>NC_092508.1:94453545-94756575 GCF_047511675.1 Marmota flaviventris
CCTATACCACCTAGGTTTGTGTTAATACATTTTATGATGTTTGCACAAATATGCAATTGTGGAACGATGGTTTTCTGAGAATACATCTTTGTCATTAAGCAACACATGCCTGTAAGTATACTAGTCACTTACATAATAGGAAACACAAGGTACAAAATAATGTAAGGCTTAATGCTTCCTAAAGTCTCTCCCTTTAGAGCTCCATTATTCTGATGTCTAGTGCTTTTATTCTAGAATACAAAATCTTGCCTTTCCCAGTCTGAGATATACCAGAAAATGCAATCCTTCTCCTCAGAGAAGGGAACTATTGACTCATAAACACTGACATGCCGTGACTAATCAGATGACTCTTTACAGAATAAACCAAAGTTTTGATGGAGACATGAACAAGAGAAAGAAGCAGTTGGAATTTAGAATCAGGGAAGGAGAACGGCATCAAGAATTCAAAACATACACACACACACACACACACTGAAATTACAAAACCATACCTATTTTCGTTCTCATTTCTCTAGGGTAAACATCTAAGAGTGGGATTGTGGGCTATATATGGTTCCTGCATTAATCAGCTTTCCATTTGGATGGGGGAGCATTAGGGATTAAATTCAGGGGTGCCTTACCACTGGGGATATAATCCCCGGCCCTTTTCAAAATTTTATTTTGAGAGAGGGTGTCACTAAGTTGCCTAGCCTGGCCTCAGACTTGCTGAGACTGGCCTTGAACTTGTGACCCTCCTGACTCAGCCTCCCTAGTCAATGGGATTGCAGGCATACACCACTGTGCCCAGCAGCTTTCTCTCACTGAGACGAGCACCTGTGATAGTAGACTTATAACCAGGTGAAGTTTATTTTGGCTTACAGTTTTAGAGGTCTCTGTCCAGAATCAATTGGCCCCATTGCTTTTGGGCCTGTGGTGACACATCACTGCAAGAGTATGTGGTAGAGCAAATCTGCTCACCTCCTGGTTAGGACACAAAAGAAGAAGGGGTGAGCCCCACTGTTCCCTCCAGGGACACACCTCCAGTGGCCTGAAGACCTTGTACTCCCTGACTAAAGGCAAAGCATCTGTAGGTCTAGTTCTTTCTGGAGGCTTTGAGGGGAGAACCCATTTCCTGCCTGTCCAGCTTCTAGTGGTCTCTGTTCGTCCTTGGCTATGGCCTCCTCTGTCTTCAAAGGCATCTCTTCATTCTCTGCTTCCAACGACACATCATCTTCTCTTGCTCTGACTCCTTCATTCTCTCCTGGGGACCCCTGTGACTGCATCAGGCCCACCTGGATAATGCAAGCTAATCTCCCGTGTTGAGATCCTCAGTCACATCTACAAATTCCCTTTACCATAAAAAGTAACACAGGTTCTGCAACTTAGGACATGAGCATTCTGGGGGTCATCATTTAGCCAACCACAGAGGGCATTTCACAGATGTCATGCAGAGGAGGTGATGTGATAAACTGTCAAATTCAAGCCTTAGGAGGATCTGTCTGGCAATAGAGAGAGCCAGGGAAGTAAAGGCTTAGAGGTCTGCAGAGTTATTTAGAAGCTGCAAAAACAATCTAGACAGTGATGGGAAGGTACCACTGATTCAGGGCAGTGAGGATAGATGAGAGAACATACTTAGAGCTCTCCCCAGAAGTGTGATCTAGAGAATTTAGAGCCAGATATCATATGGATGGACAAGAAGGGCCTGGGTTTCTGCCTCCAACAGCTAGGGGGATGGTGCTGTTTTTGCCCAAATAGAGAGTTATCATTGCTGGTGGGATTGCAAACTAGAAAGCAACCACTCTGGAAAGCTGTAGGGAGATTCCTCAGAAAACTTGGAATGGAACCACCATTTGACCCAGTTATCCCATTCCTCGGCATATACCCAAATGACTTAAAAGCAGCATACAATGGTGATGCAGCCATATCAATGTTTATAGCAGCTCAATTCACAATAGCCAAGCTGTGGAACCAACCTACGTGCCCTTCAACAGATGAATGGATAAGGAAAATGTGGTACATATACCCAATGGAATGTTACTCAGCCATGAAGGACAGTTGAAATTATGGCACTGGGCAGTAAATGGATGGAGCTGGAGATTATCATGACAAGTGAAATAAACCAGTCTCCCAAAACCAAAGGCCGAATATTCTCTTTGATATGCAGACGCTAACATACAATACGGGGGTAGAGGAGGGAAGAAAAGAAGTTTCTTGGATTAGACAAAGGGGAACGAAGGGAAAACAGTGTGGAAATAGGAAAGGCAAATGAAAGGAAATAACTTTTCTACGTTCACATATGAATACACAACCAATGTAACTCCACATCATATACAACTATAAGAATGGAAAGTTATACTCCCTATATGTTTAATATGGCAAAATACATTCTGCTGTCATATAATTAAAAAGAACAATTTTTTTAATGGAGAGTTATCCTGGGATAAGCTTGAGAATCCTGGTGGGCAGTTGGGTCCCTAGTCTGAAGAGGGGGCTGGTGGTGGGTGTTTGGTCACGGCCAACACATTAGGGAAGACTTAGGGCTGTGTCTGGAATTAGAAAGAGCATAGAAGCTGCTGGGGGAACAATGACCTTTACAGCTAGAGAGAAGTGAAAGTGGGGAAGGAAGCCAGGCAGTCGGGGAGCTCTGAGGATGCAGTCACGTGGCAGTCCAGCCAGCTCACTGAGCTGAGGCATTTGCATTCACACAGAGCCCTTCCTCAGTTCCAGGGAATAGCCCTGTCTTATTCAGTCAAACCCTAGAGGAAAAGGGGTAGAGAGAATGGTTTTGTGTTTTTTGCTAGTTAACCTCAGAGACCAGAGGCTCAGGCTGGGGATGGTGCTGCTTCTTGGATATCAGCCACGTACACACACACAGAGGAGCTGAGAGAGGCCCCTTGGCAACAACCCAGAGTGGCAGCCAGGACCCACTGAGCCCTCAGGTTGCCTGGCAGCAACTGAGAAACTTTGTTATTTGCCTTTCTGGGGACATTCATCAAAGAGGAATTTGGGGGCATGCAGAAGTCTCCCTGCCTCTGAGAACAATCTTCGTCCTTTGCTGCTCCGTGTAAAGGCTTCACAGTGAGACACTCCAACTGCTGGAGGGAGGGGGATGCACCAGGCTAATTCTACTTTTCCCTCTGGTGGCATATCCTACCCAGACCAGGTAGGTGAATGTTGACGCAGGGTATAAGGACATAAAGAAAGAGTCGGAACTCAGCCCCAAGCGTAGGGCAGAGTTTCTGGAAGGATTGGGTGGTCAGAAGAAGGGTGCATTTAAGACTGAGGGCAGGGCATGTTGAGCTTGAAAAGCAGAAATAGGCATTGAGTGTGCAGCGGTAGGTGTGGAAACTGCTCAGCCTTGGGGAGAGCGCACCAGTGCTACTAGCAGCCAGGCTGCTGTCCAGGAGGGGGAGCAGGGAAGGGGTTCCTTCCCCTCAAAGCTTTGTATTTGAAAAGTCTTTATTTTCCTGTGCGCATTCCAAGGTCAACCACTCAGAACCGTGTATGTTGAGTGAAGTTCTGAGAATTAAACAACCTCCCCAGAGTCATTCTACAGGGATGTAGCCAGGGGTGGACCACAGTCTTCTGTCCCATGGAGTGGGAGAAAAAAAAAATAGCCAAATGCATGCCACCATTGAACCTTCAGTTCTACGCTTGTTGGTCTAGTATCAGAGAGGAGCTGAGACTTTCAGGACTTCAGTACTTTTCGGTACTTTCTTTCAGTAAAAAGTACTTTTTTTAGTACCTTTTAGTACTTTCTTTCAGTACTTCCTCTGCGGAAGTACTGACTCTGGGAAAAGCCATAGCAAGCATTAGAGTGAGCAAAGGGCCTTCCCAAAGCATGCCTGTAGCCATGGGATATCAGCAGGACAGGAGTCGTCCAGTCACTTCACTGTGGGGTCATGGGAAGGCAGAGCTGGGGCACAGGCCAGCTTTCCCAGCTCCACCCCTGCCTGTACAAGAGGCTCTAAACCCGTTTTCTACACTTGGAACTTTAAAATGCCCATTAATACACAAAGGCTTTGTTAAATCTACAAGAAGAAAAATCCATTTAATTTTATAGATTTTCCTAAAGTTGTCTGGATATCTGTCCGTTCATATGATACATTTTCTAAATCCCATGCTGCTATTCATGCTAGCAACACAGGAAATTTAGGCCCACTATTCTGGATCCTGGGATGAACCTCTGACCTCTCATTAATAAAAACCAAACACTCTTCCTCTCTCTGGCTAATGGTTCAAGAAAAATGGAGAGACTTTGGCTCCCTGGCTTGGAGGTAAATTCTTACCCCCCACCAATGACTCAAGAAACAAAGTGGCTGTGGAGTGAGTTAGTTGGTCGTGTATGATCTCAGATCAGAAGCATCTGCTGTCAGAGGTGTAACCACAGGTAAGTTCTTAGCTTAATGGAATACCAACCACCGATCTGTAAAATAGAACACGCGTGCCTCCCAGCACTAGGTACGGTTTAGAGAAGGATTGGTAGTGAGCCTTGCTGGGGAACCACTAGTAATTCCTTCATTTTCAGGGAATAGGCTTAGCTTTCTAAAAATTCCTGCGTCAAGCAGTTTACCTTGTTGGTGAGGCAGACTAGCTGGTTATCAAACAGATCTCAAGCTTCAGAGCAGAGTGTATATATACACTCTTCCTTCCTTTGGCATGTCCCCATAGGTTTATAAGCCTTGCTTTTTGACTCCAGAACACATGACAATAGAATTTTAAAATGAATATCATCTTGAAAAACTTGGCCCTTGCATACCTAGGCCCTTCTGTCTGCACAGTCTAGGTGCCCCAGTCTCTACCAGGTCTCTTTTCAGGGCTTATTTTCTGCCATTTACCAGCTCTCTGTACCTCCTTCTTGGAGCTGAATCCTGCCAATTATGCGTTCCTTCCCCCATGACCACTGGGTACAATTGCAAATCTTACTTCAGGCAAGTTCTTTTGTCTACTTATGCAAGACTTTTAATGCGGTTTCTAATGGAGTCACTAGAAAGGAGATTGTTTTCCTGCCAGCTCCTCGGGAGTGGGAAGAATTTCCCTATTATTTTGGGATTGTGGACTGCACAAGGAGGGGTACAAAGGAGCAGAGAAGAAAGAAAGAGGGCCAGGACGTCAGTTCCATGTGTGTAACTCAGGAGCAACAATGCCTGGCAGAGCCTCCATGCCGTTTAGGGGACAGAGTCAGGCCTGTGTGGAGTGGGCAAGGGGGTGCCTACTTCCTTGTCTACCTGTGCCCAGCCCAGCCCACATGTACCTGTGCTTACTCACACACTCCACTGGGAGCACACACACAAGCACTCAGTGCTGGTCTGCAAACACTTCAAAGCTCACAAGACTCCAAGTCAGATGGAGGAGGAAGAGCTGGCTCACTGTGGGGGCCAGCCTGCAGCATGAAGTCTTATAGGTTTGACAAATAATATCACCATCCTCATTTCTATCTTATGAAAGATGAAAATAAGACTCAGATGTTGCCACTGGGTATTTTTTACTTAGCTACTAATGGTAGTACTATCTATATTAACTAATTTCTTTCTTTCTTTTTTTTTTTTTTTAAACGGGGGATTGGACTCAGGGGCACTTGACTACTGAGCCACATCCCCAGTCCATTTTTTAGTTGTTTTTAGAGACAGAGTTGCTTAGCACCTCGCCTTTGCTGAGATTGGCTTTGAACTTGCGACCCTCCTGTCTCAGCCTCCCGAGCTGCTGGGATTACAGGCATGCGCCACTGTGCCTGGCCCTGTTATGTGTCTAATTTCAGTTAGAGTCTTCTTTTCAGTATAACAGGCCACCTCTCGTGGTCAAAGAAATGAACCCCAACTGGAAGGACAGTAGAAGCCAGATAAGGTAACACTGGGGTGGGAGTGGGTGATAGAGCACTTGAAGGCAGGTATGTTACAAGGTGGGACTGCTGCCTCCCCAGAGAACTCTGACCCCCTCAAGGCGGCTTTGCAGTGAAATGACTACTCTTGTGGATTGCTTGCTGGTGATAGGTTGCACCTGGAGCATTCCTTGAGCAGTGAACACCCACAGAAACCTTCTTTGCAATCAGCCGTACAGATTCATTAGAGATGGTGACATTTTTGTCCGCCTCTGTCCTCTGGCCCAGAAGCACAGTTCCATTCTTGGTCTTCTCCTTTTACAAATTAGAGAACAGCTCATTAATGTTCGATTCCAGCAAGTTACCTTATTCTGCAGGTTCTCTCCAGCTGCCAAGCCAGAGGCTCACCGCACGCAGACCTGTGGTTTTCTTCCTCTTTCTCATTTTCAGGAGACAAGCCACTAGGTGGCAGTACCGGCAGTTCGCCCTCTTGTTTTCTCCTCAGTCTTGAGAAAACAGGTGAAGGAATCCTGGTGGGTGCAGGCTGGCTCAGAGCCCAGAGCTGACCAGCCCTCTGTCCTTAGGCCATGCTTCTGACATGGCCAGCCCTTCCTCAGCCCTGAATGTCTTTGGCATAGTTCACCTCTGCCTGAGTGACCTCAGATCTCTTAATTTTTCAATGCCTTTTCTTTCTTACATGGCAGATAGAAACAAAATCTACTCACACTTCCATAAGAGATACGTTTATGATTCAAGGTGAGAATATGATTGTTTTTATAATTAAGCCATATTTTGGGAGCATATAATTATAGATTTACATGCAGTTATAGGAAATAATTCAAAGAACTAATACACTTTTCACCCAGTTTCCCCAACAGTGGCATTTTACAAAACTGTGGCACAACATCACAACTAGGATAATGACATGGACACAGTCAAGATACAGTGCCTTTCTATCTCAACAAAGATCCCTGTGTTGTCCTTTTATAGCCACATCAGCTCTCATCTTTAACCACTGACAAACACGAATCTGCCCTCCATTTCTACAGTCTTGTCATTGCCCGAATAGTGTACCAATGGATCTACATAGTATGTAACATTTGGGGATTTGGATTTTCCACTCAACATAAGTCTCTGGAGATTGATCCGAGTTGTGTATATGTTATTAATGTGTTCCTTTTTATTGATAATAAGTCATAGTATACATAAATACCAAGCAGGACAATTACTTGATCATGTGGTAAGAGTATGTCCAGTTTTGTAAGGAATTGTCTCTCAAAGTGGATGTGCTATTTTGCATTCCCACCAGGAATGACTGACAATTCCAGTAAGACTACCTCTTTTTCAGCAATTGGTGCTGTCAGTACTTTGGATTCTGACCTTGCTAATAGGTATATAGTGGTATCTCATTGTTGCTTTAGTTTGCAGTTCCCCAGTGATGTATGATGTGAAGCATATTTTCACCTTGTCTGTTAGCTGTATAATTTCTTGACAAGTTATCTCTTTAGATCTTTTGTCTACTTTTTAATTGGGTTATTCATTTTCGTTTTCAATTTTAAGAACTCATAGTATATTTTGGAGACAAGTCCTTTATTAGATATGCATTTTGCAAATGTTTTCTCACAGTCTGTGGCTTGTCTTTTCACCTTTAACCATGTATCTTTGATGGAATAAGAGTTTTTAATTTTTCACAAAGCCCGTGTTATCAGATTTTTGTTGTTATTGTTTGTAGACTATGCTTTCAATGTTATATTTAAAACTTTGTTGACAAGTCAAGGCCGGTGTATTGAAGGCATTACATAGTGATAAAGGAGTCAATTTTCTGAGAAGACACAGCAATCATTAACATATCTTTACCTAACAATATAATCAAAAGCTGACCAAAGGCAAGCATTACTGCTTTTTCCACATAAAGAATGCTACTCTTAACGTAACATTTTATGCAACATAGTACTAGAAGTCTCAGAGTGAGTAAATGGGCACAAAGAATAGTAGAGGCATTTAAATTGAAAAGGAAGAAGTAAAATTATCTCTATTTGCAGATGATTTGATCTTATGTGTTGAAAATCCTGAAGAAGCTGTACCTTGACTTATTCCTGACCAAGGGGAAAAGCTTTTATTCTTTTTTGAATATGATGTTAGCCATGGGTTTCATGTATGGCTTTTGTCATCTTAAGCACGTTTTCTTCTATTCCTGGCTTATTGAGAGTTTTTTTTCCTTTCAAGAAAAGATGTGAAAGTTTGTCCAATGCCTTTTCTGCATCAGTTAAGATGATTGTGTGTGTGTGTGTGTGTGTGTGTGTGTTTTCCTTACTTCTAGTATTGTGGTATTCTGCATTAACTGATTTTTATGCATTGAGCCACTATTACTTCTGGGAATAAATCTCACTTGGCCATGATATATAATCCATTTAATAAGCCACTGATTTCGGTATACTAGCATTTTATTAACATCTTGCATTGATGTTCATTAGGGATATTGGCCTGTAGTTTTTTTTTTTTTTTTCCTTTGTATTTTCTTTGTCTGGGTATCAAGGTAATAATGGCTTCATAAATGAGTTAGGGAGTGTTTCCTCCTCTTTAGTTTCTTGAAGAATTTGAGAAATATTGGTGTTAATTCATGTAGGTTTGGTAGAATTCACCAGTGAAGCCATCTGGTCCTGGGCTTCTCTTTAAGAAAAGGCTTGTGCATTTTCCAGCTTTCCTTCTCTTGTTGATTCCTGCCTTCACTGCATTGCTATAGGAAAAACACCTTTTATGATTGCAATCTTTTTTATATTAAATCTTGCTTTTATGGTCTAATTTATGGTCTATTTGAATATTTCACAAACACTTGAGAATAATGTGTACTATGCTGTACTTCTCTGTCTGTTAGGTCTAATCTGTATGTTGTGTTATTCAATTCCTTTATTCACTTATCAATCTTCTGTCTGGTTGTTCAACCACTGCAGTCTTTGATTATTGATGCAGAGCTCTCTGTTTCTTCTTTCAGTTCTGTCAGGGATTGTTTCATATATTTTGAGGCTCCGATTTTCATGCACATATATTAATAGATGTTATATTATTTTGGTGAATGAATTGACCCTTTCATCAGTCTATATTGTCTCTGTAACATTTTTTCCCCCACTTAAAGTCTATTTTGTCTGACATTAGTATAGTCATCCCAGCTCTCTTCTGGTTAGTGTTTTCATGTAATAATTTTTTCTATACTTTCACTTTCAAATTGTTTGTATCTTTAAATCCAAAATGAATCTTTTATAGTCAGTGTGTTTAGATTATGTAGTTTGTTTTTTTTAAACAATTATGCCAACCACTACATTTTGATTAGTGAGTTTAAACCATTTACATTTAAAGTAATTACTGATAGGAAGGGGCCTAGCCATTTTGCTATTTGTTTTCTGTCTCAGCTTTATTGACTCTCATTTTCCCAATTACTGCCTCCTTTTGTATTCAGCTGGCTTTTTTTTTTTTTTTTTAATGACACATTATGAAACTTTTTGTTTCCTTTTGTGGCTGTCCTATGGATATTTTGTCTGTTCACCATGGGAACTAAAAATAACATCTAACGTTGTAATTATCAAATATAAATTGACACCAAAGTGATTGTATTTTAAAAACTGTACTCCAGTAGTTCTTCATCCATACCCCTTTATGTTTCAATGTCACGAATTGTGTTTTTGTACATCGTGTGCACAATAACAGATTCAAAATTTTTATGCTTTTGTCTTTTGAATCCTATAGAACACTATAAGTGTAGTTAAAATCAGGATTACAGTAACACTGGCTTTCATATTTATCCATGTGTTTAGCTTTATCAGAAATCTTTATATATTCATATTTACTTAATTTTTTTTTCTTGGGAGGCTTCTGCCTGAGCCTCCCTAGTTGCTGGGATGGCAGACCCAGTGTGAATTTTATAGGCCCCAGAACATCTCAGTTTGGACCAGTCACCACCTGGGGGATGCTGGTGGCTGAGGCCAGGGACAGCACAGTAGTGGAGTGAGCACATCCAGGTGCTGTTCCAAGCAGGTGTTTGTGCATGCCTGCACTTTCACCTTGGGCTTCAAGGGAGTGAACCTCTGGGTGGTGGGTGGAGGGCTGCCAGGGCTGTTCCTGAGGCTAGGGTCCCCAGCTTATTCCCTGACAGGGTGAACTCATCTCTCTAATCCTTACCTTCCACACCTAGGTGAACTTTCCAAGGGCTGCTGCCCGGGTTGGAGCAGGTGTGCAGTGTGGCAGAGCTGGTGACCTGACTTCTTGAAGGAAAGTTTTTCCAGATACAGAATTCTTGGTTGATAAGGCTTTTCCCCAGTTCAGCACTTTGAATTATTATTTCAATTTTTCCCTGATTAGCATGGTTGATAATATTGTGGGGGATCTCTTGTCCATTCCCACTTCACTCTTATTGCTTTCAAGGTTCTCTCTTTGTCAGTCTGATTATCATGTGTCTTGATGTGGATGTGTCATGGGGTTTATTCTATTTAGAGTCTTTTGCACTTTCTAAATTTGTAGATTTAGTTCTTCCACCAAATCTAGGAAGTTTCCAGCCATTATTTCTTCAAATAGTTTTTCTGTCTCTTTCTCTTTCTTTTTTCTTCCTGGACTCCCCAAATATATTGTCCCACTTGATGTCATCCCATAAATCTTTCAAGCTCTGTTCACTTTTCTTCATTCTTTATTATTTGTGCTCTATAATTATGCTCTATAGTTTCCATTGTCCTATATTCATACTCACTGATTCTTTCTTCTGCCTGCTCAACTCTTTTGTTTAATTTCTATAGTTAAGTTTTCATTTCAGTTATTATATTTTTTTCATCTCCAGAATTTTGTTTGGCTATTATTTATCATTTCTGTCCCTTTGTTGATAGTCTCATTTTGTTCAGATGTTGTCTTCCTGGTTTTATTTAATTTTTTTACCCACGTTTTCTCTTATCTGAAATCATCATAATTCTAATAGTATTTGAAAGACGCATTCATTTTCATTATAGCTTGAAAGATATACAACTATCATTTTACCTCTTTTAAACAATTAAAGAAATTGACATTTTCCACTTTTTGTTCATAGAAAAAAATTCAGTATTGTTTACACAACAATAGATGGAAAACTCTACAGTGTTGAACTGAAACTATTATGAGCTTAACAAGGCTTTCAAACATTTCCATTCTTGTACTGGAGACTTTAAAAGGTTTCAGGAAATTAAATGTTTGCTCTATTCCATAAAATTATAATCTTTAACTTGTAAGATTGCTAAAATGTTTCACTTTCAAATTAAAAGATTTGTTTACTTATTTATGCACTGAATCATGTGTAACCAATGCAAACAGATTGTACCCAAGCAAATATTACTTCTAGCTGCCCACTTATTTGGATGACTTAAAGTAGTGGTGACTCAAAACTTCTAAAATCAACAATATACTGCAGTATACAAACATAAAAATAAATAGCAGCAAATCTATATATGGAAACAAATAGACAATTTGCTTTAAGTAAATTCATCAATTCTCTGAAAATAAGATGTCTAAATTTTGGCAGAAATAGATATTACTGTTTGATTCTTATAACAGTGGAAGACTTATTATTAATTGCTACTAAGAATAAATGAAGTCTACTAATAAGTAAAGTTATATTGACAATAGTTGTAGACATGGTAAGGAAAGTTGAACCAAAAAGATGCAACATAGGGATTCATTTCTTGGTATCTCAAAATGATAAAATTATCTATTAACAATTAGCCCTAAAAATGTTTTAGGATTATGTAAATTCCTTTGTATCTGTACAGTTCTCTAAGAATTTTATTAAATGGTTGCTACAACTTGTAGTCAGACACCAATAAGTTTTGTCAGCAGATCAATAATTCCAATATTTAGGAAAATTAATCCAGTGGATTCTGATAACACAAATATTTCATTTGGAGGAAGCACCACAACAAATGATTCCAAAAATTGTGGTTCTATAGCTGAAGCAGATGTGAAAATTAGCAATGTTAGTACACATACAAAGTACTCAAGTTGTTGGCGTGGCAGCTTTCATAAAGGCAGGCTGTGGTATCATTCCGATGCGTCTTGTCTATCATTGAGATGTTTATCATTGAGCAAATATTTATCATAAAGTTTTTACTATAAGTGACTTAATTGCAAATTCACCTGAATTATGAAATAATTACTATAAAACAAAAGAGACTGTAAATTTACCCCACATTATTGTAGTGTAATTTTTATGAATAAGACTACTCTGGCAGCCTGGCTGTCAGAATATTTTAAATATTAAAATTACAGATATTAAATAACACATTGTTATAAATTCATGTTTCTTTCTCCCTTCCTGATCAGATTATGAGACAACTAATCCTTTAATTCTATTATATGTTTATATAATGAACATAAATTATTTCCCTATAAGTGAACATACATTCTATATCTTTGTTCTGTGTTTTAAGTGCTTTTAAAAATTGATCTTCTACTTGTAGGTCACAGTGTTTTTATACAGAATGTGTATCAGCCTAAATATTTCACAAAAGCTTATGTCCTCTGACAGGGAAGCATGACTAGCAAACTGAGCCAGGGTCCTAATTAGGATTACTATGACAGTCTACTTAGTTTCTAACTTGAGTGACATCTCTTAAGGTTATCATACTTACGAAGCAAAATACTGTCCAAGTAGGCTTCCCAAGTTGACCTATACTAAAATTCATAAGACTTTATGATATTCACATGGGTTAGAATTTATTCATATTTATATATAATTTATATAAATTTATATAGACAAAATAAGATAGAGAATTAGAAAATTTAAGTTGTAGAAGACCAGATTCTGTTATAGCAATCATCATTGCTGGGCTTATTTCCTTGCCTTTAATAAGGGAAGTAGAGATTGGATAAAATATTTCACTCTTTTTTTTGCGGGGGGGCGGGGGTACCAGGTATTGAACTCAGGGGCACTCAACCACTGAGCCACATCCCCAGCCCTATTTTATCAATTTCCTTTCAATTCTCAAGTTTCAGTACTCCTAGTGAGACCAGAGACTTTTCCTCAAATTCCTGATTAGGCCTGATCAGACCTGCCAACCGATAAGCAACCTTGAACTTAAACTAGTCTGTCCCCGCCTAAAACAGTTGTTTCAAAGTCTTATCTAATAAGACTGAAGTCTGGGCTTCCTTAAGGATGTTTTCTCTCAATTTGTTGTGTTTCTTTGAATGAACTATATTTTCTAATTTTTTTAATTTTATTATTTATTTTTTATACATGCTTTATAATTTTTTTTTGTTGAAAATGGGCATTTGGTTATTATAATGTACTGACTCTGGAAATCAGATTTTTGCCTTTCTCCATGATTTCCTTTTTTAGGTAATTAATTTGCTTGCTTGTTGGAGGTGACAGTAGTTTGAGTCTCTTCCTTGTCATTTGTACATCTGGAAACCTCTGTTCTTTTGGCAAATGTTCAGCTAACATATGTTCAGCTAACACACACACACACACACACACACACACACACACACTTTTTTAGATAGAGTCTTGCTGTGTTGCCCAGGCTTGTCTTGAACTGCTGGGCTCAAGCAATCCTCCTGCCTCGGCCTCCGAAGTAACTAGGACTACAGACATACACCGCTGTGCCCAGCTAATATTTTGGCAAAGAATGTATTACTGAAAACTTGGTTCTTATCCCTGATGCCAATCTAATAACAAGGACATGGTTTTGAGAAAAAGGAAAAAGAAGATTTATTACTTTATTAGTAAAGGAGAGCACAGGAAGACTCCTGTCCTAGAGTCTGATTTTGCCCATTGGCAGGAACAGGGGCTTTTTAAAGAGATGATTCAAAGGCTGTATTCCGTGTGTTCTCTGTCCAGAGTTGTAATTCATTGTTAATTTGAGAGAGGCATTTCTGAGATCTTCTGGTACCATCCCCGAAGTCTGAATTACTTCATTCCTGTGGTGAGTGTGTACTCAAGGACAGATAACTCTGCCTAGGGTGGGGAAGAAAGGTAATCCTGTTTGCCTTGAGATTAGGGAGCAGGAGAGATTAGGGATGAGGAGAGAGAAGAAGAGAAAGAAACAGGTCCTTTTAAAATAAATTGCCAGGGCTGGGGCTGGGGCTTAGTGTAGAGTGCTCGCCTAGCATGTGTGAGGCCCTGGGTTCCATCCTCAGCACCAAATATAGATAAGTAAATAAAGAAAGGTATTGTGTCCATTTACAACTGAAAAAAAAATATTATAAATAAGTCACCAAAAGAAAAAGGTCACTGTGTCAGGGAACAAAGGCTATATTTAAAACATAAAGGGTACCACTGTTGCAGCTTCCTTTGGGTTCTGAGCATAGGGATTAACTCTGGTTTGAGATGTTTTCTGTGCATGTATCTTGACTGGGCATGAGTGATTTTCTAAATTCTCCCGTATATGCAGTTGCTTTTGAATTCCCTGATTTTTTTTTAAAAGCCTCTCACCGTAGCTTTTCCTTCTAGGCTTTAATGGTCTATTTTCTGTCTCCATCAGAATCTCTTGCCTCAGGCATCCTTGGACTTGTTGTCCCCTAGTTGCATTAAGAACATTGACTGTCAGGGCCGGGGTTGTGGCTCAGTGGTAGAGTGCTCAGCTAGCATGCGTAAGGCACTGAGTTCAATCCTCAGCACCACATAAATGTATCGTATCCACCTAAAACTAAAAAATAAATATTAAAAAAAAAAGAACATTGACTGTCACTTTTGAAAGGACACCGACAAGTCTTTGTCTCCTCCGAGGAGAGCAGCAGCGTGTCAGCACTCACAGAGCAGCTTTATAGCCTACGAGAGGAACTTCACAAGCATGATTAAAGATTGCATCATGGGCTGGGATGTTCTTAGGCACATGGGAGGCTACGCAGCATTGCCTCAGAATCCCTAGATAAATTGGCCCTAAATCTAAACTTAGGAGTCCCTAGATAAAATGGCTTCTAACCTAACATGGCAGATTTGATGCCAATAACTGTCCCTATTTGTGTTCTGACTTATACCAGACAGGGAGATTGAGACAGTCCTTCATGTATCCCCCAGACATGTTAAAACACACATGCACGTATACATATACTTGAAGGCAAGGTCTCTTTTTTCCCCCTCCAGTTTTAGTAGAGGAACAAGGACCTGAGCGGTCACCGCTCAAGACTAAGAGCACCCTATGGTTGAGGGTGGGGGAGGAGCAAGGCAAAAACACCGTTGAACTTTCCTACCTTTTGAAAATGACTTCTTGATCAAACATCTGCTTGATGGCTGAAACTTTTGATTGTTTTCCAGATAATCCAGCAAAGCTGGCAGAGCTCTGGTTGGTTGTGTGACATTTCTGTTGTTAAATGAGAGCTTGGAGTTCCCTAATCTGCTGTTTTGCTGACATCACTCTCGGTAATGACTTGCAAATGCAAAATGTTCTGATTTGCGTTCTCTTTCACTCTCGGTTTGTCCTGGTTCCTTCACAGGCTCCATTTCTTCTCTCCATCTTGTAATCATTTCAGGCTCTTCCACCAAACTTCTGTTGTTACTCTCCACACAACTCTAGATCACCTCATTCACATGGCTTTTCCTGCATAGTGATGACCCCGTTCTATGCACTATGGTTTGAGAATGTCCCCCAAGGGTTCACGCTGCATGGCCCCAAATGTGGCCCCCCAGTGAGGCAACAAGAGAGGTGCCGGCACCTTAAAGAAGTAGGGCTTCTTGGGAGGTCACTGGGGAATTGCCCTCAGAAAGAGTTAACATAGTTCTCTTGGAAACCGTGGTTAGTTCTCACGAGAGGATTGTTATAGCAGGATTGTTCTCTGGCTTGTTCTCTGGCTCTCTGTCTTGCCTTTCACTCCTGCTGAAGCCCATCACCAGAGCCAAGAAGAGGTCAGAACCATGCTCTTGGGCCTCCAGAACGGTGAGATAAATAAAACTTTTTTTATTTATAAAACATCCAGCCTTAGGTATTTCATTAAAGCAACAGAAAATGAACTTACCCAACCCCATCTCAGTTTCCAGCCCAGATCTTATTCTTTAATATCTGTGTGCATCCTATACTTGCTAAGATATATCCCATAGGATGGTAAAACCCTGTCCTTGGGGCTGTGGAATGCAGGGGAAGAGGTGACATTCCTTATCTCAGGAAGTTAACTGAAGAATTGGAACTTGTCAGAGACTCAGATTCATTTTACCCTTCTCACAAAATAATATAGGAGTTGAAAACATTTCCTCTTAAAAATGAAATCATAAATATTCTGGGCTTTGTGGGCATCATAAGGTCTCTGACATTTATTTATTTTTATCATTTTTTGCAACTCTTAAAAAGTATTTTTAAAAGTATTAAAAAATATTCTAACTCATTGGCTGTACAAAAACAGGTCATAGGTTAGATGTAAGTCCACAGTCTATAGTTTGTTGACTTCTAAGATAACAAACCATCCTAGTACTGTTTCGTGAGTGCTGTCAGAAGACATGAGACTCCTGGACCAGAAACAAAGGACTTGATTATTCATAGTGCAACAAGTGGCAAGAGCATCCTATTTATGCTTGTTTATACCTCCTGAATCCTACTTAGTCAGCACAGAGGGCTCACTGGATTCTGCTGGGTGGACAATAAGTTTGTATCACAGCTGAGGGTCACTGAGCTTGGGCAATCCCTTCCTTTATAGCAAGCCAACTCTTTGTCCTGGAAGGAGACATTACCTCATCCTTCAGCATTGTTCTCTGCCAACACATCTCTGAGAAATGAGCAGAGATGGAACTAACTTATGCATTGTTAGCTTAAAGTGCAGGGATTCTCAGGGACCATGGTGGATTTCTTTTCTCCACAGTGTTTTCATTCCTTTGCATGTTCAATTGAATTGAATGCAGTTTAATACATGCCAAGGAGATAAATATGGGGATAATCATACAAACAAAAATGAAACGTGGTCTCTGTCCTCAGGACACTCACAGACTGTTAATTACTGACGTATATTAGGTTCACAGCAGAGGCACACACATTGCTCTGGCAGGACAGACAGGTACACAGTAACTTTGGGGCATCAGGGGAACACATGAGAGAAGAAGTAGTTTTTGAACTGGGCATTAATGAATGCCCAAGTAAGGCAGCATAGGAATGGAAGGGTAGAGGTTCTAGGTAGAGGATCCAGGTCAGGCAAGTGCACAGAGGCATGTTGGAGCAAAGTTGAAGAATGGGGTGTGGCTGAAGACTGTGCACCTGGGAGAGACTGATAGGGAATGAGGCCGGGAGAGAGGGAACAAGGGAGGAAACTACATTGTCCAAGTTCAATAGCTTAGGTATGTTAACTCATAAGGTCCTCACAGCAGGTCAGGAAAGTTTTTGAGTATATACTCTTTATTGAGCTTTCCTTTTTTTAATTGGGAATTCTTCTGTATGGAATATCTGTCCCTTTTAGGGAGATGTATTTATTTTTCATTACTGTGCTATAAAAAATAAACAAATAAAAATTGTAAGTGTTTATGGTGTACAACATAATGCTTTGCTATATGTCTATATATATGGCATATATGTAGAATATGTCTCTATATGTTAAATGGCTAAATCAAGCTAATTAACATAATAATCACCTTACATACTCATCATTATTTTTGTAATGAAAACACTCGAAATTTATCTTGCTAGTAATTTTCAAGTATAACATATTGTTATCAAATAGTCATTGTGGTATGCAGATCTGTTGAACTTGTTTCTTATGTCTAACTGAAATTTTGTGTTCTTTGACAAACATCATTCAACCTCCGCTCCCCCCCAAATCAAACCACCTGCTAACCACCATTTTATTCTCTATTTCTATTAGTTCAATCTTTTTTTAGATTTAGATCTCACATTTAAGTGAGATTCTGTGGTATTTGTCTTTCTGTGCCTAGTTTATTTCTCTTAACATAATGCCCTTTAGGTCCATCCATGTTGTTAAAAATAACAGGATTTCCTCCTTTTTAAGGTGCGATACTATTCCCTTGTGTCTTTGAACCACATTTTCCTTATCTATTCATTTCTTGATGGGCATTCAGGTAGATTCCATGTCATGGCCATTGTGAAGAGTGCTTGGGCAGAGTTTCTTAGGCTGTGTAACTACACAATCTCCCAGCTTCCTGTGAGAACTCTTGGCAGATGAGAAACCTGACATTTACTTAACAGGCTTAGAGTCCTGGCTGGTAACAGATCTGGAAACTGGGTCCACACAAGCCTGTTTCTCTAATATATACCTTCAGCATAAACCTCTATAGCCCCCAATACAGGCTGAAGGAGGTTATGCCATTTGCTAAGTTTATGGAAGCTCATTCATGGTGAAACTAGAATTTGCACCCATGTCCATCTGCCTGCCAACCTAGACCTACCTTGCTGGATTATAGGGATCCTTGTGTGCCAACAAGTTTCAATGCAGTCAAAAGAAATAACTAATAATAGAAGGCAAGAATTTGAATTGGATATGTGAAAGAAAGCCAGGGACACTGAGAAAAGTTCAGAGAATATCCCAGGCCCTCTCTTTCATTTATCTTTGCAGTTCCTGTTTACTTTTAAGAAATAGTGGCTATTTCTCTAATAGAGGGAGTAACACAGCATAACACAGAAGCAGCTTGAATCCCAGCTTCACCTCTAAATAACAGTTTTATGTTCGGCCAGCTGCTTACTTTTTCTAAGGCTGTTTCCTCCTTTGAGAAATGGGTCTTTGTGAGAATTAAATGAGATGTTATTTGTAAAGCATTCAACACAGAGCTTGACACAGAGAATTATGTAGAAGGATGTTGAAATTATCAAGAATTAGAGCAAAATTAGTGTTGGAGAGAGATGATGGTGAGCCAGAAATGAAAATCTTAGCTACTCTGGAGGCCGAGGCAGGAGGACCACAAGTTCGACAGAGGCCAGCCTGGGCAATTTAGTGAGACCTTGTCTCAAAATAAATAAGTAAGTAAGTAAGTAAGACTGGTGATGTAGCTCGGTGGTAGAGTGCTTCCCTAGCTTGTGTGAAGCCCTGGGTTCTATTCCTAGCACCACAAAACAAAGAAGTGTGTTGGGGTGGGGTTCATCACAACTCATTTCCTTTGTGTTTGTCATGTGTATGACATTTCTAAAGATGTGACCACTTGGAGATCTTTTTGGTGTACTGTGTTAGTTTTCCCCACTGTAACTGGATGTGAATATTTTACATGCAAAGATCTATGGAAAGTTCCTTTTATAGGAGATAGTATGTATCTCTTTTTTGTCCTGCTCAGTATTCATTCCCTTAATTTTATTCCTCTAATTTTCCCCATTCTGGTGACCTGTTAATTGTGGGATCCCTTCCCTGACTCAAGATGTGTAATATTATCTGTGATATGTCCAGCAAATTCTGACAAGGGAATGTTGCAGTTTAAACTGATCATCTGCTAGCTACAGTCTAAAGAGAAAACATGCAAATTCTTAGTACTAAGATCTAGGTTTTTCTGGTTCAAGACCCTCTCAAAACCTGGGTATGTGGTTCCTCCTTCTATACCATGAGTAAGCCAATAAGCTTCCAATAGATTTATTGTTTATTTAGAAAAAAAGAAAATCTTCAAGGAGTGAGGGGTGGGGGGATATAATCTAGGAGTCAGTCAGCCCTCTTCTGCAATAAGGAATCCACTCCTGTTATAACCACATGAATCCATTCATGAGTTCAGAGCCCTCATGTACCTTTCTAAAGATCCCACCTCTTGGTTGTGGTTCAGTGGTAGAGTGCTTGCCTAGCATGTGTGAAGCACTGGGTTCAATCCTCAGCACCACATAAAAATAAATAAATAAAATAAGAAGGTATTATATCCATCTAAAACCAAAAAAAAAAAAAAAATTAAAGAAAAGATCCCACCTCTTAATACTATTAAAATGGCAATTACATTTCTAGTACATGTTTTTGGAGGGGATACATTTAAACTATAGCATTCTCTTTTTTCTTCTTCCCAAAACTGCATGGCCTCTTGTACTAACATATGGTAATAAAGGAGATGCCCATGTAATCACCCGTGAGTCAAGAAACAGAGCTTTGCCAGCACACCAGAAATCTCTGGAAGGCTCTCCTGCGTCTAGAATGGGCACTGACTTTTATTGAGCTTTTCTGTTTGCACCTCTTGGTGCACTCATGACGCATGACATTTCCTTTTACTCTATGAATAGAGTGAGTTACCAGCATAGCTTTCCTTGCATTTAACTGATCTTTCTGTCTTGATATGCACTCAATTTAGTCATTATGCACTTTTTTCTTCTTTGGTGACTGATGTGGTTTGATGATGCTTTGTTTTAGATGTCTGCATCTTTGTTCCTAGATGAGATTGGTTTGCATTTTTCTTTCGTATTATTGGTTTTGCCAGGTTTTGAGATCGAGGACATACTAACCTTATAGAACAAATTAACCAGTGCTACCTTTTTGAAAAAAAAAAATTTTCTGAAAGAGATTTAGTAAGATTTTTATTACTTACTCTTACCCCTTGAATATCTGGCAAAAATTGATTTTGTTTCCTCTGTGCAAAGGATTCTAGTATTGATAGAATTCCTTTGATTGTTATTGGACTACTCACAGTTTGTATTTCTTCTTGAGTCACTTTTGTTAAACTTTTGGGGTTTTTTTATGTGTATATTCTGTATGGTGTGTTCAGCACCATTGGTGGAAAAGAATATGCTTTCCCCCAATGAATTACTTTGACACCAACAAAAGGTCTATGTTGTAGATCTTTATGATTCTATTGAGCTATTTAGTACCCTTAAATCAATATCATACTGTGTTGATTCTTGTAGCTTTATATCCTTGAAAATCTTGAAATCAGGCTGTGTAGAACCCCAAATTTGTTCTTTTTCAAGACTGTTTCAGGTACTCTAAGGTATTTGCATTTACCTATAGATTTTAGAATCCCATTACAGCTTCTACGAAAAGCCTTAGAATTCTGATTGGGATTGCACTGGAACTTTAGATCAATTTGGAGAAAGTTGATATCTTAACAATAATGAGTAAATTTTGCTAAACTATAATTTAGGTTGGGAGTCTGAGATTAGGATTTCAGCAGGGTTGGTTTCTAAGTAAGGTCTTCTTTTCCCCCGATTTATGGATTCCACCTTCGCATTATGTCCTCTTGTGACCTTCCCTCTGTGTGCACGTTTCTAGTGTCTCTTCCTTGTCTTATAGGGACACCAATCCTATCAGATGAGGGCCCCACCCTTATGATTTCATATAACCTTAATTACCTCATTAAAGATCCTATCTCTAAATACAGTCACATTATGGATTTGGACCTCAGGAATTTGAGGCCCAATTCCACCCAAAGGTAGCCAAAGGAGCCATAGAGAAGACAAAAACAAACGGACATGACTGTGTTATGTATTAGGCTGGACTTGGCCCATGGACTGCAGATTGTCATCTGCTTATCTAGTTATCTAAAGATGATCAGCTTATAACAGGATATAGTGTACATCTCTTTTTTGTCCTGCTCAGTATTCATTCCCTTAATATATTCTTCTAATTTATAAATGGGATCAGACATATTTAGAATAATATTTCTTCAGAGCACTCAGTTTTCATTCTGATGGTATAAAGACTTCATGGGAAGAGCACATCTCTTGGAGCAGCACATCTCCATGTTCTGATTATGGGGCCACATCCTCAGCCTCCCCAAGAAGCAGTGGTGAGCCTCATCTATGGCAGTGACTAATAGTAAGTAAGCCTTTAACATATCTTCTTTCATTGCCCTTTTATTTCATAAAGAATGAGACAAAAACATTAGTTTAAATGGCAGTATGTATGGTGTGCATAAGCAAGACAACCTGTATCATGCCATTCCTTCCTTCCTTCCAGTGTTCATTGAGAAGCTACATGTAAGAGCAGGTTCTAAGCACAGGGGATACAGACATGGAAAAGATAGAATTCTGACTTCTCGGGTGCATATTGGCAGGATGTGGCTCTTGCCCAAATCAGAACCATTGAAGAGAGCCTATAACTCCTCTTGGTTGTGTCCCTTTCACAGGCTTTTACCATTGTTGGTCATATGTGGTTTTGCTATCAATCAACTGACCTTAGTAAATGAATTTTCTTGGCTGCTTCTGCATTCTGTCCAATAGTGTCATAGTCTATTTTCTGTTGCTAATAATACCGTACGACAGACTAGGGAAACTATAAAGAAAAAGGCCTATTATTCTGCTCCAAAGTCAATATCAACATCTGGTGATGGCCTACATACTGGTCAAGTCCCCAAAACAGAGTAGGGCATCACATGGCAATAGGCAGGGAACACATAACATCTAGACAAATTGGCTTTTATAAGAGACCCACTCTCAAACTAGACCATAGCCCCTTAATCCATTAATTGCATGAATGGATTAATGTATTCATGAGAACAGAACCCTAATCCCCTCTGAAAGATTCTGCCAGGTCCCACCACTTATTATCTCATGATGAGGATTAAATTTCAATATGAGTTTCAGGGGGTGCAAACCACAGCAAACAAGTGTAGACCTTCCAAGTCAGTAAAACCTATGAGACATGGGAGCTTGAAAGAGACATAATTATTCATTTGGAGCATAAAACTATGTTGGCAGATAAAGAAGGAAAAGTGGCAGATGTGAAAATCAACCTTGGGCTTCTTCCCACCAAAAGGGTCAGGTCCTCATGTTCCACCCCTGCTCATGGTGGAGGATTATGTGCACAACTGCGGTTCTGAGGATCACCTGGGGCCATCTTGGTGGGGAGGGAAGGCCTGAGAACTGGCTTTCTGGGACATGACAGATGGCTGCAAAGGTAAGCTGTAAAGCTTATGCCCACCCATGGCTGGTGTTTTAGTCAGCGTTTTCATTACTGTGACCAAAAGACCGGACAAGGAAAATTTTAGAAGAGAAAATTTATTTCATCACAGTTTCAGAGATCTTAGTCTATAGGTGGCCAACTCCATTGCTTTGTACCTGAGGAGAGGCAGAAAATCATGGTGGAAAGGTGTGACAGAGGGCAGAAGCTCAGGATATAACAATCAGGAAGCAGAGACACTAAGGTTGGCTCACCAGGGACAAAATATATACCTCAAGTGCAGTCCTCCAGTGGCCCACCTCCTCTTCTTTTTTTTTTTCCCATAGGAAACTAATAGTAGATACCTTCTCATTTTATTTTATTTATTTATTTTTTGGCCCACCTCCTCTAACCACATGCTGCCTGCCTACAATTACCACCCAATTGATCCTTTCAATGAATTAATGCACTAACTAGGTTAAGTCTATCATAACCCAATGATTTCACCTCTAAACCTTCATGCATTATCTTACACATGAGCTTTTGGGGGACATCTCATATCTAAACCATAATAGCTGGGAAGGCTTCTTGAGACAGGTGGGCTTCAATGGACTGGTGAGTGGCTTTCAGGATTGGTGCCAAAGCCTTGCAAGAGGAGGTAGCACAGCCAGGTCATCTAGCCGGCCATCTAGCAAGGACTCATTGGTGCTTCCCTGTATCTGATCCCTGTGTGGATGTGAAGCCCCTGTGTGGAGGAGACACAGGTGAAGACATCCTAATCTTGGCCTCTAAAGTTAGCTGTGTGTCTTTGAGAAAATCACTTAAGCTCTGTGATAGGTTCATCTCCCAGATTTACCAAGCCTATCCTGTAGGATAAAATAAAAACGATTAACTGTGACCCTTGCTAATCCATTCCCTTCAGGAAAAAATAAATTGAGTCTCAGCACTTCCAGGCTTTTACCAATAGCACACAACTCAATGGTGGAAATGGAGAACAAGAGCCATGATGGACCCATTCCAGCAATCAAGCTAGCTCTTCCTGGTCCCACATAAGGACCAAAGATATCTCCTCCCCAGGCACAAGTGTCCATGTGTGCCAAAGCACTCTTCAATCCATGCTATATTTTCTCCTATAAGCACATCCTTAACACAGCATATCTACCTACTGTGTTTCCTCTCTGCCTGCCTGACTTTTACTCCTCTTTTAAAATTTAGCTCTAAGAAATTATTCAAAACAAACGAGAACAAAGATACAACATGTCAAAATCTCTGGGATAGCATAAAAGCGGGTCAATTATCATATTCAGTACCAGCTTATAAAGATAGTTCCAAATTATAAATATATAGTATAAATGCCTTATATGTTTGAATAATTTCTTAGATCTTGAATTTAAAATAACTTTAAATCAGTCAAGGCCAGAAAAGAAAGAAGGAACCAGTTCCAAAATTAGTAGAAGACAGGAAATATAGATCACAGCTGAAATTAATGAAACTGAGAATAAAAAAACAATACACAGGCTCAGTGCAACAAAGAGTTCGTTCTTCGAAAACATACATAAAATTGATAAACCCTTAGACAAACTAACCAAAAAGAAGTCTCAAATAAACAAAATTAGAGATGGAAAAGGAGATATTCTGAATTCAGAATTTCAGAGAATCATTAGAAAATATTTTGAAAATTTATACTCCAGAAAACTGGAAAATCTAGAAGACATCAACAAATTTCTAGATAAATATTACCTGCCCAAAATTAACTAGGAAGATAGAGAAAACCTAAGCAGACCAATATCAAGTAATGAAATTGAAACAGCAATTAAAAGCATTCCAAAAAGAAAAGCCCAGAACCAAATAGATTCTCAGCTGAGTTCTACCAGACCTTTAAAGAAGAGCTAACACCAGTCTTTCTCAAATTATTCCATGAAATTGAAAGGGAATACTTCCTCAAACAATCTATGATCAGCCAGTAAAATATTGATATCAAAACCAGATGAAGACACATCAAGGAAAGAAAACTAAAGACCAATATCCCTAATGAACATAAATGCAAAATTCCTTGAAAGTATATTAGCAAGCCCAACACAGTGGCTCACACCCGCAATCTCAGAGGCTCAGGAAGCTGAGGCAGGAGGATTACCTGTTCAAAGCCAGCTTCAACAAAAGCCAAGGCACTAAGCAACTCAGTGAGACCCTGTCTGGGGATGTGGCTCAGTGGTCAAGTGCCCCTGAGTTCAATCCCTGGTACAACAAATAAACAAACTAGGAATTGAACCTCCATATGATCCAGCTATCCCACTCCTTGGTATTTACCCAGAAGAACTAAAATCAGCATACATGAGCAATACAGCCATAACAATATTTACTGCAGCACAATTCACAATAGCCAAATTATGGAGTCATCGCATATGCCTGCCAATAGTTGAGTGGATCAAGAAAATGTGGTATATATACACAATGGAGTTTTACTCAACCATAAAGAAGAAAGAAATTATGGCATTTGCCAGTAAATGGATAGATGTAAAGAACAATATGCTAAGCAAAATAAGCCAGACTCAGAAAATCAAGGGTCAGATATTTTCTTTTGTCTGTGGAAGCTAGATTAAAATAAGAGAAAGAAGGCAGAGAAAGGGGATTGGATACAATAAAGATATAGGGAAGATCAGAGGAGTAGGAGGAGGAGAGGGAGAGGGAGGGGAAGGGAAGGAAAGGAAATAAGGAATGAATTTAACGAAATCCTGTTATATGTATATATAAATATACCACAGGGAATTTCACCTTTATGTAGAAAGTACCAATTAAAAATAAATAAATAAATACATAAACCAGTGAATGAAGACCAGTAAAGGAAGGAGAATGGAGGAGGGAGGAGAGAAGGGAAAAGGTGGGGAATGGCAATTGAATCAAACTCCATGCATGTGTGATTTTGTCAAAAGGGACTCAACTACTATATATAACTATAATGTTCCAATAAAAAAATACAACCCCTCCCCAATTTATCTCACGCATCCCTTCCCCTAGAAACACATTTCCTGTCTGGTCTTGACTTGCCTGAGTGGAGAGGTCACATAAATTCAGCTATCCTGGTGCCCATCACAGGATCTTTTCATTTTCTGCTTCCTTATCAGCTTTAAAACTAGCTTCTATCTTCATATTCTCATTGCCTATAATATAGAACCCGGTGCATAGTAGATATGCAGTAAGTAAATGTTTTAATAAATTCTTAAATTGTGCAGAATGAATACGTTCCATCTAACTGGAAACTGCCTCCCAGTTTTCTAATCATTTGTTAGGTGCCAATCTTGTCTCTTCTGCTACGTTCTGGCACAGTGAGGGAAGAGATCATGGCCCTGCTGCTTTGTCTGCCAGCCAACCAGCGTATTTTTGCAGGGTGGGAAGTGAGTATCTCCTCCCTGCTTTGCCTGGGGGGACAATCCCAAAGGGCCAAGAGATGGAGTTAAGGGAAGAGAGCCAGAACCTCCATTTGTGTGCATCAGATGAAGATGCTGTGGCCTCACCTGGTGAATCAGCTCAGCCAGAATGAACTAAACCAGCGTGTGTGTGTCACGTGTCACATTGCAAATGCCTGGGGCTCTTTCCAGACTTCACCTGGCCTCCCTCCCTGTCCAGGCATGCCCTCTAGATCTCTGAGAAGCCGCTGTACATCAGAAGGCCATACCTCAGTTTTCTCATACTCCAGGACAGCTGGAAGAAACAAGTGAGAAAGGCCACAGGTAATTTTAAGAGGGCAGACTGGTCTTATGTCTGGCAGAGGATGTTTTGGGGTAGGCCTGGTATAGAGTAAGTTTAGAATTGAGATGGTCTTATTATGGGACCTGCCTTGATCCACTGGGTGTGAAAGAAGTGGGCCAGCCATGCCCACTGGGGACTGTGGTTGCTGCTGATCAGTGGATAGAGTTTCAGAATTTGAACCTGGACCTGAATGTTATAGAGTGTGGACATAAGTGTCAGCTTGCCATGGACATGATTGCTTTCTGTAAAAGCTGTTAGCAAGCTAGCCTAAATTTAAACTTAAACAGAAAGTAACTGAAGATATTTATGCATGTGCCTGTCCCTTTTGTATGTAACAACATTACCTCTCGGAATAGTCGCTGCTGCCTCGAAAAACAGCAGTCAGGGAGGGTTCATTCACTGTAGATAAGATCCCTGGAGGACATTAGATTGGGGGTTTTATGAATAAGACAGAGGACTATTTAATGAATCCTAAATCCCTGGATTGCAGACTAAATCCAGTAGCTGCTTCTGGGCCTTTCTCACTAAAAAAATCACTGAGGCACCTGAAAAGAATATTTCCAAATGAGAATTCAGCGCAGCTCGGGGGTGTGGCCCTACCTCTGACAGTTTGTGGGGAAAGATATAATGGAGACGAGTTTTACTGTTACTTCCTGTCCTTCTTCATTTCAAGATTGTTTCCATAATAATGACACACATTTTGCACTCTGTGTGTGTGTATGTGCATGTGTGTGTGTGCGTGTGTGTATGTGTTATTGGGGATCTAACCCAGGATTTTGTTCATTCTCTACCACTAAGCTATGCACCCGGTCTTATATGTATTGTCTTTTTAATTAAAAAAAAAGAAGAAGAAGAAAGAAAGAAAACACTGTATTTTGGAAAGAAAGAACTGATGAGACTTCCTTACTAATACTGTCCAGTCAGGATTTGGCTTCTTGTTCCTTGGTCCCCATTGGATAGCTTCTTCTGGGGCATGAGTTTGGGCAGTCCTTCCTCTTAGGCAGATTAACTTTGATCCTTGCTTATGCAATCAGGAGATTTTCTGGCCCCTCCCACCATTAACTTCTTCTATTATTCTTCTCCTGGTTATTCTCTAGAGAATACAACATGAATTTTGTTTTATTAATTTACTGGTATATCATTTACATCCAATAGAATTCACCACTTTTTAAGTGAACAGTGGATGCGGTTTGACAAATGTGTACAGTTGCATAACTATCACCATTGTCATCAGAATTTTTCTGTTACCTGAGAAGGTTCCCCTCTGCCCCTACCTAGTAAATTCCCCTATCCCACCTAGCAACTCTGCTCTGCTCCCTGCCATTCTGGGCTTCTCTTTTTTCTAGAATCTCAAGAAATGGAATCAGAGGGACACTGCAGAGGGTTTGCTGTTAGGCTTTTTTTCATGTATATAATGCTCTGGCAATTCAACTGGCATTGTAGGCATGAGAAGTTCAGTCCTATTTCCTGGCTGTGGAGTGTGTCATGTTTCCTCCGCGTGACACCAGGTGTTTACCAAGCACCAGTTGGTGGGTTGTTGCCAGTTTGGCCACTGTGACTACTTCTGTTCTAAACATCTGCTTACAAATCTTTATTTGGACATGTTTTGCCTTTTTTCAATAAATGCCTATGAGTAGTGTTGCTGAGTCACTTGTAAGTGTATGGTGAACTTTATAAGAAACAACTGTTTCCCCATGATTGTGCCATGGGACAACCCATCAACAGAGTATTAGAGTTTCATTAGCCACACATCCTCCCATGGCTTGGTATTCTCAGGTTTTGGGGTTGTTTTGTTTTGTTTTGCTTTTTAGTGATATTAGTAGTTATGAAGAGGTATCTCAGTGTGGTTTTAATTTCTATTTCCCTAATGATTAATGATTGAGCATTATTCATGTGCTTATTTACCTTGTGTATCGTCTTTGATAGTCTATTCAAATTTTTTGCTCATTTTTTTCCTTATTACTGAGATGTAAGAGTTTTTATAAACAATTCCTTGTCAGATACATGTTTTTTCAAATGTTTCCTTCCAGTTTGTTGAATTGTTTTTTCCTTTCCTTAACAGTATTTTTTTGGGAGGGGTGGGGAGTACCGGGGATTGAACTCAGGGGCACTTGACTACTGAGCCACATCCCCAGCCCTATTTTGTATCTTTTTTAGAGACAGGGTCTCACTGAGTTGCTTAGTGCCTCACCAGTGCTGAGACTGGCTTTGAACTCCCAATCCTCCTGCCTCAGCCTCCCAAGGCACTGGGATTACTGGCATGCGCCACTTCATCTGGCCTTAACAGTATTATTTAAGCAGCTAGAGTTTTCAGTGGAGACAAATTCCAATTTCCACTTTTTCTTCTTCATGGTTTGAGCTTTTTACTTCCTATTTTCTTAATCTAAATAATACATAAATATTTCCTTCTGTATTTCTTTCTAAGACTTTTATGGCTCAGTCTTAACATTTAATTGTGTGATCAATTTTGAGTTAATTTTATGTATGATATGATGTCAGGGTTTTTTTTTTTTTTGCTTTGTTTTTGGTTTTGTATTGTCTTTATTTTGCATATGATTATAGTTACAGTACCATTTATTGAAAATAAATTTGATTACCATGTTTTGATTTGTACATAGACTTTTTGATTAGTTTTTAATCTATGGTACTGTATAGCATGTGATACCTCTTATATAATTGTCAATAAATGACCTTTGGTTCTTTTACTTCTACTAAAACACTTATAATGCCACATTATTGTAAACACTGTGTTGTTCTAGAGCCGTCCATTCTGGGGAATAGAAGAGGTTTCATGTAGAATAGGTGAAAGAGCCTCCTGTTTGCTGGAATCCTTACATAAAACAGAAACGGCTTAGGGACCATGACATTGACTATTGAGAGACTATGTAACATGTGGACTGTACGTGGAATGGAAAGGAAACTGTTTTTCACTGTGCACACATTATGTGAAAAGAATACCTAAATAACCCTCATAACAACAATGTGAAATGAGAATGCTAGTCCATTTTGCAGATGACACATATGAAAGTCCAGAATGGATGATTGACTGTCTCATAGCAAGTAAACATCAGTGTATGGGTCTGAGGTTTTTTTTTTTTTCTTTTCTTTCTGTTACACAGGCTGTACTGGTACTGGCAATGTTTGCATTTTTTTACTCTACTAATGATACTTGAGAACAATTCATCGCTTACCAAGTGTTTTGGTCTGGTTTTAATCACTATAACAAAGTACCTGAGACAAGTTAACTTTATAAAGAAAAGTTTATTTAGCTCATCATTTTAGAGGCTAAAAGTGCAAACATTATGGGGCAGGCTGTGGCAAGGGTCCCCCTTGGCTGCCTCACCTCATGATGGATGGCAATGACAGGAGCACATGTGGGAGTAAGATCATATTGCCAAACAGGATTCCAGTGACACTGAGGTCCCACAGTACTTTCTGATGGTAGCTTCCTCCTCCAGTGACCCAAGAACTCAGGAAGCCCTACTTAAGTTTAATTAATCTTTAAGCCTTACTTAAAGACTCCGCCACCTTCCATATTGCCACGCCAGAACCAAACTTCCAACACAGGCAGCTTTGCGGATACACTCCAACTGTTTCTACACCATAACACCAACTGAGGTGTATATTTGGCAAACAAATAGAACCCAAGGCTGCAGAAAGGTCTAAGAGGAGGCCTCTTAAGCCTGAGCTGCAGTCTAGACGATGCCCTGAAGAATGGAACACCTGGGAGCGAGCATCTGGGGCCAACAGAGTCACCTGTGTCCTTATGACACCATCGTAGCAGCTGCTATGCCAGGGACTCTCTTTTGGGTCAGTGGAAGCTAAGCCTGAGTAGGCATAATGATCATCAGGGTGGTAAGAATTAAACAACACAGGTAAAGTGCCCAGCATGTAATAGTAACTATTATTTTAGTTCATCGGCCCTGATCATCAGCCTAGGGAAGATTCAATGAATGTAGTTCCTGTGGGGTTTCAATGAAAGAGGAGAATAAGGTTCCTTTCCCACAGTTAACCCCATAAATGTTAGTTTCTTTCTTCCAATTCTACCAGAATGAGAACAGTTCCCTTGTAGTCTGCTGCTTCTGCATCATTGGACATGGCTTTTTCTTTTAATGATACTTTTACTTAGAACTAATGAAATATAATACACAGTATACTTGGAAAAATATAAATCATCATGTTGCAATTTACAAAATATAAGATAAATAAAACTGATTTTATTTTGCTGAAAATTTCACACACAAAATACCTTTTCTCGGCTGGGGAAATAGCTCAGTTAGTAGAGTACCTGCCTCACATGCACAAGGCCCTGGGTTCAATCCCCAACCCCCCCCCCCCCCCCCGCAAAAAAAAAAAAAAAAAAAACTTTTTGTATTAGATACACTTTATAGCTTTTAAAATTCCACTTTTGTTTTCAGATAGCTTAGCGACTTTAGTAACTCAGAAACAACTGCTTCTTGTCTTAATGCTGGACAGTGATTAAGTCAGAGACATTCAGAAATGGACCTGTGGGCCCTGGGTGACTTTACAGAAATAGGCATACTGTCGACATGCTTTTGCAGTGGCTGAGGATGTGTACAGCTTGTGCTGACTGAGGTCACTGAACTTCTTTACAGTATTAGGGAGTGTCATTCGCTGGGGAGGGTCTGAATGTAGATCTGCCAGAAAGAATTGGGTCCAGCTCACCACACAGCAGATGAAAGGCCAGTATGATATTTCCTGTGGCTTGAAGAATCTGGTCTTGAGAATAGAAGGTCCCTGATTCTGAAGTTTTAGTGGTTTCAGAACCCATAAGAATAATTCTTCTGCCTTTGTGTCTCTTGTTGCCCTTTTCTTTGAAGTTAACCATTCCAAGACCCTTCATAGAAGCTCCATTTCCATGTTGTTCTGAGACTCATTTCATCAGCTTAAGCAAGTAATCTCATCTTTTTTCCATCAGAAGTAACAAACAAACCTTTTTGCATTTTTTTCATGTTTTGTCAACTGGAGAGTAGATCTGTACATGTTCCTTTCCTGAGCTGAGTGCAGAATTGCGGCATTTCTGCAATGGTCAAGTTTAAGATTTCCTTTGGAGACGCACAGTGGCTGTAGCCCCAGTGCCGGATTTCTAAGTTTTAATTGAACTTCTTACTCATTTTCTGACTCACATATGCCATGTACTAAGCTTTCGACTCAACTCATTCTTAAGGTCTCTTTTTTCCTTCAGTCAGAAAACTGTTGGTTTCTTGATCTGTGGCTCACTTGTTGGAAAGTACTGTCTGCTTCCTTTGTGCAGTGGCGCCCCAGTCCACCCAGGGCCCCATTGTCTGACTCAGCCAACCCCCAGGCAGTGGGGGGCAGCCAGATGGAAGGGGCAGGAAGGTGGCCTGAGACTGCTGGGGGGTTTTTGTTTGTTTTTAAACATTAGCATCTTCAGTAAAATGCATGTGCCTTTGTCCCCTGTGAAACAAAACAGCATTTGGATCAGTGAAATTGCCAGGTCCCAATTTGGCTTACAACCCAGGATCTGTGATGCTTTCTGGAAGCTCATGTTTGGACTGTGGATTCCAGAATCACAAAGGAATCCATCCCCCTGGAGCAGGATGTGTCCTTCTGGGAAGCTGCAATGGTTCATAGGTGTTTATCCTGGGGAATCTGAGGATCAGTGAGTCCCACACCTCACCACAAACACACAGCTAGGTGGTGACTTTCTGACAACGGAGTCTGAATTTTTCTAAAACACAGTGCTATTACTAATTAAAAATAAGGGATAATGATAATACATAAAGCAATTGGCAGGATCAAATGAGATAATGAGTGTGAAGTTTGGACACTGCCAAATATAATAGACCTATTTTAGCTGTGTTTGTTTTTTTTAAGTTTAAGCAACCAAATGATTCTCTAGATTTACTGTATGGTAAATGTGCTACAAGAAATATACAAGTCCAGGCAGAATACAGGCTTCTGCATGCCCGTGCTGAGATTAATATTTCAATGTAGTATAAATAGGGGAAATGTATTTTCTGTGATTTATAAAGTAATTGTTTCATTTTATCTATATTTCCTTCCTGTCCATAGGCATTAAGATATTATTATAGCTGAGACCCCCTAGCTGGACCAGGAACATGACAGAGCTTTCAAATTTTATTCTGGCAGTGATGGTAGATGTGGGAATAGTCAACTTTTGTGGGACACAACAGTAGTATGCCAGAACACTGTCTCTGGGGTCATCATGCACACCATTTCAGACCGTTACTACAGGCTGTGAGGGACCAAAATGAGAGGTTACATCCTTTCCCAAGGACAGGGTTACCATAGGGAGGTGTGATTTGGCCATCATCAGTCTGAATATCCCCAGTGCTGAGCTCAGATCCCAGTATGGAGCACAGATGCACCAGAAGATAGTAAATGAGTACATTTTAAAATAAGAGAAGAATTGTGGAGTTGAGCTAGGAGGACTGCATGGAGTGGGTTGCTGGGTTGATGATGGAGGAAAGGAAATGGGAGGTAGTGCTGAGTAGAGAACTCTAGGGCAGCATCAGACACCAGGACTATGGAGCTCAAAGTTCTTGTTCTTAATGTCTCTACTTAGCTGTATCCTTAACAAGATGACCTGGGAAAAAATGAAACATGTTTTCAATAAAACAGACTTTCAAGAAAGCGTCAATGTAAATCCACATAAGCAATGTTTTTTCCCACTTTGTGCATCATTTTAATTAGAGTGAAGGCTAAAATTCCTTCTTCCCTCACCCTGACAGATCTTGCCGAGTAAGAATGGTACTCATTTCATCTCATCCCAGAAGTGATCTTAGAAAACTGCTCCACAATGCATTTGGTAGCCATGACCAGTCGATGAGAGTTGAAATATGATAACGAAATAAAAACTATAATCCTTAAGACTCTTGATGTCTATGGATGAATTTACTTATTCATCAAACAAGAATTTCCTGAGTCTATGTAATTTCAGGCAATAATGTATAATATTTGCATTATTTGGAATTTGAAAGAGTATAACACTCAATTCATGAATCCATCCATTGAGTGTTTTCTTAATGCATTCTATGTGCTAGCCACGATGGGTTCAGGATTAAACAATGACTAGAAATAGACCTTTTCATCAAAGAATGCATAGAGACAGAGTATGTATGATAAAGCAACCTGACAGAGGGCATAGCAGAGGAAAGCTGCAAAACTCTTGACAGCCAAGGAGCAGAGAGGCAGGAAGTGGCCAAGGGACTATGTAGTTACTGAGGCCACATCCCCAGTGACCCACTTCCTCCAGCCAAGCCCCACCTAACTATTATTTACACCACCAATTAGTATGTCCATTCACGTTCGTAATCCATCAATTGGATTAATCCACTGATGAGATCATAACCTTCATCTTTTCGCCTCTGAATATTGCTTCATTGCCAGCACATGAGTTTGGGAAAGGAAGGCTTTCAAAATCCAAACCTTAACACCTGCACTGGTATATATTTTAGGTTATATAGTGTTATGTATGTATAATTGTTATGTATGTCTAAAGGATGATGAGATCCTGTGAATCTTCTGGTATTTGTAGAAACTCATCTGGGCTCTGTAGAAAAGATAGAATTCTTAGGGAAACTTTACCCCCTGAAAAATGTCTATCTTATAGATATTAAAAAACAAGAATATTGGTCCAGTAGAAGAATCAAACTTTGCTGAAGGGTCGTTCACTCTGAGTGACTTCAATTTTTGGTTCCATATCTGTACTGAAATTCTGAAATCCTAGCATGCAGAGGAATGGGTAGATGGCTCATAGCATTACTAACTCATCACAAATCATGAATCAGTTGCCTAGGGATTTCTGGGCATAGTCAAAATGCTAAGACTCATAAGCAGATCACATCTTTCCATTTATATGTCTTCTCTAGTGCCTTCATTTCCTATATACTCTTGAAGGATATTTTCATTGGATGTAGAATTTGCAATTGGCAGTGCAAATTCTGTTAGTTCTGCAAACTTTGCTGGATATTGAATTTTTTTTTTCATTCACCATTTGAAAAATACCCACTTTGTTCTTGCCTCCATAGTTTGAGATGAGAAATCCAGTTATTGAAATTGTATTCCATATTTTAAAAATGACATCATTTTTCTTTGACTGCTTTCAGGATTTTTTTTCCATGTCTTTAGTTTTCATAAGTTTAATTATGCTCTATCTCAGCATGGGGTTCTGTCTTTTTGTTTTATTTGGAATTTGCTCAGCTTCTTTGTATCTTTGGTCAAATTCCAGATGTTACATTATTGAATATTTTTCTCACAAGTTCCTGAAACTCTGTTAATATTGTTACCACCTATTTTCTTTCTATTTTTCAGATTGAGTATATTCTATTAATTTGTCTTCAATTTCACCAATTCTCTTATGTTGTCTCTACACCACTACTGAGTCCATTCAGCAAGTTCTTATTATCTCTTTATAGTTTTCAGTTTTATGATTTCCATTTTGGGGGGGGGGTGGAAATATTTTTTATTGCCGATATTTCCTGTATTTTCATTAGCTTCAAGAAAAATTATAATTGCTCATGGAAGTATTTTTATGATGGTTGCTTTTGTCAGGTAATCCCAACTTTTGAGTCATCTCTTTAGTAGGTATTGTTGATTGTCTTTTCTTGTTCATGTAGTGATTTTCTTGGTTCTTAGTTTCATCAGTGACTTCCAATGATATCCAGGACATTATAGTCTAAGAGTCTGGATCTTATTTAACCTTCTTTTTTCCTTAGCAAGAAGTCCCCAGTTGAGGGGTACTGCTAGAGCAGGTTGGGTGTGTACACTGAACTTCCCACTGGGCCCCTGAGGACACCACCCCAATAAAAATGGAGCACTGACGCACACTGCCACCTTGCCTGGAAGTGAAGAGGGAAGTGGGGAAGGAGGGTGACTCACACTGCTTTGTTGCTGCAGGGAAGGGTGGAAGCACAGACCCCAGTTGGGCCACCAGGACTACAGAGGAGAGGAGGGGAGAAGAAAGGCAAGCAGAGAGCCAGCCAGCTCCCCCACCCATTTCCCCCTTCTCATTGATGGTGAAGGGAGAGGTTGGGCGGGGGCACAGTGGGGCACGTTAGGGAAGCACGTGGTTTTTAACTCCTCATACTATCTCATTAAACCTGATGGCTACTGAGGGGGCAAGGAAGCTTAGCTGTCTCTAAATCCTTGACACTCCTCAGGCTGGGAAATCGGAACACCATCAACCACCACCCAACAGAACAGGGGACATGTTCCCTGGTGAGGTCCTTGACTCCACCTGTTGAGGCAGTGCCCCCAGAAGAGGGCATCAGGGTAGTGCTGTCACTGCCTGCTTCCTGGAGGCAAGGGGACTATTCTGTCAACTGGGCTTTTGGTTCTCCTAGGACCAAGGGAAGGGTTGTGCAGTTTTGGTTGCTGTTTGACTGGAATGGGGTAGGTATTGCCAAAACAGCACTCCATTTTGTCACCCTTTTCCAGGTCTTTTGACTAGGGAGGAAGAGTCTCTCTTTAGGCATTATTGTGCAAGCCTGTTCTTGGTACAGGGTTGAAGGTTCTCTAGTATGTGGGAGATAGTGAGGAAACCAGAGGGATTCACATCTTCTTTAAGTCTTGGCATCAGCAAAGTAGCTGTCACTCTCTCCCCCGCTTTCAGAGACCTCCTGTGCTTGTCTGTTGTGTTTTGTCTACAGTTTATTGCAAGGGAGAGGATAAGAGAGGATTGGAGTCACTCCATCTTTGATGGAACCAGAAGTCTTTTTAAAATGCTTTTCAATAAAGTTTTAAATTGAAATTGAAACTTTATGATAAAGTATTTTTTCCATGAATATCTTAGATATGTTTTGAAATATATTCTTAGGTACTGAGGTATATTTTTTGCTACTTTTATAAATATGTCTCTTTTCAATTGAACCTTCTAACCATTCTTGGATAGAAAACAATTGTAGAAGTGCAGTTGATAATATTGATCTTTTCATGCCTGTAATTTACCTGAAGGTTCTTAGGGAATTTCTGTGGGACTTTCTATGGATGATGACTCTTTCATTTTTTTCCTTTGCAGTTTTTATATATTTTATTGCTTTTCTCTCTCTTTTGGGATCTTTAGAACAATGTCCAAATTGTCAGAACGATCATCGTTGTCTTATTTCTTAACTTGAAAAGGTACTTTAAAGGTTAATTGAATGTGATATTTCCTATATAGGCTTTTGAAAGTATCCTTCATCAGACCTCAAAGTTTTCTTACTTTTGTGTTTTATTTTTTTACATCAGTATTTTGTAATTTTCGGTACATAGTAAAGAGGCTTATTTAGCTTACAGTTCTGGAGGCTGAAAGTTCAAGATTGGGCAGCTCCATCTACTCAGCTTCTGGAAAGGGCTTTGTGCTGCTCCCTCCACTGTGAAAAGGTGAAGACAAGACAGGCATGTACAAAGAGAGAAATGGGTACCAAACTTCTAATATAGTTGTCCCACTCCTATGAGAAAAACATTAATTCATAAGGACTCTAACCCTGTGATCCAAACATTTCTCACTGGACCCCACCTCCCAACCCTGCCACATTGGGAACCAAACCTCAGCATGGGTTTTGATGTGGACAAACCACATTCCAGCCATCCCTGTTGTCTGATTTTACATTGAGTATGTATAGCAGTCAACGTAATTGGCTTAATAATGTGCCTGTTGTTCATCACAAGTTATCCCTCTAACACTGTTTGGCAAATAACACTTCAGTGAATGTGTCACACTGCATAATCCTTCCTCACATGACAATCTCTCAGATGAGATTACTCTGTCAGAGTATGTTAGCTTTCCACCACTGTGACAATGTACTTGAGGTCAATTGATAAGGAGGAAAATTTTATTTTGGCTCACAGTTTCAGAGGTTTCATTCCATGGCTGCCTGGCCCAATTGCTGTTGAGCTTGTATCAGCCCAGTATTTCATGTATATCAGAGTTGCTGCTTACCTCATGGTGGCCAGGAAACAGAGAGAAACAGAAAGGGGCTGGGGTCCCAATGTTCCCTTCAAGAGCACACCCCCAAAGACCTAACTTCCTTTCACAAGGCCCCACCTCCTAAACGTCCACTATCTCCCAATAGCACCACAGACTGGTGACCAAACCTTTTAACACATGCTCCAGATCCAAACTACAGGAGAGTATGAACCTTTAAATTGCTCTTTATACATAATTTTAACACTCATTGGTAGATCTACTCTATAGCAACTCTTACTGTACTGGTCTAGTGTTGATTTTCTATCTCATTCCTTTAATATAGATTAATTGTGTGAAGAGGTTTCTCTCAGTTTTTATTTATTCATACAAATGGTTATTTTATTTTCAGGGTTATAATATGTGGTTATTTTTTAAATTTTTTTTTAGTTGTAGATGGACACAATATCTTTATTTTATCTATTTATTTTTATGTGGTGCTGAGGATCAAAGCCAGTACCTCACACTTGCAAAGCAAGTGCTCTATCGCTGAGCCACACCCTAGCCCTGGTTATTTATTTCGCTACCACATGATTCCATCGTAGGCTATCAGTTCTTTCCAGTGACCTTCTCTGTCTTTTGATATATTCTTTTTTTTTTTACATTTTTTTATTAGTTACACATGACAGTACAATGATCTTGACAGTTCATACATTTGAATCAAATGGGGTATAATTTCACATTTTTCTGATTGTACAGGTTGCAGAATCACATTGGTCATACAGTCACCTATCTTTTGATATATTCTTATCATTTTTCTTTCTTCCTGAGCACATCCCTACTTTTTGGCACTACAGTATGTTCCAGACTCATCTGGTATTTCCCTGCCCAAGTCTTGGTATCAATCACTCTTTCAAGGAAAACCTGGCTCCTTGCATTATAGAACGGAATTTAGGAAATTTTTCAATTAGCAATAATTGCACCTTATTGGCTATGCTACTGCCACTGCACAAAGCTTAGAATGGAACTTGGAAACCAAAATTTAGGCTTTAAGCATCTTCATTGCCCCAACAGACACAGCAAGTAAGTATGTATGCATATATTTATATTTGTTTCTGTGTCTGTCTATTTGGGTGTGTGTGTGCATGCATGCATGGGTACATGCTGGTGTACACGTATTAAAGTATCCATACTTTGAAGTATGAGTTCATTGTACCATTAAGCCTTTATTTGTAACTTCTTTCTCTGTAGTCAGAAGGCTGGTTCTCATTATCTTCAATGTATTTTTTTTTATTTATTGAATGCAAATATGCAAGTAAAGTAGATTCAGATCACTTAACCATATCCCTGTAAGATATTTGCCACCTAAAGTACATGATCTTTTTGTCTTCGGCCTTACAGTATCCAGTCAACCTAACATTTTCTAAAATTACTTAGGTCCACTTCTTTGTTCCCCGGCCCCTTCAGCATGATTGCATCATTTGTTTTGATGCAGGTAGAGTCATTTGTCATAGTCTATATTCCATTGAGTTCCCTCAATATTCTGATGTGTGTGTTTATTTTGTATAGAGTAAAAAATCACTCCTGGTGGTAAGCAGTTCAGTAGATTTTGACAGATCCATGGAATCATATATTTATACCACAGTACCACACATAGAAGTTCTTTCGCTTCAAAAATTCCCTTATGGGCTATGGATATTGCTCAGTCGCAGAGCACGTGCCTGGCATGTGTGAAATCCCTGGTTCTATCCCCAGCGATGAAAAAAAAAATCTATAGGGCTGGTGTTGTGGTTCAGTGGCAGAGCGCTCGCCTAGCACGTGTGAGACACTGGATTAGATCCTTAGCACCACATTAAAAATAAGTAAAATAAAGATATTTTGTTCATATACAACTAAAAAATATTTTTTAAAAAATCTATAATCCTATAATACACAGCTCTCGAGTTTGTCTTCTTTCACTTTGCAAAATGCATTTCTAATTCTTTCAAGTTATCACATGATCACAATTTATTCTTTTTTTGCTAATAGTATTTCATTGTTCATTTGTCTATTCATTATTGGCTAGGTTATTTTCAGTTTGGAGACAATAGGAGTAGAATTGCTATAAAAGTTTACATGTAGGTTTTTGTATGGACAGAATTTTTTCAGTGTACTTGGGTAAATATCTAAAAATAGGTTCCTTTGATACTACGGTAAGTGTATGTTTTATTATAAATTGTGAAACTTTTTCAAAGTACCTATTCAATTTTTCATATGCACCAATAGCATGTAAGAGTTCCAGTTACTTTATGTTATCAAAATTTGATATTGCCATTATGTTTAGTAAGTTTTTCTAATTAATAGGTATATAGCGCTATCTCATGGTTTTTAGTTCCCTAATGACTAATGATGTTAAACATTTTTTTACCTGCTTTTGGGTCATTCAGATATCATCTTTGGTAAATATGTCTATTCAGATCTTTTTTTCCCATTTTTAAGTTAGGTTATTTGTTTTCTTACTATTGAATATTGAGAATTCTTTCTATTTTCTGGATTAAAAAAACCTTTATAAGGTATGTAATTCACAAATATTTTCTTCCAGTTTGTGGTTATCTTTCCATTCTCTTGACAGTGTTATTTGTATGAAAAAGTTTTTAATTTTAGATAAAGTTCAATTTATGTATTTTTCTTTTAAAGGTTATTATTTAGGCATTACATCTAAAAATATCATTTGTCAAATTCAATTATGCATAAAATATCCTATGCTCTATTCTTTAATGTTTTTATTTGTTCTTTTTAGTTACACATGACAGTAGAATGTATTTTGACACACATACATGGAGTATAGCTTCCCATTTCTGTGGTCATACATGATGTGGAGTTACACTGGTTGTGTATTCATAAATGAACATAGGACAGTTACGTCTGATTCTTCCTACTATCTTTCCCATTCCCATCCCCCTACCTTTCCTCAATTCCCCCTGTCCAATTGGGTGAACCTCCACTCCTCCCCCAGCCTATTGTGAGTCAGCACCCGCACATCAGACGGAACATTTGGCCTTTAGTTTCGGGGAACTGGCTTATTTCACTTAGCATGTTAGTCTCCAGTTCCATTCATTTACTGGAAAATGCTATAATTTCATTCTTTATGGCTGAACATTGCGTGTATGTATCACATTTTCTTTATCTGAAGGGCACCTAGGTTGGTTCCATATCTTAGCTGTTGTGAATTGAGCTGTTATGAACATTGATGTGGCCATGTCACTATAGTATGCTGATTTTAAGTCATTTGGGTATATGCCAAGGAGTGGGATAACTGGGTCAAAGGTGGTTCCATTCCAGGTTTTGTGAGGAATCTCCATACTGCTTTCCAGAGTGGTTGTACCAATTTGCAGTCCCACCAGCAATGTATGAGTGTACCTTTTCCCCCACATCCTCGCAGACATTTGCATTGTTACTTGTATTCTTGATGATTGCCATTCTGTCTAGAGTGAGATGAAATCTCAGTGTAGTTTTGATTTGTATTTCTCTAATTGATAGAGATGATGAACATCTTTTTATATATTTGTTGACCATTCATATTTCTTTTTCTGTGAAGTGTCTGTTCAGTTCCTTAGCCTATTTATTGATTGTGTTTTTTTTTTTTTTTTTAGTGTTAAGTTTTTTGAGTTCTTTATATATCCTAGAGATTAATGTTCTATCTGAGGTACAGGTAGCAAGATTTTCTCCCATATGTAGGCTCTTTCTTCATGTTCTTGATACTTCCTTTTCCTATGCTCCTTTCTATAAGTTTTATCCTTCAATTTATAATCAGATTTGAATCATTTTTATATGAGTGAGTTATGTGTTAATTCCTTTTGCATGCTGATATGCAGTTATTCTAACACTCTTTCTTAACAAGACTATTCTTTCTTCATTGATTTGCCTTTGCACCCTTGTCAAAAATCCACTGTGGGTCTATTTTGGGGTTCTTTTTTATGTTCTAACAATCCATCTGTCTCTCCTTTCATTGACTCCAAGTTGCTTTAATTACTGTTGCTTTACAGTAAATCTTAAGGATGTTCAAGCTTTGTTCTTTTTCAAAATTGTTTTAGCTACTCTAGTTTCTTTGTCCCTCCATAAAAATTTTAGAATCAGTTGATGTATATAAGCAAATTTGCTGCAGTTTTGATTAAGATTACATTGACTCTGTAGTTAAAATTAGGGAGCATTGACCTTTTAGCAGTAACAACAAATCCCACTGTTGTGTATAATTATAATACACCAATGAAAATTTTTAAATGAAATGAAATTTAAACAATAAAAAATGGCCAGGCATGGTGGTATATGCCTATAATCCCAGAGGCTCGGGAAGCTGAGGCAAGAGAATTGAGGTTTGAGTCTAACCTCAGCAACTTAGTGTGGCTCTAAGCAACTTAGTGAAGCCCTGTCTCAAAAAGTAAAAAAGGGCTGGGGGTTTGACTCAGTGGTTTAGACCCCCTGGGTTCAATCAATTCCTGGTAACAAAAAAATATAATTAATTAATTATAAGTAAATAACTAAGTAAATAAATCCACTAACCACATACTCTGGCCATATCTACTTCTCTGACTCTTCTGTTTTTCCTGTATAAAGACGCACACAGACAATCCAGGATAATCTCGAAATCTTCAACCTAATCCCACTTGCAAAGTCCCTTTTACCATAATAGGTAGTATTCACAGGTCCCAGGAATCAGGACATGAATCTCTTTTGGTGAGAGGGGTATTATTTTGCATAACATAGTCTACAAGGAATGATTAAAAAAATTTTAGTGACCTTGATTAGAAAGAGTTTTTTTAAATCCAACACGCGCGCGCGCGCACACACACACACACAAACACACACATACTGACATACAAAAATTGGGCTTCATCAAAATAAAAACCTTTGGTCTCTTCAAAAGGCATTGGTAATTAAATGAAAAGGCAAGCCATAGATGGGAAGAAATTATTGGCAAAACATATCCAACAAAAGACTTACAAACACAATTCAGTTTTTAAAGTGGGCAGAATATTGAATAGAAACTTCACCAAGGAAGATGTCCAGATGAGAACAAAGCATATAAAAAGACGTTCAATGTCCTATATCATAAGGAAAATGCAAATTAAGACTATAGGAATACACCACTTCAAATCACTAGAATTATTACACTGAATAAGACTGGCCACACCAGGTGTTGAGAATATGGAGCAGCTGGGGGAGTGAAGAGAGAACAGAGAACCACTTGTAGTTTCTTTCTTTCTTTTTTTTTTAAATAGTTTTTGGTTGTAGATGGACACATACCTTTATTTCATTTTTATGTGTTGCTGAGGATTGAACCCAGTGCCTCCCACATGCTAGGCAAGCACTCTGCCACTGAGCCACAACCCCAGCCCCACTAATAGTTTCTTAAGCAGTTAAACATATACCCCTACCACTAACGTCATCATTTCCACTCCCCAGTGTTTTCCAAGAAAAATGAAAGCACACATGTCCATACAATGACTTGTGCACAAAGGTTCATTACAGCTTTATTTGAAAAGCCAAAAAAGGAGGAACAACTCAGATGTCCATCAGCAGAGGAATGGATACTGACCCATACAACAACATAGCTAAATCTCAAAATAATAGTGCAGAGTGAAAAAGACCAACAAAAAATAATACGTGCTATATGGCTTCATATGAAATTTTAGAAAATGTGAATTTGATCTATGGTGATAGAAAACAGATAAAGATTGGGGTGGGGGGTACAGGTGAGGCAAGAGGATATTAGGGATAATAAAGTAAAAACCTTCATCAGTATTCTTACCAGAGTCTTGGCTTCAGGATCCCAAAAAACCAGGTCAAGCCACTGGCTCCAAGGACCAAACAGAAACAGTAATGCTGAGAAGCAGGAAAAGAACTTTAATAAGGCCACATGGAGGAGGCAAAATGAGATCCAGCATCTCAGCCCTGTCTTGGGGTATTGACATGATCTGAAGGTTTAAGGGGAGGAAGAATTGGGGCAGAGGACAAGAGTCTTGATCAAACCGTGTTCTGGTTGATCATCCTCTCCATTCTGGTTCTGCTCTGGAGAAGCTCTTATCACATGAGGGGGCTTCCCAGGATGCAGGGTGTGTATTAGACCTGTGATCGTAGAGGGGGTACGATTCAGCTCCCATGAGATGATTGCTCCTACTGTTCCTGGAAGTTGTAGGACAATGACAATTGACAAATTTTAATTCTGCCATCATCAAGCTACATATATCTTATGTAGCTTAAGATATAAGTACTAAGTGGTGATTTCTACACTCTTCTCTGGGCCTGCAGGGTATGAGTACTGTTGCCAACAGGCTTCTATAAAGGTGACATCAAGCTACCGCATTGTTGAAAGGACCACCCTGATGTCCCACAGACAGAAGGTCAGTCCTTGTAGAGATGACCTATGTGACAAGATGAGAGGTGTGAAGTGCTCTCAAAGGCAGAAGCCACTTAGCATGAGCACTCTAGTGGCTTATCAGTTTTTTCATCAGCAACAAAACAAACTTTGCCTGTTGCACAGTTTTCTGTGTGTGCTGAGGTGTGTTCACACTGCATCTCACTTGTTCTCACCCTGACTTGGGAGGTATATAGGATCAAGTCTGTGCACAGAGATCACAGGAAAGTTCCTGCAGCGGACCCCTGGCAGAGCCTAGCTTCCCTCACTTCTCTCTCTTGAACACCCCATAACAACTACACAGCCCTCCTGTACAAATGGTTTGGTTTTTAATATTTCCTTTTCTGTTCCCAAGTCCTTCCTGATTCTCACACATTTGAAACCATATTATCATATTATTCCTGATTTCCCACCTTGCCCCTTAATTAATAACCTCACACTTCATACACTTCAGTGTTTATTTTCCTTCTCTGAGTTAAGATGGATTGAAAGCAATTTTACTTGGAGAAATCTCGTATGACAAGTCCTGGAAAACTATGCTTGGAAAAGCACAAAATTTGGGAGGAGTCTTGGCTGTAAGAGGGCTCAGTGCTTGCCCCACTTCTGGCCTGGGAGATTTGGGGGAGGTTCGTAATTGAATGTTGTACATAGCACTATCTCCTAATTGAAGTCATGTATGTGCTGAGACAGGCTACAGCCATCATGCCTGAGAGAAGGAATCCAGGCCTCCCAAACATAGTATCCATGTGAAACTCCGAAGCAGGCATATATAGATTGTGGTAGAAAGCAGGTCATTGATGAGGTAGGCAGTGGGGTGGGTGAGGAATTGGCTAGGTTAAGGGTAGGGACTTGGGGGAGGAAAATGGAAATAGATATTCTTCACATTGGTAGTACACAGATGTACACATTTGTCAAAATTGGATCTGTTTTGACAAATCCTTTCTGCTTTGTGAAATATTTTGGAAATACAGAAATTCATACCTCAGCCAGGTGTGGTGGCGCACACCTGTAAATCCAGCAGCTCAAGAGGCTGAGACAGAAGGATCGTGAGTTCAAAGCCAGCCTCAGCAAAGGCGAGACACTAAGCAACTCAGTGAGACCCTATCTCTAAATAAAATACAACATAGGGCTGGGGATGTGGCTCCATGGTTGAGTGCCCCTGAGTTCAATCCCCAGTACCAAAAAAAAAAAAAGAAAAGAAGAAAAAAAAAATCATATCTCAAAAAGTTGATTAAGAAATGTGTGACCAGGGAAGGAAATTCTGCAAAGTTCTTGCACAGTTCTCTACTTTTCAAAGCTGCTTTGGGCATTTCTAACATCTCAAAATGTGTTTGCAGTCTCATTAGTTCTCAAGGTTTTTTGCTTCTGTAGAAACCAAATCAGAAAACAGTTTTAAGTGGGAGAACTTTGTAAGCCAGCTGGTTACATTAGAACAGACAGAACACAATGCAAACATATTAATTTGTTCCTTCTTGCTGGAAATTTAGGCTTAAATATTCTTCTCCCCCATGACTCATACAATATATTTATATTTATTGAGACGGCTCATGCTCCTTCAGTCTATTCTGATTTTTAATAGGGTTGTTTAAACTATGTGCTACATTTTTACCTGTGGTTTGGCTTTGGCTTCATCACTTGTTTTCTATGTTAATAAAAGGTGGCTCTTCATACATACCTCCCTTCCTAGGGGCACTTGGGAAACTAATGAGATGTTTCTAAGCCTTCCTCCTTCCGTGAAGGTAGGCATGGTGTAAACATGTGTGCAGATGTCCTCAGGCTTCATCTCTGATTCCTCTCTTCTTGTCTTTCCAGACTCCAGAGCCAGACACACCCCTGCCAGTTGAAGGTGAGATTGAAGATAATCAGCTCCCCCCATCCCCTGCAGAACCAGAGGAGCAAGGATGGAGCCAGGAAACGGACCACGATGACTTTGAGACTCTGTCCCACCAGAGTGAAAGTCGATCAGACACAAAAACCGACCCCTTCGAAAGTGCCTCTGACACAGAGTCCCTGCCCCCTGACCTCACAGCCGGAATCTTCTTCCCTTCAAGTGGTGTCTCTGTTGACAGAGAAGCAGGTTGGCGGTGTCCTGATGTCCCAGCAACTAGATCTCTTCAGGAGCAACATTCGACTTGCGTCTTTGAGCTTGATGCAAAGAAAGAACTAGATTTGTCCCCTGGCTTAAAGGAAGAATCTTACAAAAATGAGGTGCACACCTTGGCCATAGTTGCTGGGGACAAGGAGGAAAAACCCCTCTGGGACTGTGTGACCAGTCTGGACCAAGAGTTTTTGCTGGCAGAGTGCTGCTTGCAAGGTGTCACTGGCAACAGCAGTCCCCAACCTGTACAGAGTGTGACTGTTCAAAACTGTAGGGAGCCCCCTGTTGCTTCTCAGAAATCCAGGTCTGAGAGCTATCTGGACATCCCTACGATCTGGCCCTACTTTGTCCAGTACTGTGAACTAGGTAGGAGCTGGCCACATATCCAGAGCAGGGCCAGGGTACCTGTGCTACCTCGTATAGGCCCACTGGACAACACAATCCCCCTTGGGGTCAGGATAAAGAACGGAAGTACTTCGGGCCCCAAAGTGGATGCAGAGTTGCTCTGGGCCCAGCCCTACTTGAATGCCTCCTGCCAGCCTTCTTTGGAGACATCTTTCCCCTTAAATGCCAAGCATCACCAAAGTGCCCCAGAAGATATTGGTGATAAGGGCAGGGCATCCACAGGGCACTGGGGTCAGCACATGAGCACACTGGTCAAGGCCCATTCCATAGAAAGGTTTCCTTTAAGTTACGCTGGGGATCCTGTGAGGCGGAACTATGTAAAGGTTGGGACCCATCTGAAGGAAGGGACAGAACCAGAAGAAGACTCAAGGACACAAAACACCCTTTCCCCTCCCCCCACCCAGCTATCTGATTTACTTCCAGCTTCTCAAAGCAATTTGCAGGATCATAACAGATCCAGTGGTTATAGCTTGAAAAGGGCTTCTCAGGATACACCATCTGCAGGTCTCCCACAGGAAAACCAGTTGGGACAGGATGCTAGGTTATGCCCAGCCAGTTCATGCCTCACTTCAGAATTGGTGAAGCTTGGCAGCGAAGAGGAAGGGCCTGGGCCCACTGAGTACAAGCTGGGACACAGCCCAGAAAGCAGACTTGAGGAACCCCAAGGCACTCGCTCCACGCCAAGCCCTGCTGACGTGAGCAATAAACAAAAACACCTGCAGGACATTTTGGTACAGGCAGGAAACCAAACCAGTAATTACACATCAAAGTCTGTTCTCAGTGAGAAAAGACTGCCAACTAGAGCCAACTCCCCACCTCATTGTAGCAGTGGTGGGACACAGGTGTGGAATAGACACTTTCTGGGCTCCTGGGAAGGGAGTGCTAGCTCAGATGCCCCACAGACCACCCTGAAATCAAGTGCAATAGACATTGCAAAAGAGGCCCAAGAGGTGATGATTCTAGACATCAAATGCAAGAAAAATGACTTGCAGGGTAGTTCCGAATTCCCAGAAGCCACTGTGTCTCACTGCAACCCTGAAGATGAGGAGTGTGACCAAGGGCTGGAGGATGGCCCCAGGCACCTACAGGAGGAACCTCAAACAGGAGTAGACTCTAGGGATAGGGGCACCCTTATCATTATAGCTGTGGAGCAGAAAGGTCAGCAGGCCACCAGGAGGAAAGAGAGCCTGCTTCCTGAATCACATCCCCTTGATGTTCTAGAAAACAGAGTAGAATTTTCCCTAAATGCTGGCACGACCCCCTGTGAGCCTCCCAGGGGCTGGAAAACACCAATTTGCCATAATGAGTGTGACTTGCCAGCAGTTTCCACATCAGCAACCAGTGACAGAGCTCTTCAACATCTGGCTCAAGGCTCAGAGGTTGGGAGAGTTTTGATCTCCAGAGCTGATCCGGTAGAGACAGAATCTCCAGAAGAGAATCTGTCTGGGAAGAGCCCAATCACTGGACATGGGGGCTCCCACCACCTCATGGGCGTCCAGCCTACAAGGAGCCAGGGACCACCAAGCCCGGAACTTAAGCAAGAGGAGCCCAGAGAGAAGATTTTGGAGAGCATGGCAGTCTTCACAGAAGGGGACCTGGAGGCCGCTGGAGATGTGGAGAAGTGTCCCTGTTCCCAGGCCTCCAGCTGCACCCCAGGGCTCCAGCGTCCTGAACCGCCCCGCCGCCGGCTCCGCAAGATCTCTCAGGAACCCGCCAAACGCCTGACGTTTCTCAAGGTGAGCTCTTTCAGGAAAGGCAAGACCTTGGCTACAGAGAGCCCTGGAAAGGCCATACCAGGTGCCCTGGCCCTGACTATGGAAAGCCAGACCAGGGATTCTTTAGCCACAGAGGAACTGCAGGCTGAGACTACTGCAGATGCTCCCAGTTGGGCTGCAACACCTCCGCGCCATGTGGGTATTTCCACTTCTCCTGAGACCATCCTCCTGCGCGGAAGCGAAGGGGCCGCAGGGGCCGCAGAGCTAGGAGAAGCGAGACCTGTGGGGACACCAGGCGACCTTTGTAACAGACCTTCTTCAGAAAGCTGCAACACAAAGAGACTCAAGACACCAGAGCGAACGCTCAGAGCGAGGCTGGCCTTAGCTCATAAGACCTTTTCGAGTTTTTTCGAGTCAAAAGTTTTAGACAAAGAGAATGCCGAAGAGTGTTCTCCGGGTTCTCTCAAGGGCGAAAAGGAAAAGAGCAGGCCACGCCAGCCCTCCTGGCTTGCATTTCTGAAAAGCAAAGACGTGGAAGGCCCCAAAAGGTCATCCTTGGTCAGTGTGCTTCCAGGACCAGAAACCCTGGATCCCATCTGCCCTTCCCCACCAGTGACCAGCAGCCACTGTGAGGAGTGGACAGATGACACCGAAATCTATGTTTTTAGGGATCACTGGACCCCCTCACATCCCACGGCACCTTTGTCACCCAGCAATTTAGTCTCCCCAGAACACAGGAGGAAAAGTGAACCAACCATCAAATGCACAGTCCCCCAGGAAGGCAGCAGGTACCTCCCTTCCAGTATCTTCCCTGAAGAGTCCTGGCTTTCATGTCCCCCAAGCCCTGGAGCCCAGCAGGTGGGCATCGGCCACACCCTTCCCTGCAACTCTGCCTGTTGCTTGGCCTATGAAAACCAAGGCATGCCCTGCAGACCCATGAGCCCCAAGCCCCGGAGTCCTAGGCCCGGTGCGCAAAGGGCCAATCTCCGCTATCCCGGCAGAACTAGCGCCATCTCCATGGTTTCCCTTGGAAACTACAGTGAAGTGGACAGCTATTCAGAGACTCCTGAAAGGCCTAGGACTCCCAAGACCCGGAAAAGCCTCCTACTTTCCCTGCAGACACTAAACCAGGATGACCAGAAGGAAGAGAGTGGGAGAAGAAGCCAGCATCACCATGGCCTGGGCACAGCACCGTCCCTCAGAGACCTTCCTGGGAGTGAGGTGAGTGATCTGTGAATGGCACCAACCCATTTATTTACCTCTTAAGGTAAAAGGAGGGAAATCCAGTTGGATCAGATACAATTAAAAATCCATTAAAGTACTAGAAAACAACATGGAGAAATTTCTTTTTTTACAAAAAGTCATAATGGAGAAGGGCTACTTCCCAGAGTGAGGGCAGAGACAAAGTAGAAGGACTGGATGACCCTCACCCATCCAGTTCATGGGGTGAGTGATCAACTTCTTGAAATTTGCCAAACCAACAAGTGGAAATTGGTATTTCACCATCATTTTATTTTGTTTCTTTTTTTCCTGTATAATTCAAGCCATCTGAATTTCCTTTTCTCTCAACTGCCTATTTGTAATGTTTGTCCACTTTCTACTGGGTGGTTGGTGCAGGCTTTATATCCTAATGGACATTTAAAAAAAAAAAAAAGTTCTCTGTGTTGTCTACCAGTGGTGTAATGTTTTGTTTTTTGTTTGTTTGTTTGTTTGTTTTACTTTTATCTTATACCTGATCCAATTGCACTTATGTTGTTATAAAGAGTGAGATAGGAATTGTTGGTGCATCTGAAATTTCTAGAAAAATTAAATGGTCTGCTCCTCAAAGTAAATGCTTCCTCCCACCCAGGAGAAAGTAGCATGGTGCTGGGTCAAGCATAGGAAGGGACATACAAGGGTGGGATTTCTCAGGAGTCTGACTATCCTTAGAAGAAGGGAGCTTTCTGAAAATTCCAGAAAGAGAGTACTTTCTGGACTATGAAAGTTAGCCTTCCTTTATGCCTTAGACAAAGTGGCATGGGTGAGGCCAGCAACACGAGTGCATAGAGTGTTGCCGGGTTTCTGTTCTCGTGACTAAAAGGCTCAGGGGTCACTCCAGTTGAACTGGGCTAATTGGGCTGCGCAAAATAACCACACAAGTACCTTTTTCTTTGGGATGGCTGTGACGGCTCCTCTGACCTTTAAGGTCCGCAGAAAGAGAGAGAGAGAGAGAGAACGAGAGCATGCGCTGACCCCTTTTATTGAGGAGAAGCTATTCAAATGAGGCAAGGGGTCAGGTTTCAGGGGTCTGAGGAGTCTACCTTTATGATGTCCACTGTCAGCAGGTTGACTGACATCTGGTTCGGCCACACCAGATGTAAGAGAAGGAGACACACACAAGGCACTTCCATGGAAGATTGTATCCTAAATAGGGCAAAGGGTTATATTACAAAGGAACAGGTGAGCATAACTCCACCCATGGGGCTGTAGGAAGATAAGCCTGGGCAGGAAGACACAAGTCACTTGAACCCTAGAAGATCAGGGCAGTCTAACAGCATGGGTGCCTGACGCACATCGCCCAGCAGGGGAGTTAACTTAGTGGAGGTTGGTCTCCCACAGAGTGTGCTAAGATCTTTCCCACTGTGCCCACCCAGGCTCCTAACATTCTGCAGGAAAACACCAGCAGTACAGGAGGGTAGGGATTTCCCTTTTGCAGGTGTTAGCTACCCAAAGTGTTCCAGGCTCCAGTGGGTTTCCTGGCCCAGAGAGCACTCCTATAGCTCGAACAGAGTGCCTTTAGACCTGGTAGGCTGCTGGGAAGGGAGGAGCTGGGTCAGGAGGGTTTCACAGCAGTGATTCCAAGGACATGGGACATATTCAGCAGACATTCAATAGCAGTCACTACCAATTGAATATTGCTTCACCTTACTGAGCCTAGTTGTTCATTGTAAGGAATTAAGAAGTTGACCTTAAAGGTCTCCCCTTTGGGGTTACTTATTTTTTAAAATTGCCATTACTGAAGTTTTTTAAAGAAGTCAAACAATACAGATGTAGAAGGGAAAGGGTACCCAGCAAACCCTCCAATCTCATTCCACGAAGGAAACACTGTTACTACCTATGTTATTAGTCAGGGTTCTACATAGAAATAGAACCAATAGGTTATAGAGAGGAAGATGTCAAGATTTATTGTAACGGGATTGGTTCATGTGATTATGGAGGCTGAGAAGTCCCAGGACAGACTCTCTGCAAGTTGGCACCCTGGGATGTTGGTAGTGTGACTCATCCAGATCTGAAAGTCTGAGAACTAGGAAAGCAAATGATCCTCTCAGTCCCAACCAAAGACTTGAGATGAGGTAAGTGAGGACAGGGTAACCAGCTGGTGAAAGTCCTGGAGTTCAAAGACCAGAGAGCTTGGAGGTCTGATGTTCACAGTCAAGAGAAGAATGTATCCTAGCTCCAAGAGAAAGAAAGAGAGAGATGGAGAGAGAAGTAGAGAGGAAAACAGTTCTCCCTTTTTCTGTTTTTGTTCTGTCCAGCCTGCAGCCCAAACTGAGGCTGGATCTTCCCCCATTTTATTCACTCAAATTCACATGCCAATCTCTCTGGAAACACCCTCATAGACATACAGAAATAATGCCTTACCAATTCTTTAGGTATTCTTTAATCCAATCAAGTTGATGGCTAAAGTTAACCATCACTGTATGCTAACATATTATCTTTATTATGTATTAGATAGGAGTTAAAGGGGAGTTTTGAGGAAGGACATTATACCACGGGGTCACATACACATATTACACTGCATCTTTCTTGTTTGCTTAATAATACAGCAGGCCTTCCAGTAATTGATATACATTGCTCTTTATTTAGAAATTGTATAACATTTCATAATATGACTATGCAGTATTTAATTATTCTTCTATTGAGTTAATTTTTCGTTTGAGACAGTTATACATAAATCTGAGCATCCTTGAGCATGTGTCCTTAGGTATAAATGTTTTGATTTCTATAGGATATAAGAGATTACACAAAGAGTACATGTGTTTTTTATAGATTTCAGTTTACTTTCCTAAATGATAGTGGAAGTTAGCAATAGCAGTATACAGGTGTCCATTTTCCTGACACCCCTCCAATTTAGTTGCTTATTGACATTTAAAAGTTTTAATTATCTGAAATATGTAGAAAACTTGAATTAAAAATGAAAAGACATTACAGTGTTAGCTCTTTCAGAATAAAATCAAGCATGAGAAAGTAGTCAAACAAGACTATAGTACTTTAATAACAAGCTGATAAGACACATATATGTCTGTGTGTATATATGTGCACATAACACATGAGCACACACACACACCTGACGAGGAAAACACATTCCAGAGGCTATCCCTGTGTTCAGCAGTGCTTATGTATAGCCTGGAGTGAGTTGGCTGCATCTCAGACAAACACCTGGACAACTTCCATTTCAACAAGCAGTGAAATGGTGAATGAAGGGCACAGCAAAGAGAGCACATGAAGCAAGCACTCAATAAATTTTGGTTCCTATTCCTCTACCCCTTTCAAATCTTAGAAGATGAAGGCCTGGCGTGTTTGTACATCAGAACCAAAAAAAAAAAAAAAAAAAAGACAGAAGAGCAGGTGCACAGGGAAAAAGAAGTTAGAGAAAGGGAAGGAGAGAGACTGAAAATTTGGCTGTCACCAGTTGAACTTTGGGCAGCAAGGGAACGGGAAACTCCACTTGGAGATAAGACTGCTCCATCTTGTGGATGCTCCTGGGAGAGCAGGCTGTGATTTGGACTTTGGTGAGCATTCCCGTTTTTTGTTTCTTTTTTCCACAGTGGTCTTAAGGAACAGCAGTGCTTTGATTCCAATATCTTAAAATAACCATTCTTAATATCTTGCCAGCTTTTTTTCTATAAACAAGTTTTACATATTTAACAGGGTAGTGATTGTACCATCTGTAGAGGTTTTAATTTTCCATGATTTTACACACTGCAATTTGTTTCTTAAAGTGCTTTTAGGTTGAGAAACAAAGAAGTCATACAGAAAACAATAAGGTAAATGTGTAGACACATATTGGTATAAAGAAATACAGAGTAACTTTCATCCAAGTTAAGAAACATCATACTACCCACCCAGCTTCCTATTCAAAACTGAATTCTTCTTCTGTGGCCCTAACCCATAAGCAAAATTTTATGGTATATACCACCTTTTGTTATAATTTTACCTTCTAATTTTGTACCTGAAACAGTGTAGGGTGTTTGGGGCCTGTTTTTGAGCTGTATCTAAATGAAACTTCATGCATTCCTTCAGGCCTTACTCATGCTATTTTGTCTGTCTTCTTTTGCTCTAATGACGTTAAGACTCATCCTGTGTGCTGTGTATCTAAAGCCCTTTCATTTTCATCATTACATAGGATTGCTCTGATTCAGCATAACACAGTGCTAAATTTCTCAGTCATTTGTTAATGGACTTGGGGATTGCCTCCAGCCTAGGCCACCTGGGCACATGTCCCTGCCTTCCTATTGGATCCTTGGGGGACACCTACCTTCAGCTTTACTAGATACTGTCAAATTATCATTTTTATTATTGCACTTTAATTGTACAGAATAATGGGTTTCATTGTGCCATATTCATACATGCAAATAACATACTTTACTCATATCTACCCCTCATTGTCCTCCTCCACCCCATCCCATTCCTTTTCTGTAATAGTTTCTCTGCTACTTTCACATCTTTCCCCCTCTTCGATTTCATATATATAGGGGAAACGTGATACTTGTATTTCTGTGTTGACTTATTTTACTTAACATTATGATCTCCTGTCCCATCCATACTCTTAAAGATGACATTTCTTCAAACTTCCTTGTAGTTTTATAACATAGTGTATATAAACAACATTTTTCTTATCATTCATTGTTGATGGGCACCTTGGCTGATTCCAAAACTTAGCTATTGTGAATTGTGCCACAGTAAACAGGGGTGTGCAGGTAGATAGTATGCTGATATTAACTCCTTCTGCTACATACTAAGGAATAGTATAGCTGGATCATATGGTAGTTCTACTTTTAGTCTTTTTGAGGCACTTCCATATTGATTTCCATAGTGGCTGCACAAATTTACATTTCTACCAACAGTGTATAAGGGTTCCTTTCCCCCCACTTCCTCACCAGCATTTATTGTTTTTGTATTCTTGATGACAGCCATTCTGACTGTCAAGTTATTTTTCCAAAATGATTATATAAATTTACACTCTTTTATTGGAATTTTCCTTTGCTTCACATTCTCATTAACACTTAATTGATAGTGTCAGTCATTTTAATTTCAGCCACTCTGCTACGTATGTAGAAGTATCTCCTTATGGTCTCAATTTGCATTTCCATATCTCTAAAGAGGCTAGAAACCTTTTATATATTTATTGACCTATGGTGCAGGGGATCAAACCCCTGCTGTTGACGCTATAGATCCTTTCTTATGGGACATATCTGTTCTCGTCTCTTGTCCATTTGTCTGTGGGGGTCATCTTTTTCTTACCAATGGTATATATTCTGGATGCATTTCCATTGTTGGCTAAATCTACTACAAATACATGCTGCAGTCTACATGGCTTATCTTTTAACTCAGTCAGGGCTTTGTGCCTTGCTACTCTTTAATTTGATCACTGTTTACTCATCACCAATGCACCAGGTGATATTCTTGGTCCTGTGGTTACAGTGTTAAATAATACAAAAAGAACTCTGTCCTCAAGTCAGGGGTGGTGAGTGGGACAGTAAATAAGTGAGCAAATAGGACCATTTCAGATATTGATAAGGACTATAGTAAACTAAGAGTGTACTTTAAAAATTGCAAAGATTAATGGGATACAGTGTGAAGTGGTCTGAGGGTGGGGCTCCCTAAACTTGGAAGTCTGGGTTCTGACATTTGAACCGAGCCTGCAGTGCTGAGGTACATACACAGGTGGGCTGATTAAGGCCCAGCCCAGCATTTCAGTGAAGTGGAAGAATTGTCTCATCCATCCCCATTGGTGGCTTGGATTTTTAGGGGCGTTAGGGGGTAGTATATGCTAGGCCTTGTATATGCTAGGCAAGCAGCTCCTCCATTACCCTTTACATGCATTATTATTCTTTTTTTCTGATACTGGGGAACATTACCACTGAGCTACATTCCCGCCCTTTTTATTTTGAGACAGGATCTTGCTAAGTTGCCCAGGCTGGCCTAGAACTTGAAATCCTCCTGCCTCAGTCCCTAGGATTATAGTCACCGTACCTGCCTAGATACCATCTTGACAAGATTTTTCCCTCACAGGTTGCCATAGAATTTAGCCCTCCACAGTTTCACCTCAAAACTGCAAGACCTTGACATTTTGGTGCATATTTATGTGACAGATCAGCACCATGCAGTCAGTCCTCAGCGTGTTGTTTGCAGTTAGATTTCTTCCCCTTAGAATTTCAGGTTTGGGAGCAGGGGAGCCTTTGATTTCAGGGGAAGCAGGCTCTGGATCTTCTGTAGGCATATACTTGCATTTTTGCCTCTTGCTATGAGCGCTTATAAAGGAGTCTAAGATCAAGAAGGGGACAGGATAGAAATAACTATGACTGGGTGAGGTCAGCAGCAGAATTGGAGAAGAGCAGGGAGTGCTTTAATGCCCACTGTGTCACTTCCTGACCCTATCCATGAAGTGAGCCCACACTGGGACTCAGCTTCCTATCTATCAAGGGTTGGACTAGGTGGTCTCATAGGTCTCTGCTATGTATAATGTCAATCAACTTGATGAATGAATGCTAGATAGCTTTCCTGTTCGCCACACTTAGCCTTCTCTGACTTCAACAGTAAGGATCCAAGGGTTATTTCTACTTAGAGATCTTAATGGAGAAAGGTGGAGAGGGGAGAGAGAACACATTGTGAACATATTCTAGCCTTTAAAAATCCATTTTTGTATTCTAAAATTTATGTGGAGAGGCACAGGCCCTGGAATAGCTAAAACAATTTTATAAAAGAAAAAGTGAGCAGAATCTCTACCAAATATTAATTTAAGGCCTACTTAGTAGTTAGTCAAAGCAGAGTTTTTTGGGGGAAGGGACAGACACATAAATCAATGGAAAAGAATAGACGCCTCCCAAAATTGACCCATCCAAATGTACAAAACTGCTTTTTAAGTGCACAGTCAATTCAACGGAGGAAGGACAGTCTTTTCAACAAATAACATTGGAGCATTTGGACACCTGTAAGCAGAAAGAAAAATCTTGACCTAAATCTCCCACTTAATTAAAAAATTACCTCAAAAGTTACAACTAAGCACAGAACAAAATATAAAATGCTATGACATTCTAAAACTTTTAAAAGAGAAAACATTTGGGATCTGGAGCATGATAAAGAGCTTTTAGACATGACATCTCCAAAGCATATTCATAAGTGGAAAATGAATAAAGTGAACTTCACCACTTTATTTTTTTTATCATGACAAATACCAAATTTTTATTGGACATTTTTTCAATAATTTCAATTTTTATAATTTGAAAAAAAAGTATCAGCTGATTTAAGTAATTTGATTATTTAACTAATGAATGGATTTCTTTATTAATTTTTAGATGTTAGGTTTTTCTAAGTGTAATTTGTATTAACCAAATTTACCATCTTAGATTGGACAGTTGGATGAGTTCTGAAAAATATATAGTCATGAAATCATAACCATAATCAAGACTTGGAACAGTTTCTTTCCCCCAAAGGACTTCACCACTTTAAAAGAAAAACACCTTTTATTCTAAAAGGAGCCTGGTAGGAGAATGAAAGAAAAGCTAGAAGAATTTATTTGCAAACCATATATTCAATAATAGGATAGTACCTAAACTATGTAAAGAACACTCAAAACTCAACAGCAAAAATAAAACAATCCAGTTAGAAGATAGGCAAAAGACATTTATAAAAGAGGAGATGTAGACTGCAGATAATCATATGACAAGAGGTTTTTTAAAATTTTTTTAAAAAATTGAATTGTTAAAATAAATAACTAATGACAACCCCAAACAGTGGCAAGGATTCAGAGAAAGGAATCTGTGTATTTCTGGTGGGGATGTAAAACAGTACAGGTACTCTGGGGAAAGAGCTGGCAGTTTCTTATAATAGTAAACCAGTGTTAACCAAATGACCCAGCAACTTCACTCTGGGGCATTTACCTCAGGGAAATAAGATTTAGTTTATACATAGATCTATTGTAAATATCTGTAGCCATTTTTATTCATAATAGCACCAAACTGGAAACAACCCATATGTCCTTCAGTGGATGGATGGATAAACAAATTGACACATCTATACCATGAAATAGTACTCAGCATGAACAAATAATGAAATATCTTATACACACAACAAATCTGGATGAATCTCAAGATAGTTAGACAGGGTGAGAAAAAAAAGAAGCCCATCCCAGAGATCACATAGTGTATGATTCTATTTATATAACATTCTCAAAATCAGAAGGTGGGTGTGGTTAGAAGAGGGCACCACAGGTAGGCTATGGTGATGAAGCTTTTCTTAACTGTGGTGGTAGATACAGGATAGAGTTAACAGAACTAAATATACATACACACATATAAATAACCACAAGGTATGCTGATTCTCTGTTATCTTTTACAACTGCACATTTATGTACGATTTTATCCAAAAAGTTTAATTAGAAATAAACTAATTTATATAATTAGTTTGATGGTTGCATGAATTTATTCATAAGTATGATCATAATGTTAACTAGTTCTGTATTGTTTTGAACATTTAGGTTGTTTACAATTTTTTGCCATTAAAAACAATAACACTAACTTGAATACCCTTCTGATAAGCTCTCAGAATGCCTTAAACTGCCCCTGCCCTTGATTTGGTCTTTACTTTAAAACATTTACTAAAATTATGCATGCACGTAGTTGTAAAACCAAATGGCAGTAGAATAATGCTTCTAAATTTAAAGTGCCTTTATATCCCCTGGGATCTGGTGAAATGCAATTCTGGTTCTGTTGTGCAGGGAACTGAGGTTCTGTGTTTCTCATGAACTTGGGCTTGGGTGTGAAAGCTTCAGGTCCTCCTCCTCAAAAGGAGTGGTGAGGCATTAGAAAATGCCTACAGGAAAAAAAAAAAAAAAAAAAAACGGTAAACCCTTCCCAGACAACCAAGGTTTAAATAGTAATTTTAAACCACTGTTTTGATTTATTGTTTGAAAATATTAACTTCCAGTGGTGATGGATGAAGGTTTGACATTTTGTAATCTAGTCCGTCTCCAAGTCCAAAATTTCCTCTGTCCATTTTATCCTCATAATATATTTTTCCCAGTATATGGTTAAGTCAGTAACAAATGTTTATATCACTTTGTGTACCAAATATTTTCTCTGTAAAGCCAAGTAGTGGACAATCATGACATTTACTTTGCTTTTTTTAAAATTTATTTTTTAGTTGTACACAATACCTTTATTTTGTTTATTTATTTTTATATGGTGCTGAGGATCGAACCCAGGGCCTCGCACATGCTAGGCGAGCGCTCTACCACTGAGCCACAACCCCAGCCCCTCTTTTGCTTTTTAATAACTGTTGGATTTTCCTATGTGATTTTCTGTACCTCTATCCTTAAATTGGATTTACCTCTTTATCACATGATTATAAGCCACTTTACAAATGTTCAAACATGGCAGTATCCGTTAGGTCTTCCCTTTCTCCAAGAGACCCTCTTCCCAGAACCCTCTGACCTTCTGCTATAATTTGGACCAATTGTTCTCCAGGAGTTTTGTGCAAATATTCTTCCCTGATTTCTTGTTTCTTCAATACTGTGTCTTCCTTAGTCTCCATTCACTGCTTCATTGTGTTCAAGCACATTCCCCAATAGCATCCTAAGAAAAAGGTACATAAGAGGTATGTTTGAGTCCTTGCATGTCTTGCATGTGTTTTTTAAAGATCTTTATATCTGACAATTGGGTTTCATGTAGAATTCTGTTAAAATCATCCTTCAAAGTCTTGAAGGTATTTGTGTTTCTCTGTTTATATTGCAATAATAGAATACTTGAAGCTAAGAAATTTACCCAGCATGATTCATGATACTGGCATCCATTGGGGTACCTAGCTGCCTCACAACCTGGTGGAGAAATGGAAAGGAAACCAGCCTTGTGCACAAGGAGTTCAAGCACCCTGAGCAATGTAATCCAGTCACAGGAGACCTAACCTATCCCCTTGAGATGGGCATTAATCCTTTCTGAAGGTGGCACTTCCAGTCACTTAATTACTTCCCACCAGGTCCCACCTCTTAGAGGTTCTAGCACCTCAACACCATTACATTAGAAACCAAGCTTCCAGCATATGCACCCTTGGGGACAAACTACATCCACACCATAGCAGCATTTCTCCACCATCTTCTAGAATTAAACACAGCTGTGAGCAAGCAGTCCATGAATTTTTTTTTTTTTAACTTTAGAAGCTTTTAAAGGCCTCTCTTTTATCCCTGGTTTTCTCAGATTTTGTAGTGATAATGAAATGTGAGGGTTTTTTTTTTTTAATTTATTGTGCTACTGTGGAACCAACTTAGATGCCCATTAGTTGATGAATGGATTAAAGAAAATGTGGTATATATACACAATGGAATACTATTCAGCATTAATAGAGAATAAAATCATGGCATTTGCAGATAAATGGATGGAGTTGGAGAATATAATGCTAAGTGAAGTTAGCCAACCCCCAAAAAACAAATGCCAAATGTTTTCTCTGATATAAGGATGCTGATTCATAATGGGGGGAGGGTGAGGGGACATGGGAGGATTAGGTAAACTCTCGAAAAGGGGAGGGAAGGGAAGAGAGGGGCCATGGGGGTAGGAAAGATCATGGGGATGGAATGAGATGGACATCATTACCCTAAATATGAAGACACAAATGGTGCGACTCTACTTTGTGTACAACCAGAGATATGAAAAATTGTGCTCTATATGTATAATACGAATTGTAATGCATTCTGCTGTCACATATAACAAATTAGAATTAAAAAAAATATATATTGTGCTAAACATTCAAGGTGTCCTCGCAAACTAGAGACTCCTAACCAGGGAAAATGTGCATTTTCCTTCTATCTTCTTCTCTGAAACTCCTATTAGTTAGAGATTGTTCTTGAATGAGGCTCTAATATTCTTATCTTTTCTACATTCCATCTTTTCATTTTTTGTTTTAGTTTTGGGGAAGAGGTGGGACCTGGTGGGAGGTAATTAGGTGACTGGAAGTGCCACCTTCAGAAAGGATTAATGCCCATCTCAAGGGGATAGGTTAGGTCTCCTGTGACTGGATTACATGGCTCAGGATGCTTGAACTCCTTGTGCACAAGGCTGGTTTCCTTTCCATTTCTTCAATTTACTTTCACCCCTTTTACTTTTTCTTTTTTAAAAAAAAAAAAATATTGTTTAGAAGTAGTTGAACACAATACCTTTATTTTATCTACTCATTTTTATGTGGTGCTGAGGATCGAACCCAGGGCCTCACGCGTGCTCTACCACTGAGCCACAATCCCAGCCCCACTTTTACTTTTTCATTGTTCACTTTTCTTGTAAATTTTTCAATAATAAAAATAGATTTTTCTGATTATGAGAGTAATATGTACTCATTTTAAGGAGTTCTAGAACCATTAAAAAACAGAAAATATTTTAAAATTTCATGGAAACCTTCTATTATCTGGTAATCAGCATAACATTTGGTATCTATCATTTTATAAAAAGTTCCTTTTATATATACATGCTTAAACAAAAACACACAATTTGATAGGAACAGGATGTCACCTAGGTTGTTTTGTCATAAATGCTATCCCTGTCCCCTCTTCGTTTCCTCAGCATTCCACTGTAGTCCCCACTAACTGGTGTCTACATCCTAGTGAATGACAGTCTATATTTTCTCAATAGTCTTGTAATCACGTGCATGTAGAAACTCCCTTCCCTGAACCTTACACTTGCCATATAAGACTTACAGAAAAATCTCCTGGGAACTAGTCTCCTACGACTACAGAAAAATATCAAAGCCAGTGGATTGACATGGGTAGAATGTGTGAATGACTTGAGTATCTTAATTTATCCCAAATGCCTGGGCCGGGCTCTGTGTGGCACACACCTGTAATCCCAGTGGATTGGCGGGGGGTGGGGGGGGTGTCATGTGGTGTTGTGGAGAGAAGGATCATGAATTCAAAGCCAGCCTCAGCAAAGGCGAGGCACTAAGCAACTTAGTGAGACTCTGTCTCTAAATGAAATACAAAATAGGATTGGGGATGTGGCTCAGTGGTTGAGTGCCTCTGAGTTTAATCCCCAGTACCAAAAAAAAAAGCCTGGAAACAGAGTGTTTCAGATTTCAATTTGGTGGGGGTGGGTGGGTGAAATATTTGGATTCTGGATTTTCATATTAGGGATGCTTAAACCATATCCATGTTGCTGCTGTTTTCTCCCATGCACAGATTCACATAATGACCATCATAAGTGAGACAGTTCTATCACCCTTCTGCTAGATGCCATCACACCCTCCCTCTCCTGCCCTGACCACTCCCAACCACTCACTAATCTATGATTCTGTCATTTAAAAAATGTGTTTTTTGAGTTTTCTGTGTGTGTGTGTGTGTGTGCGTGTGTGTGTGTTGCTGGGGACTGAACCCAGGGCCTTGTGCATGCGAGGCAAGCACTCTACTAACAGAGCTATATCCCCAGCCCCATGAGATCATTTTGCTTACTCAGCATAAGTCCCTTGAACTTCCCCTGAGTTGCTACTGTGTCAGTAGTTCCTTTCTGTTTCTGAATAGTATCCCATGGTACAGCATCACCAAGTGCCCCCTGCAGGGCATCTGTGCTGTGTTCAGGTTTGAACTATCACAAATAACGCTCCCATGAACATGCATGCCCAGGTTTTGGGGTGGACAGACTTTTTCATTTCTCTAGGGAAAATGCCCAGCAGTACGATTTTCAGGTCATAGGGCAAGTGTATGTTCAGTTATAAAAGAAACTGTCAAAGCATTTTCCATAGAGGCTGTATCATTTCATATTTCCATCATCAGTGAAAGGGAGGTCCCGTTCTCTGCATCTTCATCAGCATTTGGATTATCTCAGTCTTTCATTTTACCCACTCTAATAAATGTGTACTGATATCTCATTTTGGTCTTAATTTGCATTTCTCTAAGAGCTTGTGGTGTTGAACATTTTTTCATGTTCTTATTTGCCATACGTACACCTTCTTCATTGAAATCTCTCTCCCTGTGTTTTGCCTATTTTCTAATTGCATTGTTACTGTTTAACAGTTGAGTTTTTAAAGTTCTTTTATATCTATATTCAAATCCTTTATCAGTTATGTGATTTTTAAGTACTAGAGAAAGTACCTGGACAAGCTCCTGTCTGCAGGTTGTCTTTTCATTCTTTTAACAAGGACAACTTTTTAATTTTGAAGAAGTCCAATTTTTTAGTTTTTTTCTTTTTATGGAACATGTTTTGGGGCAATGTCTAAGAATTCTCACCAACCCCTAGGTCCCAAACATTTCTCCTATGTTTTCTTCCATTTTTACATTAAATGATTTTATTTTGAGCTAGTTTTTTTTTATTAAGATTTAAAGTTTAGGATGAGGTACACTTCTCTGCCTGTAAATATTCAATTGCTTCAGCACCGTTTATGGAGAAGACTCTCCTTCCTCCAATGAACTGCTTGTACTTCTCTGTCACAGATCACCTACCAGAATTTATGTGGCTCTATTTATTGGTTATTGTGTGTGCGTGTGTGTGTGTTTACATGCACACATGAATGTATGTTGGAAATTGAACCCAGGGGCACTTTGTCACTGAGCTATACCCCTAGCTTTTTTTATTTTGAGAGAGGGTCTTGCTAAGTTACTGTGGCTGTCTTTCCACTCACGACCCTCCTACCTCAGCCTCCTAAGTCACTGGGATTACAGAGGTGCACCACTGCACTCAACCTTACTTTTTAATTTTCTTGAATTGATCTATGTGTCTAGCATTTCTCCAATTCCACAGTATTTATTACTGTATGTCTTAAAATTGAGTAGAGTGATTCCCGTTTTCTTTCTCAAAATGACTTTATTCTAATTCCTTTGCATTTCCATATATATTTTAGAAAATCTATATCAATACTATTGTTCATATTTTGATAGGAATTGAGTTAAATTAGTATATCAATTGAGAGATAATGGACATCTTTACTATGTTGAGTTTTCCAATCCATGAAAACAATGTCTCTCCATTTAGTTAGCTTTGATTTTTTTTTCAGTGTTTTGCAGTTTTCAGCTTATGAGTTGTGGAAATGTTTTGTTTGATTTATTCTTATTTCATAATTTTGAAATGACTGTAAATGGTATTATATTTTAAATTTTGGCTTATGCATACTTATTGCTAATGTATAGAGATACAATTTATCTTGTATCCTGTGACCTTGCTGAACTCACTTAAGAATTCTATGAATTCTTTTGAATAGTTCTTAGGATTATCTATATAGACAATCATGTTATCCACAAAAGGAACAGTTTTCTCTCTTACTTTGCAATGTAGACCTTTTCTTTTCTCTTCTCTTCTTGTTTTATTGCAATGGCTAAAAAGTCAAATACCATATTGAAGAGCAGGGTTGGGAGCAGACATCCTTTCCTTGTCCCCAGTCTTAGAGGGAATGCATTCCCTGTTAGGTATGATGTTTGCTGTAGGGTTTTGTAGATATTCTTTATCAAGATTAATAAATCCTGTCTTTCTTGTTTGTTCACAGTTTGTTTTTTTTAACTCATGAATAGGTATTGGATTTTGTTAAATGCTTTTCCTGTAACACTTAACAAGATCATGATTTTTCTTTGACCTGTTATTAAGCATATCACACTGACTGGTTTTCAATATTACATAAACTCCACTTGGCTGTGATATATACAATTTTTAATAGTTTAATTCTTTCTAGCTGGTATTTAAAGGGTTTTTACATGTATGTCCATGTTAGCCTCACATAATTAGTTGGAACGTGTTCCTCTTCTGTTTTCTTGAAGAGATTATGTAGAACATTGTGGGTTTGTTTTTTTTTAATTTTGTAGAAATTTGTAATGGTAATCATCTAAGCCAGATTTCTTTGGGGGGGAGTCTTTAATTACAAAATCAAATCCTTTGATATAAGTATTAAATTAGCTATTTCATATTGGGTGAGTTCTGTGGTTTGCACTTTTTGAGGATTTCTTTCTTTCTACCTAAGTTTTCAAACATGTAGAGGAATTTCCAGTTATCTTGTATAGTTGCTTTAATGTCTGCGTGGTCTGAGCATTTCTCCCATTTCATTCCTGATACTAGAAATTTGTTTCCTCTATTTTTGTTCCTGTTGTACTTGAGCTTTGTCATTTTGTTTATATGATATCTCTTGTTCCAGCCTTTCACTTTCAATCTATCTATAACTATTATATTTGAAATGAGGTTCTTATTGGCAGAATAGTTAGGTCATGTTTTTTTACTGCACTCTGCCCTTCTCTGTTTTTAATCAGTCTATTCACCATTTCTATTTAAAGTAAATATTGATGTGTTCTTTTTCTTGATGTCCTGGAGGTTATTTGGATATTTTTCAGAATTCCATTTTTATGTATCAGTGGTATTTTATAGTGTATGTGTTTTTAGAGATATGTCTTAGGGCCTGCTCTAAGAATTATATTGTATATATAATTATATTGTATTATATATATATACAATATAATATATACAATTATATTGTATATATTACTTAGCACAGTCCACTGATGTTGAAATTTTGCCAATTTAAGTGAAGTATAGAGACTTTATCTTGATTTAAATCCCTCCATTTCCCTGATTATAATTTTCTTAAATACTTCCTTCATGACATTGAGAACCACATCAAACAATGTAATAATTTTGCTTCAACATCAAAAATAATTTAGACATCTCAAGAGGGGAGATAGAATATATGTTGCATTTACCCAAATTTTTACTTTTTATATTGTTCTTTTTTCCTTCCTGATGCTTGTTGTGAGATTCTTCGTTTATTTCACTTCAGAAACACCTTTACCCTGAAATCCCAGCGCTCATTTCAGAAGTTGTTCTTTGTATAAACTGTCAAGCTGATTATATAATTTTTGTGGAAATAAAAAGCAATAAAACTGGCCGGGCGTGGTAGTGCACACCTGTAATCCCAGTGGCTCGTGAGGTCAAGGCAGGAGGATCACAAGTTCAAAGTCAGCCTCAACAACTGCCAGGCACTAAGCAACTCAGTGAGACCCTGTCTCCAAATAAAATACAAAATAGGACTGGGGATGTGGCTCAGTGGTCAAGCACCCCTGAGTTCAATACCCGGTACCGGAAAAAAAAAAAAAAAGTCCAAGTAGTAAGTTTTCTTCTAGTTTGAAGTGAGCTTTCTGCTGGTGGTAGTGAGATGAATGCTGTAGACATCCTAGCCCGAGGGTGGTTGGCATTCCTTGCACATGGCTTTCTGGTGCTTACTCTCTGAATGGCCTTAGGAGGACCCAAGTTTCGTATATAGGGTACATAAAATGCACAACAGGGAGATGTACATAAGAATATGCTCATATACAGAAGAATGAATTGGACACAACTTTCGTATGTTCACATGTAAATATACAAACTGTAATTCCACATCATGTACAACCACAATAATGGGAAGTTATACTCCATGTATGTATGATATGTCAAAATACATTCTCCTGTCATGTATAACTTTTTTAAAAAAGATAAAAAAATTAAGAAAAACAAAAGAATATGTTCAATTAGTATTGATTACTTTGGGTGGGACTGAGCTATATAGATGTGACTTCCACCTGAAACATCAGGAATGTGTACCATATAGACTGATGAACAGATGTGGGATCTAGAATCAAAAGAGTAATTACACACAGAGCTGTGTGTCCTCAGATAAGTAACATTGCTCTCTGAGCTTTGATTCCCCATTTTTGGGTGGGGATAATAAACTAGTAGTTTATTGCCTATAGGGGAGTTAGGGAGAGAAAACTAGGATAAAGTACGTTTTAAACATAGAGCAATGTTTGGATGCTGAAGAAAAACACATTAGATCAGTGGTTCTCAATCTTGGCTCTATGTTATAATCATCTGTAGAACTTGAAAAGGTCCCAGTCCCCAGACTGTGCCCCAAACCATTATGTGACAATTATTCATTCATCCATCCATCTTCCCTCTCCACTCCCCCTCCTTCTCTTCCTCCTTCTCTGCCTTTTCCTCCTCCTTCCTCTATTTTCCTGTTTATCTATCTACCTACTTACTTACATACTTTTTTTAAGGCATACTCTTTAAATAGTTAAAAGAAATTCCACCTGAGTTTCCACCAGAGAATAGGCACCAAGTTTTGGGGGATGGCATTTTATAGAGGCTGTTGCTGTGAAGGAGATATCTCCTGGGGTAAGGATGGAGAGTGGTTAGACTTAGGAAAAGGGTTGATTCCAAAGAACAGAAATGCTGGAGATGTCAACATAAAGTTTAGCTGTTCTGCTGTGTAGACAAGTTTTATTTTGAAATGGTGAGGGTGCCTGAGTTCATTATCATGAACTGGGACAGGGTTGACAGCTTGGGGGAGGTGAGGCTATGCACACACTTCAGTCTATGTTAGTGTCAAACAAGACCAAGCAATGAATGTCTGGAATATGCTCCTTAAATTTTCTTCTCTGAGGACACTGTTTAAGTAAGAGCTTTGGCCACAACTGGTGACCTTCGAAAAGTATTTCTAATGAGCATGCTAACTTCAGTAATTGCTTCCAAGACTTAAGCCTTTAAGCAAAGCAGAAGACTGAGTTGTTTGAAATAGCCTTGAAAGAAGACATTTTAACAGAAACAAGATTTGTTCCTGATCTTCATATTTTCAATATTTTATGAACAAAATATTTCACTGGAATCTGTATTCTGAGAATTAACCAAACATAGTGTTCTATCCAAAAGAAACTGGGCAGAGAAAGGAAAGTGTCCTCAGTTGAGATGTTCTGGCTCTGATCTCTGATACTTTCTCCTCTGCTCTCCAGAATCACATGTCATGGGAAGAACCAGCAGGTGAGAAGCTCAGTTATTCTCCTGGTCAGAAAGCTTTTCACATGGAGCCAGCTCAGAGGCCATTCTTCACCACTGAGATGGTGACATGGACCCTCCCCTCCATCTCTGTAGAGGATATCCTCAGGGAGACCTTTTCACAGCCCAGAAGGGTTGCAAAGCACTCACACATCAGTTTGGATGACCTATGGCTGGAGAAGACACAGAGAAAGAAGCTGGAGAAGCAGATACAGGCTAGAAGGAAGACACGCACAGGAAAAGCGCACCCAGACAAAGTCCAGGTAAGCCAGGCATCCTCTCATCTGGCCTGCTGTCCCCTCAGCCTCTGTAGTAGCCTGCCATTTCCTGACTCTGACCTGCACTGAACTTGTCACCCTTGAGCCACTGGATGATAGCACACTAATGGGGCCCCACCTAACATGAACCTGTATGTGTCAATCAGATTTCTGTTACTATAACAGATACCTGACATCAAGCAACTTACAAAATAGGAAGGTTTATTTTGGCTCAATGGTTTGGAGGTTTCAGTCCATGACCAATTGGCCCATTGTTTCGGACCTATGGCAGCATAATACATCATGGTGGGAGTACATGAGAGAGGAAGCCTATTCATTATCAGGGTGGCCAAACAGAAAAAGAAACGGGAGTCCTACAGTCCCCTTTAAGGCCATTCCTCCAGTAACCTAAAACCTCCCACGAGGCCTCACCTTTTAAATGCTCCCACACCTCTCATAACACCAAGCTGAGGACCACGTAGGTCTTTGGAGACATTCTAGATCCAGTGCAAGAGACACTTCACAGAGACATGTTCCCTACAACCACCAAGGTCAGGGTTCCCTCTTCATCCTCCATGTGTGTCCCTTCCTGTGGCCAGCCCTGTGCAGGACCAGAAGGCAGGAAGGAGGAGGGGGTCCTCGCCCTCAAGGATCTCACCATGGCAATTACCATTTAGTGAGAGGCCTCCTGTGTCACATACTGTTGGGCACAGTATGACCATGAACTCAAGCATTCAAAAAAGGAGCATGACATTTTGATAAGAGTCTTAATTAAATTAATAAAATGCAGATACACTGTCCCATTTTTTTTGGTCCATAGTGACCTTCTGACACCATGATAGTTTGCATAAAACTTACAGCCTATTAAAAGTGACTGTAGTCTTGACATCTTACCTTTAGTCAACTCTAACTCTGTGTCTTATTCTTTCCCTTTATACAATAGCAATTTTTTATTATCCAGTACTTGTGAAGTATACATCGGAGTCTCTCCTCATCCTTGAATACCAGCTTTTTTTTACTGAGGTGTAATTCACATAAAAATTCACCATGTTACACTGAACAATTCAGTAACATTTGTTTGTGAGCATCACCTCTATCTGGGTCAAAGGCATTTCATTACTCTAAAAGGAAACACTGCATCTATTAGGCAGTCACTACCCATTTCTCCTCCCCAAGCCCTGACAAGCATTAATCTGCCTTCTGTCCCTAAGGATTTACCCATTTTGGATATTTCAAAGAAATGGACTCACACCATACGTGACCTTTTGTGTCTTGTTTTGTTTTTTTTTTTCACTTAGTATGTTTTTACAGTTCATCTATGTCTTAGCATATATCAGTACTTAATAGTTTTTGTAGCTAAATCATAGTCCACTAGAGAGACATATTTGTTTCATTTTCATTCATCACCATTAATAGACATTTGGTTTGTTTGTACCTTTTGTCCATTATTAATAGTGTTTCTAAGACTAGTATAAAAACTTTTGTTTGAAGACATGTTTTCTGTACTGTGGTATATATCTGGGAGTAGAATTACCGGTCATATCATAATTCTGTGATTAACTTAGAGAAATCACCAAGCTGTTTTCCACCCACCACTCTATTTGATTTTTTTAAATTCCTTTTATTTTTTAAATACATGACAGCAGAATGCATCACAATTCTTATTACACATATAGAACACAATTTTCATATCTCTGTTTGTATATAAAGTATGTTCACACAATTCATGTCTTCATACATGTACTTTGGATAATGATGTCCATCACATTCCACCATCCTTGCTAATCCCCTGCCCGCTCCCTTTCCTTCCCACCCTTCTGCCCTATCTAGAGTTCATTTATTCCTCCCATGTTCCCCCTCCCCACCCCACTATGAGTCAGCCTCCTTATATCAGAGAAAACATTCGCCATTTGTTTTTTTGGGATTGGCTAACTTCACTTCTCCAGTGCCATCCATTTACCTACAGATGCCATGATTTTATTCTCTTTTATTGTTGAGTAAAATTCCATTGTGTACATATGCCACATTTTTTAATCCATTCATCTACTGAAGGGCATCTTGGTTCCACAGTTTAGCTATTGTGAATTGTGCTGCTATAAACATTGATGTGGCTGTGTCCATGTAGTATGCTGTTTTTAAGCCCTTGGGGTATAGACTGAGGAGAGGGATAGCTGGGTCAAATGGTGGCTCCATTCCCAGTTTTCCAAGGAATCTCCATACTGCTTTCCATATTGGCTGCACCAATTGCAGTCCCACCAGCATTCTATTTGATTTTTTTTTCCAGCAGTAGACAAGGGTTGCGAGTCCTCACATTCTCCCTGTTTTCTGTTTTGTTTTATTATTGTCGAAAGATAGGAAGTATTGAAAGGATATGAAGAAATGGAAATCCTTGCATACTGATGATGAGGATGTAAATTAGCTATAGCCATTATGGAAAACATTTTCCAAAAAACTAAACATAGAAACACCATATGATCCAGCAATCCCGCTTCTCAGTATTTACCCTAAAGATTTGAAATCAGTATGTTGGAGACACGTCTATACTCCTGTGTTCATTGCAACACTATTCATAGTAGTCAAAAAATGGAAAGAAACACATGAATGGATAAAGAAAACATGGTACATACACATAATGGAATTCTATTCAGCTGCAGAAAAGGAAGAATTTTTTTGTTATTTGCAAGATCATGGAAAAAATGGAGAATGTTATGCTAAGTGAAATAAGTCAAATGCAGAAAAGCAAACACCACTTACATGTGCAATCTAAAACAATGAAGTTCATAGAAGCAGAGAATAAAATAGTGGTTACCGGAAAAGGTGGGGTTGGAGGGAGTGGGAAAATGTTAATCAAAGGGTACAAAGCATCAATAAGAGAGGAAAAGTAACTTTGACTTGTTTTTTAGATTTATCGCACAACAGGATGAATAATAGAGTATTGTACATTTCAATATCCATCACTAAGAACATCTCAAATGTTCTCATCACAAAAATGTTAAATATTTGAGGTGATGGACAGGTTAATTAGCTTGATTTAATCATTCTACATTCTGTGTAAATGTAAATTGTAACATCACTTTGTACCTCATAAATATATACAACTATAATTTATCAATACCTATTTTTTTTTAAAGTTCTTAAAGAAGGTACAAAGCAAAATTTAGGTGGGAAGAGAAACCAAATATACGATTCTCAGATTTCCAAGGTAGTTGTGTTTTCTTTTTACTGTAAGTTCTCCACTTGGTTGAGTCATTCAGCGGTTAAAAGAAAACCTGTGAATACGGTAAAAATATATATATATATTAATTCAAAAACCTGGTTAGTGTTATACAAGACAAGTTCTATGTGGAAAATCACGTTTTAAATATTGATGAGACTGGTTTATTTTACAAGACTATTGACAAATGAACCTAGATAATGCAGATAGCATTTTGCTTGACAAAAATGTGACCAAAGGCTGGTGTGTGACTCAGTGGTAGAGTACATGCTTAGCATGCACAAGGCCCTGGGTTCAATCCCCAGCACCCTTCAAAAATAAAATGTGACCAGAGACCCACAGGAACTGTTTCACCTAGGAGCAACAATTCAATATTTTCTAATTCAGTGTTTGTGAAGAATTCTAGAACACAGGTAGCACAAAAAATAAGAAATGACTAATTTGGGCTGGCGTTGTGGCTCAGTGGTAGCGTGCTCTCCTAGCAAGTGCGAGGCCCTGGGTTCGATCCTCAGCACCACATAAAAACAAATAAAGGTATTGTGTCCAACTACAACTAAAAAATTTTAAAAATTAAAAAAAAAAAGAAATGACTAATTTGAAAATGCTTCCTAATGCTCCAGGAAGATGGTGTGGGAGACAGTTGCTCTTCTACCTGTGATGGGGTCATGTCCTGATAAATCCATCGTAAGTCAGAAGTGCACTTAATCCTCCTAACCTATCGTACATCATAGCTCAGCAACACAGAATGCCGTAGTCTGTTGGTTTTTCCCTTTTGTGTTCACATGGCTGACTGGGAGCTGCAGCTGACTGCCACTGCCACTGCCCAGCATTGCCGAAGAGTATGGTACCACATATTGCTAGCCTAAGAAAAGATCCAAATTCAAAATTCAAAGTAAAGTTTCTGTGGAATGTGTATCATATGTGCCCTATTTAAAGTCAAAAACTCCGAAATTGAACCATCCTTGGTCAGGAACCATCTGGAGGTGGACATAAAGCAGTCATATTCAGTTTTTCTCATTGTCTGAATATTAAAAAACTTTTTCCCCTGTGGTTTGTAGTTCCATTCCCTGCCTTTGCCCTGACCAAAACTAGGCTGAATTTACAGAAATACTAAAAAAGTGTCAAGGTGTTGTTATCATGTCACCTTCCTGGTCTTTTTTCTAGTAATCTGGGCTTTCACTTTCCCACTCTGCCATGCATTTCCTGCAACTCTTCCTTTGGAGCCAAGTGGCAGGAGGACGAATTAAAAAGAGACAAGGGTCTCCCCCATGCCTTAGGATGACAGCTCTCTGGTCAGAGAGGATTCTTCTCCCTCCCGGTTTCAGATGCCTGTCTGGAGCCTGAATCTTATTACTATAATTGGATTGCCTCTGGGGTTGGGTTGAAAGAAAACACCATCAGAATACACAGGATTTCCCCCATCCCCTCATACCTTCAGGCACCTCCCTTTCCTCTTCAGATCAGACAGGGCTTCTTTGGAGGCCATTTTGCCTATGTCCAGTTTTAAGCGCTGCTGAATTCAGGCAGGAGGATACACAAGAACAACAAAATAGGAAACTCACTTCTCTACAGGATTGGGGTAACCTCCAAACCTGGCTTCCTTCCCCAGGCTCTCTGCTACCATTGATTTTCTCTGATAGCTGACTCGTATATTCTGCCCAAGGTCTTCAGTGGCATTCAAATGGAAGCGATGGGGTGGAATGCAATGCCCCATCCTAACCTTTGTATATTTATGCTTCCTGCATTACTGTTTGCTTAAGTGTACAAGGGATATAAATCAAAAAGACAAAAAGGAAGCATTTATTTGCATACATACCATGATTTTTAAGATACTACAATAACCTTATTAGAAGGTAGCAAAGGTGTGGGGGGGTGGCTATTATCTTCTCAGACAATGAAGAGATACAGGAAAGGACAATATCTTTCCCTTCCCAAGACCCCAGGCAACATTGGTCCTTACTGTCTGAGATATCAAAGCCTTCTTGAATTACATTTTAGTTAATTGCCCCCCAAAAGGATAGACCTTGGCTGAAACTAACAGTTTTGCTTTGGGGAAAAATATCAGGCTGTTAGCTAACTGCTGGGGGTGATGTAGATGCCTGAAGCCCTTATCAACAGCCCTCCTTTCAAGTTCCTGAATGGCAGCCTTTCCTGCCAAGGTTGCACACCTGGCTATGCACGTTACATAGTTCATACTCCAGGAAAAGCTTTCCTGGTGGATTTTGGTGTGAACGGCACCTTCTGGAACTGTGCACATTTTGGCTGGGGCTCTGCTCACAGGAAAGGTCCTGGGCAATTGGAGGTGGCAATGACAGCCTACCATCTGTTTTGTTTATTTACCCTCTGCCTCTTTCCTCCTCTGCCAGTGTTGGAGGGAGACAATTATCACCTCTCCAGAGTCTCTGCATCTCCCTAGAAGAAGCCATCTGCTCTCCCAGAGTGCCCCGATGGGACTGAACCACCTGGGTTGGCCAGAGCATATACCTGACACCGGTGAGCTGCACGTCTCTCTTTCTCATTATATATTTAGGTGTTCTGGCAAGAAGGACAAGAATGAGTGTTTTGATGGTTGTGTCTACTTGTCTAGCAGTTAGGAAGGAGTAGGTGGTACCTACAGAAAGAGAATTCTTAGGTTGGGGCAGATTTGATGATGGAGCTCCCAAGCCTAGCTCTGTTAGTTTATTTTGAGCAAAGCTATTGACTAAGCCTTGGTATTTATTATAGCAGGATAAACCTGCAGAATAAATAATCATGTAGTGACTTTTCTCTAATCCAATGATGGAATTTGGGTGCTTTCCCATCTGAGGACCAGTAATCTCTCCCTTGAATTTTACACCACCTCCATGAATTTCTTTCCCAAAACTATAGCAAACAGCATCACATCACAATATATGTCCACAAAAGGGAGGGCTTTTTGTGTCACAAGGGAAGTGGGCCCCAGATGACAGCCAGAATGAGGCCTCTTCATACACAGGTACCACTTTTCTTAGCCCTAACCCAAGAGAGCTGGGCATACTAAGAGATGTTCAAAGGATCCTGGCCAAGGGCTAGATGTTGCGTCTCTGGTCCTCAGCAGACACAGGTTATTATCGGCAACCTTAAAATGCATTTAAGGTACGGGTTATTATCAGCAACCCTAAAATGCTAGATGCATTTAGCTAACTGAAGGAAGGGACCAATTCTGGTGTTTAAGACAGGTGAGCAAGAATAAAACCAAAGCAGAGTTGAAAAAAACAATAGTTATACCTATCAAACATGTAATTTGTCCAGGCTTGGGGAGTAAGAAATAGGTCAATAGTTGCTGCTTTGGGAGCTAAAGAGCCATAAGAAGCAGTAAAGTTAGAAGATGAGAGGGGCAAGCTGTAGTTAGTCCAAGCATTAGCATTTGGCACATGCCGTGCCAAGGAGTCTGCTCTGAGGCAGATCCTGATCTTGAGCCTCAGTCTGCCTCAGTGCATAAGGTGTGCTCGTTCCTGGCAGAGCTGGCATTCCAGATTAGCTGGTGGACATGACTGTTTTCTGTCAGCAAGGGTACATGCTGAGGCTGCATGTGGACTGCTCCTCTTTCCCACATATGGCTGTGATCTTAAACTCACAGCCAGCAAAGTCATGAAAAATTACTTGGCAATTGCTTAAAGAATCATTTCTACAGAGAAGAGATTTTCTCACATGAGCCCTTCATTAAGCCGTGGAATTATTGAGAGGATTGTGGAAGGGACGATCATGGGAGAGATTCGCTTTTTTCTGGAGATAATCTATCCTCAAAGCTGATTTTGACCCTTTAAGTCTAATGCATGTTCTTACAGATTCAGGGTTTCATAATATTATAGCCCTATCATTTCAGAGCATCATTTGAATTAAATGAAAGATGAATTTATTGCTGATAAAATTTTAAACCTTAGTAACACATAACCCAACATGTGTTACTAAGGTTTAAAATTTTAGAGAACTGCTGAAGTCAGAGATCAGGGCTCTGACTGGCCACACTTGACATCAGGGTAAGAAGGGTGGACCCATCCCCCATTTCTCTGTTATCCCAGATTCTTTTTCATCATGAAGGAATGAAAATTCCCATCTTCCTATCTCACAAGATTAGTATGAGGGACTAGTGAGGGGTCTCTATATTTAGTTTGGGGAAATTTTCTTTCTTTATTGCTTCTTCTCCAACTGTTTTCTTCCCAACTTCTGAAATTTCTACTTTATATAAATTATATTTCCAATTTATGCACCCAGCACCTTGCATCTTTCCCCCCTACACCCCAATTCTTTTTCTTTTCAGTTCTGGAATTATTTCTACATTTTATCTTCTACTTTGCTTTTCTGGTTTTAACTCATCTGTATTCACTGCCTTCATTAGAGCTTGTGATTCAGTGGTCATTTTTAATCTCCATACAGTCTTTCCAATTTTCCCTTGAAGGATAAGAACAGAAAATCAGGACTTTTGTAGTTTTTTTTTCCCCTCCTGTTTATGGCTTTCAGTTCTTTTCCAAACTCATCTGCTATTCTTTTGATTGGCAGAGTTTCTTAGTAGGAGAAATTCTTCTATTTGCTCATTCTTCCCTATTGTCCAGTAGCTTATTGTCCAGTAGCCATAGAAATAACATTCTTTCAGAAACTGTTACAAGTTCGGATTCTCCCAACACAGCTGCAGTGGGACATGAAAAGCTAAACTTTCCTGTAATGTATGCACATAAAAACAAGAAACCAGTTCCTTCCACCTTTTTAGGTGAGCTCAGTCACCTAAAAAGATGAGAGAACTGTAAGCAGTCCTGGAAGGACTTTTTGTTTTGATTTTTGGGGGTGCTGGGGACCAAACCCAGGATTGAGCTTGCTAGGCAAGGGCTATACCACTGAGCTATACCTTCAGCCCCTGGAAAGACTCTATGAGAATTTCTTCTCCATGTTTGAAGAGGTAGCCAAGAATTGGCCTGATGTGGGAACTGCTGCCTTCTGCACTGCAAGATGGTGTCCAGCATAAACTCTAGCACGTCCATTCCCACCAGGGGAGCCATCACGACCAGAAGTGACTCTGTGAGTCCTTAGGGTGGCACATGCACAAAGTGTCACATGATGCCGCTGTGGCTCTGGAGTTCACCCCTTTGGAAGGGTCTGCAAGGTTTTACCCAGGAATTTTTCTGTTGCTTTTGGGTCATAAAATTATTTCACATCTCCTCTTTCTCCAAGTCCAGTATATCTTTGTTGTGTCTTGTGGCTGATACCTGTCCCCAACTTCTCTGCTAGTAAAGGATTTTCCTGGATTTTTAACAGCTTTATTGAGATACATTTCACTTCCATTTAAAGTGTACAACTCATTGGGTGCAGTGGTCACATATGTAATTCCAGAGACTCAGGACTCTGAAACAGGAGGGTCAAATTTAGCAAGGCCCTAAGCAACTTAGCAAGACTTTGTCTCAAAAAAAAAAAAAAAAAATCAAAATGGTTGAGCATGTGGTTCATGGTAAAGTGCCCCCAGGTTAAACCTCCAGTACACAATTAAAAAAAATAAACTGTACAACTCAGTGCTTTTTGGTATATTCACAGATGTGTGTGATCATTGCCAGTCTTTTAAAAACATTTTCGGCACTTCATAGTAAACCCTGTAACTTTAGTTGTTGCCTCTTCTCAAAACTCCTGGATCTCCACCCACCTCTGTTCCCACTACAAGGAACCATCAGTCTACTTTCTGTCCATATAGATTCCTTATTTTGAATTTGCATAAACAGAACCATATAAGATCTGGTCTTTTGTAACCAGCTTTTTTCATTTAGCATGTTTTCAAGGTTCATCCACACGGATACAGCTGTATCAGTATTTCAATCCTTTCTATGGCTGAATAATATTCCATTGTATAGCTATACCACAATTTTCTTCATGCATCAGTTGATGAACATTTGAATTGTTTCCATCTTTTGACTCTCATGAACAGTGCTGCAGTAGCATTTGTATACAAACTTCAGTGTAGACATGTTTTCATTTCTCTTGGGTTATGTACCTCTGAGTGGAAATATTGGGCCAGATGGAAACTCTATGTTGAATAATTTCAGGAAGTGCCAGACTGTTCTCCAAAGCAGCTGCTCCACTTCACATTCACACCACCAGTGTAATTTCTCCACATCCTCATCAATACTTGTTGTCTGACTTTTGACTCTAGCCATACTATTAAGTTGTATCGCATTGTGGGTTTTTTCTCCATTGTAATTTAATTTGCATTTTCCTGATGACTGTTGGTGTCCATCATCTTCATGTGCTTATTGACCATTTTTAAATCTTTTTTAGAGAACTGTATATTTAAATCATTTACTCATTTTCAAATTAAGTTTTCTTTTTAATTGAGTTGTAGGCTTTCTTAGATATATTCTGAGTACAAGATCCTTATCAGATATATGATTTGTAAATATTTATCCCATTCTGTGAGTTGTCTTTTCACTTTCTTGGCATCTGTTGAAACACAATTTTTTTTATTTTACATTTTGATGAAGTCCAATTTATCTATTTTTTCTTTCATTGCTTATGCTTTTGGTTTCCTACCTTAGAATACTTTGCCAAGTTCAAGTTCACAGAAGATTTACCCCTTTGTGTTCTCCTAAGAGTTTTATATTTTTAGTCTTACATTTAGACCTTTCATCTATTTTGAGCTATCTTTTGAGTATGGTGTTAGGAAAGAGTATACCTTCTTTCTTGGACATGTAGTTATCCAGTTGTCCCAGCACTATTTGTGGTAAAGACTATTTTTTTAAATCATTTATTAGTCCTTTTTAAATTGCTAGAACAAAACACCTGAGGAAGGATAATTTTTTTTATTTGTTTTAATTAGTTACACATGATAGTACAAAGACCTTGACATACATTTGAATCAGATGGGATATAATTTCTCATTTTTCTGAGTATACAGGTTATAGAATCGCATTCGTCATGCAGTCACATATATACACACAGTAATAATAATATCTGTTTCATTCTACTATCCTTCCTATCTCCCCATCCCCTCCCCTCCTCTCCCCTCCCCTCCCATCACTTCTCTCTACCTAATCTAGGGTAACGCTATTTTTTCTCACATCTTCATACATGTATTTTGTATAACAATGAGGGTCTCCAGGAAGGGTAATTTTAAAAAGAAATTTAATGGGCTCACTGTTTGGGAGGCACAATGTCCACATCTGGTGATGACTTCTTGCTGGCGGAGTTCTGAAGTGGGACAGAGTATCACAAAGAAAGAAATAGGAGCCAGGTGCAGTAGTGCATACCCGTAATCCCAGTGACTCAGGAAGCTGAGGCAAGTGGATTGCAAGTTTGAGGCCAGCCTCAGCAATTCAGTGAGACTCTGTCTCAAAATTAAAATTTTAAAAAGGGCAAAGGATATAGCTCAGGGGTAGAATGCCCCTGGGTTCAATCCCTAGTATCAAAAAGACAGCAAGGACACTCAGGTGCACATGTTTTTGGTCTCTCTCCCTCTTCTTATAAAGCCACCTGGGTTTAATCACTGGGACTCGACTCTAACGCCCTATATAATCTAATGACTCCCCCAAAATGGGATGATCTTATTTTTTAAATAGGTCTTATTTTGTTCCTCTATTCCTCTTTTATCACATTTTTTGACACTAAGAAAATATTCCTAATGTGGTATTTTAATTTCGCTTGTGATTCTTTCAGTATTTGAAATTTTTTAGTAGTTGCTCTAGGATTTGGCATATGTATAACTTATAATTAACTTCAGATATATAGTAGCTTAATTTCAATATTATTAAAAATCTTATTTCTGTATAGGTCTATTCCTTTTCCTCCTTTCTGTGATATTACTGTTATACACTTTGTATCTACTGATGTTACAGACCCAACAGTGCATTGTGAAAATGATTATTGTCCCTGTTTTCTTAGCACTAACAGCTTTTCTCTCACCACTCCCTTTATGCATTATTAGAAGACAAATGCCATATATATTCCATTTCTATATATCAGCCCAATAATAAATTACATACATATTATTTTATACAGTTGCTTCTGAAATCACCTAAAAAAAGAAAGGAAACAGGAAATGATAGTATCTTTTGTAACTGCAAAACTACCTTCAGTGGTGCCCTTTCTGTGTAATTTGGATTCAGATTACCCTCTGGGTAAATTGGCCAGTAGTCACTTGCTTTCAGTCTGCTGAACTCTCTTCAGCATTTCCTGTAAATTGGTGTCTGCTAGCAAATTCTCTATTTTGATCCAGGAAAGTATTTACCCTTCATCTTTTAAAGAAAGCTGTGCTGCATAAAGGATTCTTAGTTGACAAGGTTTTTTTTTTCTTTTCTTTTTGTACTTTTAACACACTATTTGTCAGTTGACTTCAGTAGTTTCTGCTAAGAGCTCAGCTATTGTCTTTTTGAAGAAGGAGCACTTATAAGTGGCTTGTTGCTCCTCTTTGCAACTTTCAAGATTTTTCCCCTTTTCTTTCAGCACTTTTACCATGTCTGTCTGTGAGCTCTGTATTTATCTTGGGAATTCTTTAGCTTCCTGGATGTGTACATTATTGTTTTTCAATACATCTTGGAAGTTTTTAGCCATTACTTTTTAAATATCTTTTTCTTCTCCTTTCTTTCTGGTATTCCCATTATACTTCCGTTGGTGCCCTGAATGATGTCCCACATTTCTCCAAGTCTCTGTTCATTTCTTTATGGTTTTCTCTCTTTGGTTTGCATAATCTCTATTAGTCTGTTTTTCAGTTTACTAATTCTTTCTTCCACCTGCTCAAAATATTCTTGAACCTTTTCCATGAGTTGATTTCAGATATTGGGCTTTTTACCACTAGAGTTTCGATTTGGTGCTTTTAATAATTTATGGCTGTGTTTTGGTATTTGGTATTTTGGTATTCTATTTGATGCAACACTGTCATTAACGCTTTCTCCTTTTAATCATGGTTTGTTTTAGTTCTCCAGACATCTATATAATGGTTACTTTGAATTTTTTTTTTTATGATCAGTATGACATATGGTCACACTTACTGGCAGTATCTATGGCCTGCTTTTTTTTCCAGTGTATAGGTCAGTAGGTTCTTCAAAATTTTTGTTTGGAAAGTGGACATTTTCGATTGTATGCTGTATAGCAACTCTGAGTACTGCTTGCTCACCTGCCTTGCTCTTGTGATTTGCTTGTTTAGTATCTGGGTAAATTGTTTCCATGGCATTCATTTTTGTTCCCATAGTGCTAAGCCCCTGATGCCTTAGGAAAATGCAGTTTGGGGATTCCCATGGTCATCCTTGAATGACAGTGGCTTTGCCAGGGCTCTCTCCCATTATTTCTGTGAGCATACCCAGTTATGAAATTCTACTAATTAAGAGCTGGTTGCTTTATTATTTTCAATATTTTCCTAAGGGAATAAATTTCTCTACAAACTTCTCCAATCAAATTCTGACTAATTTGGAAGAATATTTTCGAGGTCAGTGTTGGGTATTTATTTGTCTAATGTCAGGAGGGCTCCTCCCAACTGTCTTGATTTCAGTTCTGTCATGAAAACTAGTGGGTTTACAGTCTGGGCTGGATCTTCATTAGATCCATGAATCACCTCCCAGTTCCTTTCATTTAACCTCCACTGTTCCTGAAAACACCTTTAGGTTGAAACTTCTCCATGCTCTGTCACAAATAAGGTAGTTCCTTTGGGAAGAAATTAGGTGCTCTTTTTCATAGTCTGCTTTTCCTCCTGGGCAAAATCTTTAAACCAGGACTCTGGATACTGGGGTCAGGGCAATAACAAGCTTCTCTCTGAGTGATACTTAGAGCCCTTGGGAAAAGAAGTAGTACTAGTAGCCCTCTCAGCTTGCCTCTCCTGTCATAGAACCACCACTTCTAGCAGGGAGAAAAGGTACCCCAGACACAGTATTCTCAGTGAGCCAAAAGAAGGAACCAATCCTTGCTGCTGCTCAACCACTCTCATGCAGGAGAACCTCGGTAACAGGAGAGAAATGGGAGTATGGTGAGAAATGCTTGTGTCCTGCTCCTTAGAAAGGAAAGACCTGGCTGGTAGCTGGAAGGAGAGGTAGCTCTATTTTATTGTCTACAGCAGTCTGAAATGGAGTCTCTTCCTCCTTTAGCTACAGTCTTGACTCAAATGCCATAGATTTCTTACTGCATTGTCATCGATTTTCTTGAATAGATGTTTCTTTATTTGATGTGCACTTTTAGGACCATTTCAGAAAATTATTAAATGGTTGTGTTTTTAATACTTTTCACTAGTATCACTGTGAAACTGAGTCTGTCTCAGTTTCCCTGTTTTTATAACCTGTCAATCATTTCAGTAAGACTCTTGGAAGAGATATTGGATAATTATGCTTATATAAGTCATATTTATCTAAATCTAGTCTATTATTTCCCTCATTTTAACTCCAGAAACTAGTACTGTTCTCTACATGTAGTATGTTCACAGTGTCACTTGCCTGTGATTCCAATATTCTAGCAAGAAATGTCTGGGAGTCCTAAAAATAAGGAGGCAGGGAATTAACAGTTACATAGTGGTCCAAAGCATGGATGATGAGTATTGGAACTAATTTCACCACTTCCTGGGTGGGTGACTTTTTTATCCCATGCTTTAATTAAATTCAACTAGCAGATAAAGTTCTCATGTCAGTAGCATATGTGTTCAATATTTTCAGCATATACTTGATATATGCTAATATTTCAGACATTGCTAGGATGTATGTATGTACAGTATATACAGAGAATATGTGGAATAGGAATCTTCCTGTGGTTAAGTCTTGCTATCCCTTTGTCCCCCATGATCCCTTGCACCTCCAGGATAGGAAGCATTAGTTTATTTTAGCCTTTATCATCACTGTGATCTTAGGAAACACATATCTCTTTTTCATAGTGGAGCTCAAATGGGGATTTGTCCCAGAATCCAGGGGATTCTGTCCCTGAAGTACATCTAGCACAGAATATCTGACTGAAATTTACTGAAGACTTGGGAAGATTGGAAAGGGAAATGGACTCACTGAAGGCATGCCACTCAGTGGTTCACACAGGCTAGATCCACTCAGGATGCTGCCATCCAGACACAGTACCCTGCACCCTCCACTCAAGAGCACACCTCAGTCTTCTTAAAGTCCTGACCTAAAAGAGTGAGAATCTTCCCTTTCCTGTCCAGCTGGCCTCCTGCCCAGGTCCAGGCCACATTCATCCCTACACAGCTGCTCATGGAGTGGTGAGGTACTCTATCTACACACTGTGGGGACATTGTGGCGAGTAAGTCATCACCAGCCTCACCACAGACATTATCTACAGGTGTGTAGATAAAGAGCAAAAGACAGGCTGCTGACCAATAGTCATAAGTGCCAGGAATAAATAAATGAAGAGTTACTGAGTAGAGACATTTCCTGAGATCTTAAAGTTGAGAAGGAGCCAATACCATAAAAAGCAAAAAGAAAAGCATTCCAGGTGAAAGAAAAAGAAAAGCATTCCAGGCAAAGACCCTATAGCAAGGAGAAACATCAAGGTGGCCATTGCAGCTATAGCACAGAAAGCTGACAGAAGGTAGAAAAATCAGTTGGGTCATAACACATAGGATCTTGTGGGTCTTCCAGGGAGGGAAAGTAACTTCTGAGGGGACTGGAAGAGGAAAGTGACATATGACAAATTTTAGAGTTTCCTTGGGTTGTTCAGTGAATGAGACTCAAGCTGTCCTCCTTTCGAACGTACAGAATGGTAGTGGTAGCAGCAGAGTATCAGAAATGGACAATTCTGATGCTTATTTTAATGTAGAACCCTCAAGCCCTGCAGCTGGGTGGGGAGGACTGGCATTGGCCACCCCTTCCTGTGAAGTTCATCCCACTCACAAAGGCTTGGCATGCAGGCTTCAAAGGACACCCATAGGAGAACACAAATGATGACCCTCCATGTAAAAGAGCCTGCATTCAAGAAGAAGGTAGTGGGGCCGGGGTTGTGGCTCAGTGGTAGGGCATTGGCCTTGCATGCATGATCCTCAGCACCACACAAAAAATAAATAAATAAAAATAAAGATATTGGGCAGGGATTGTGACTCAGTGGCAGAGTGCTTGCCTTGCCCGTGTGAGGCACTGGGCTCAATTCTCAGCACCAAATAAAAATAAATAAACAAAATAAAGGAATTTTTTTTAAATAAAGATATTGTGTCCATCTACAACTAAAAAAAAAAAAATCTTGAAAAAAAAAAAAAGAGGAGGAGGAGGTAGGGGAAGAACTGGACAGAAAGTGTGAATGCTGATATGGAGAGGCCAGGAAAGGAGAAAAGGCACACACACTCCCCCTAGAGGAGTAAAATAAACAGGAAAAAGAGAGTGGGCTTTAATGTACAGATTTGGTCAAGGCATCATCCAATGCCCATCAACTGAACACCCAACAACAATGCTATTGTCTTGGGCAGGTGTAATTTACCTAGAACTCTGGTTGCTATTGCTCCAGCCCTCTGAGTTGCTAGGGCAGAGGAGGACAGTATCTATGAAGATGCAGGGTTCCTTATGGTACAGAGGTAAGAGCACCTATGGCTTAGGGATGGAGATAGGCTATGGGAAATGAACCCCAAGTGGAGAAAAGGGGAAAAAATGCTCACTTTTCAAGGGTCCACCCCATGATGGCTCTGCATGCCTCTTATGTCATCCTCACTACTGGTAATACCTATGGCACTTTACACTTGAACTAACTCCCAAGGCTTAGAGTGTGTATATTTGTCTGTCCATCATGGGGGACAGGTGGTCAGCAGCCTTGATGGGCCTCTATTAAAACTTCTCTCACACATCTCAACCTCCAAAGTAACACCAAGTCTTCCGCTGTTTTTCACCTCCTAGATTTAGTATTTCATATAATGACTTGTTGATTGTTGCTTTGGAGGTATCTCACCACGTAGGCACGACGAACCTACAGAAGGCTCAGGAGTGTCTGGGATAGTCAAGGGAACATCGGTGAAGCTTTCCTCCCCTCCCAAAAGAAACACCTGTAATCTGTGACACCTTGTCATGAGCCTTTAGGCCCCCAAATTTTTGTTCCTGGCACTGGACTTTTCCATGCATATTGTAACGTGTGCTTTGACTCTACTTTTTACAACCCCATAAACACGCAAACCAACCTGCCAGCCCATATTCTCTGGGTAGGGCACGACCCTGGCCACCAGCTGTTAGGGAGATCAAGGGTGATAGTCCCCACTGACCGGGTGCCAGCCGGGCTAGGGGCGGGGCGGAGCGTGTTTTCCCGGTCCCAGAGTGCGGTGCTGGCGGCCGAAGTCTCTGCCTGGGACTGAGCGCGGCCTCCTGCCTGCGCCTCTCACCAAAACGGAGATGTAATTCTTGCGGAGAAAACCTCCAGCTCTACTCACCACCACGTGTCCACTCTTGAGAATGACCGTGTCCTAACACACGCACGTCAATCCTGGCGGCAGCTGCGCAACCCCGTGGGGACCCAGGGCCGCTCTGGGTCCCGGTGCGCCGCGCCCGCGCCCGCCGCCGCTCCTGGTCTGCGTGCGCGCGTGCGTGAGCGCGTGCCGCCCGGGCCCGCGACCCGCGCAGGGGTCGCAGCCGCGGCTCAGCGCCCGCGGGGCCGGCCAGGAGCGGGCGGCGAACGGATGCGCCTCGCCCTGCCGGGTGGGCGCCTCACCGTTCCTCGAGCCGCGCGCCCCGCGCTTGCAGAGGGTCCCGGCCGCCGCGGCCGCAGAGCCCAAGCGGGCAGCGGCCGGCCGGGAACCTCCTTAGCGGAGCCCCATGATGTCAGCCGGCCCGGAGCAGCGACCGCGCGGCGGCGGGGATGGGGCCGAGGACGCCGCGCGGCTGCCTGCACGCCCCTCGCCCTCCGACGGCGGCGCCGGCCTTGGCCCTGGCCGGGGTTCGCGTGCCCCTTCGCCCGGCAGCCCCGCCGCCGCTGCCGCGCCGCCGCCCCCAGCCCAGCCTCCTCCGAGCCTTTGGTTGGAGCTCGGGCCCACCTGCACGAGGGCGCAGCAATGCCCCAGCGAGTCCAGCGGGCAGACAAGCGGCGATCTCGGCACTAGCAGCAGCAGCAGCGCTGGGCTGTCCCCAGGTTCCGACTCAGACAGCAGCGGCGTGGTGTGCGGCGGCCGCGGCGGCAGCGGGGGCATGCGCGGCGCCCTGTCCCGCTCCTGGAGCTTGGAGAGCCTGCGCTCCGCCACCGCCGGTAAGGGCGCCGCCGCCCTCCGCGCCGTCGGCGCCCTCTGCTCCGGGCGTCGGTCCTCTTGAGCTCCCTCGTCCTTCCCTACCCCGCCCCCGCGACTGTCTCTTTTCCTCCCTTGCTTTCTCTATTTCTCCTTTCTGCCACCTGGTCCCTCCCTTTCCATTGCTTTGCCCTTCTGATTTCTCTTTTTCCTAGTTGTCTTAACCATCCCTCCCACCTGCCCCTTTGACTCACTTCCAGAGGTGGAGCACTTGTTACAGCGGGGACCCTGCTGGCTCTGGTAGCAGGCCTGTGGTTAACTGGGAAACTGAGTTTTTAAGGCGAGACTAGCATTTGGTCCCTGGATAGGCAGTTTCCCTTGCCTAAACCGTTCTTGACTAGGCACATATCTGGTTTTGTGAACTGCAGCAATTTGACCTCTCTAAGGGTGGGAAGATGAGAGAGAATCTAACAGCGAAGGGTTAGACTGCACCTTCTAGCTGGAGTGTGCCTGGTCCTGGCCCCAGGATGGAGTGGCCCAGCCCAGAAGGGGTTCATCTTGTGCCCTTGGAACAGGAGTGGTTTTCTGAGATGGAATTGCTTGGGTGTCTCCTGGAACCATATGCTTGCTCCTCTGTCTGCCAGGAGGACCAAATCTGGGTGCTGTTGGAGACAAGACTTCAGCCTTAAATAAAGAGTGAGATAGTCCAGAGTGGTCTTATGAGCAGTGATCAGCTACCCTTGATTAGTTGCTGCACTTTTTGCAAACAATCTACAAACATTTTGAGCCTTTGCATTGGGTGCTGAGAAGACAGTTGTTGCCCAGAAATCAGGGAGGTGGTGCACCTGTAGTGCTTCTGTATGGAGTTAGGGATCCAGCCTATAAAAGTTGCAGGGCCCCACACAGGTATGCGGGTGAGATAGTGTGTTAGATCAGAACTTAAAAGCCAGAGAGGAGAGGAGGGGCATGCAGGTGGGCTCAGGATGGAACACAGGCATGTTGAAAGAGAGCTGTGGCAGGGTTTTGAGAGTACCTTGAATACAGGGTTTGGAAAAAGAAAGAAAAAGACATGCTCACTTCTGCATTGAGTGTTACATGACTCCCATCTTCTTTCTTCCAAAGCAGACACATAAAATTCAGAAAAGTTGAGTAATCTGGCTCTTGTCTCCAACTTAAAAGTCTTTCATTGTTCCACAGCTGTGATTCCTTCTCATCTCTTGGGACTTCCCTAGAAACTCCTTTCTCGCCCCTCAGGTGCTTAAATAGAACCAACAAAGTTACCTATCCCTATCTTTTGCCCCAAAGGTTTTCCTTTGACTTCTAGAGTTAGAAGACCTGTGTGATACCATCTCAGCAACTGTAAACCCAGCCCAAAGGGTCTCAATGAGTGCCCTTGCATTTTTTCTTTAGGTCCCAGGGAATGTGTATCAGTGAGACAGTTGAAGATGGCAGAGATTCAGGTTTATTGAGCAACCCTGGAATCCAGGAACTCCTCATACCAGCCCAGGGGCACTGAGGCAGCCTGAATGATCTTCAAATATATCAGGGACATTCTCATGAATATTTAGGGTATGCGTTTGTTGAGGGTTGGTGGGGGTAGTAGGTGAGTAATGAAGTCTAGAAGTCTGTTCCTTAAGAGCCTAAGAGCTGACCCTTTAACCACAGGGCAAGGTTTAAAGCAACACGGTGTGAGACCTGGTAGTGAATGGCATGCTCCTCACAGGATTACTCCAGATGGGCTCAATATTACTAGGTGTGTAGGCAGCACACTGTGCTCCAGGAGTGTTGGGCAGCAACCAGCTATGGAAGCACAAGGAGGAGGCCTTTTAAATCACCTCCTCATCTTCTCTGCCCTACTCCCATCTCACTAACCCCTCCTTGCCTGTTGGTTGGACTCTCAAGAACAGTGATCAGTACTAGATGTGTAAAAGGATACTGGCAAGTTTGCTGTAGAACCGTGTAAGTCCACGAAGCCATCACCTTTCTCAGTTGGATTCCTGAACAGAATTAACCCTGATGCCCTAAGACAGCCATAGAAAACAACAAATTACTTTCTTCTCTTCTACAGTGCTACGAGCTTTTTGCCATCATTGGGAGGCATTGAGAAAAGCACTCCAATAATTCTCTCTGGATTTGTGGTTCAAATGAGGAGGTCTGGTTGGAAAAGGCTACTAGAGAGGAAAACTTAGTGGGAAGAGGAAAGGGAAATGAACATTTACTGAGCATTTTCTATATGCCAGGTACAGGACTGATAATCTACATATGAAAACAGATTGAGAGGGGCTGTAACTCGCTTACGATTGCCCATGAGACCATGTTTGAAGAAAGCTTCAAGCCAGGCTTGATGTGACTTGATGGGGGCATGTTGCTAGGTGTGGAGTGGCTATTCCAGGTCTAGTGAGGAAGGTCAGTGTGCTGGTTTGGTTGTCATACAGAAATAGTGTTGTGGCTAATCACATGCTCACTGTTGTTATTCAGCAGTCACAAATGGGGATGTGCCAGTTTCTCCATTTGCAAAGCAAGGAAATTAAAATCAATGGTCTGACGTCTTTTCCAATAACCTAAAATCCCATGACTCTAGTCCAAGGTATTGATTTGGGCTGGGCACTCCCCACTGAGTTGGCATTTGTGGCGTATTGTTTTCCTGTTTGAGTGGACTTCAGGCTCTATGACGAAGCACCTGTGTGTTTAATTGAACTGTGTTTATCTCTTAAGGAAGACTGAAAATTACCAGTAAGGGATCCTTAGAAAAACTTAATTATTGTTGTGTGATTTTTGTGGTGGAGCCTATTGCTAAACGTTTTTGGAGCTCCCAGCAAGAACACAAAGGGTCTGAGGTCTGAGGTGGCAGTTTACAGGCAGGGCAGGGAATTAGGCAGGGAAACCAGGTAGGACCCATAGGCTCCTCATTTCCCACAGACTTCTTGAATTTTAAATGTCAACATTTTCCACTGAAATGTCATTCATTCTGCTGTGGAGACAACTTCCCTGAAAGGCAGAATTAGAAAATGAGATGTAGTTGACAGGGTGGAATTTCCATGGCCCTTCTTTCTGCCTCACTGTTCTCATTTTCCCCCAAGCATGGTAGCCTTCAGAATCCTCAGCTAGCACCCTGCTGTTACTGCTGTTACTTGGCTAAGGCTTTTAAAATTTCTGTTGTGGGTGTTTCATCTGACAATCTTAATTTCTAGTCTGGGCTTTCTGGGGTTGATGGTTTTCACTACCTGGCCAAAGTCTTAGGATTTCTTCTTGGGAGAGAACCCAAGCTACCTCCACATTCTTCCACAAGACCCTGAGGCAAGTATCTGGCTCAGGTGGGCATCAGGCTTATGAGCAGACGAGGTCTGTCTTTCATTCAGATGTTTATTTAATACCTGTTCTAGGCACAGTCCTAGGCACTAGTGATAAATGAATTATACAGGTTTCTTGTCGTTAAAGAAATCACAGCACGGTGAGAAACAGGCAGTGACAATCCATTATGACAAGTGTTCTGATGGAGGTAAACCCAGCAGGATGATGTGTCAGGGGTGCTCAAGCCACTTTCACCCTATGGTTTGCTAGAAGGACTCACAGAGCTTGACAATGCTGTCACCCTCTTGGTTCTGCTTTATTACAGTGAAAAGATACAGATTAAAAATCAGGAAAGGGAAAAGGCATGAAGGGCAGGATTTGGGAGATACCAGGCCCAAACTTGTAGGCGTGCCCCTCCCCTGCATTCACACAAACTATGCTTAATTCACATAGCAATACCTTGTGACAACATGTGAAGAATTGCCACCCAGAAAAGTTCCCCAAGCTTAGGTAACCAGGTTTTTTATTGGAGGATAGTTATTTAAGCATGTAGCACCCACCAGACTGACTCAGTCTCCATCCCTCAAGACGTCACACTGAAACAGGGTAGCTCAAGGCCCCCACCATAAACCACATTGTTTGCATAAAGTATCTGGCAGGGCCCAAGGACCCAGCTGTACAAAAACAAGATATCCCAAGGACTCCAAAGTAATCTCCTATGATTTGGTCAAGGGTCAGTTCTTGGAATGTGTAGGGTTTGACTATTCCCAAAACTTCCCTGCATAGAATCTATTATGGGGCTAGTCCAGAGAAACACTTTGGCAGAAGGAGGTATGGCCTAGGGATGCATTTTGCTGTATTAAGGAGTAGAGAGCACTTTAAGAGAGAAGACCGATGTATACAGATGCATAAGGATTACAGAGGAAAGAAGCCTGTGGTGCTGAGCACCGGTGCTAGGGTATCACAGGTGATTTGGGGGTATAGCAGTTGCAGGTAGCATGGTAAAATGAGCACAGTGAAAGGGGAAACATCACAAAGGAAGATCAGGCTACACCTCCATACCCAGTAACTCAGACTAATCATGATCCTAGGAGCCACGGAAAGGTTTTCTAAGCAGAAAGTTGATGTGGCACATTGCTTGCTTGCTCTTTCTTTATAATGATTTATTTTCAATGTTATATAAGCAAAAGGCACACTTTGGGGTGTAAAATTCTAAAAGTTTTGACAGATGATATGTAGTCATGTTAACTACAACCATCTCAAACTACAAAATAGATTCATAACTGCAGAAAGTGAGTGCCGCTCTTTGTAATGAACTCCTTTCCTCCCCCTCCAGTTCCTTGCTAATCTATTCTCCATCCCTGTGGACTTGACTATTCCAAAAGGTCATAGTAATGGAATTTCATCATGTGTTGCCTTTTGAATCTGGCTTCTTTTACCTAGTGTAATGCATTGAACTTTCATCCATGTTTTTGCCTTTATCAGTAGTTTTCTTTTCCTTTTAATTACTGAATAGTATTCTGTTAAATAGATGTACCACAGTTTATCCATTCACTAGTTGAAGGATGGTTTCCAGTTTTTGGCTATCGCTATTGCAAATAATGCTGCTATGACCAATAGTGCACAAAACTTTATATGGACATAAGTTTTAATTTTATTTTTTTTGGTGGTGCTGGGGATTGAACCCAGGGCCTTGTGCATACAAGGCAAGCACTCTACCAACTGAGCTACAACCCCAGCCCCTGGACATAAGTTTTATTTCTCTTGGGAGAAGTGCATTGCTGGTCATATGGTAAGTGTATGCTTAACTATATAAGAAACTAACAAACTCATTTTCAAAGTAGCTGTACGTTTTGCATTCCTACTAACAAAGTACAACAGTTCCCATTGGCCTATATTCTCATTAGCTCAGTATTGCCAGATTTTGTAAGCCATTCTATTAAGTGTGTAATATCTCATTTGGTTTTAGTTTGTGTTTCCTTAGTGACTTCTGATATTGAGCATCTTTTTTTCTTATTTGTCATATGTACATCTTTATTGCTAAAATGTCTAAATCTTCGTTATTGGATTGCTTATTTTCTTATTGTTGCATTTTGAGAGTTCTTTATATATTCTGAGTATAAGTGCTTTTCCAGACATGTAAACAATTTTCAAACCTTTTTTCTAGTGTGTATCTTGTATTTTAATTCTCTAATGGTATATTTTGCAGCATAAAGGTTATCGTTTCAAAACTGAATCCAATTCATCATTTTCCTCTTTTGGACATACTTTTGGTGTGGCATCTCGGAACTCTTTACTTAATCTGAGGTTACAGAGATTTTCTGGTGTGTTTTCCCCTGAAAGTCTTAGTAGTTTTATATTTTATACTTAGATTTGTTTTATCTATTTGGAGTTAATTTTGTATGGTTTGAGGAAAGGGTCACAGTTCATTTTTGTATGTACATTTCCCGCTTTGCAGCACCATTTCTTGAAAAGACCATCCGTCCTTGACATTATTAAAAGACATCCTTGATCGTCTTTGTACCTTTGTTAAAAACCCTATATTATGGGTGTATTTCTGGACTCTATTTAAAGTCCATATTGTAACTTTAAAGCAGGTATGCAAGCCCTCCAAATTTCTTTTTCAGTAATGTTTTATTTATTCTATTTTTTAACCTTTCCATGTATATTTTATAATTAGCTTGTCAATATCTACAGAATGTCCTCTTGCAATTTTGGTATAGATTGTTTTGAATCTATATATCTCGTTTGGGAGAATTGAAATCTTAACAATGTGGGATCTTCCAGATCATAGACACTGTTCATCAGAAGCTAAGAAGCCAAACCAAAAAGTCCTCACCAGATATCACCTTCAGTGCCTACAGATTTTCATGAATTCCTTTAATCCTGAGATTTCCAAAATATCTTTTTTAAAAAAATTTTTTTAGTTATAGATGGACACACAAAATATCTTTATTTATTTTTATGTGGTGTTGAGAATCGAACCCAGTGCCTCATGTATGCGAGGTTTACCCCTGAGCTACAGCCCCAGCCCTCCTAAATATCTTAAAGTTGCTGGGCTTGCCAGAAAGTAATGTTCCTTTTATAAGCTGGGAACACCATAAGCCAGGTACTAGGCAGTTTTTCCAAGAGGGCTTTTTAAGTGTTGGCTCTATGGAGTCAACCTTAGGTCCTTAAAAGTGTCCATTCATATTCTGCTTAAATGAGCATCTTTTTCAAATATGAATATGAACAGGCAAGGCCTGTTTACATAACCAGTATTTCCAATAGATATCTTAACAAGGAGGACAGATTCTTATTGAATCTATGAAAATAATTATATTGCTATGAAACTGAGAATACATAGTAAAAGTTTCCATATTCTGGAGTGGTCAAGCAGGGGAAAAGATTTTATTTTCAAATGTTTTGTTTTAGTTTATAAAAGCATGGTATACTAAATATATATAAACCCCCCCCCAAAAAAAAAGAAAAAGGTGTTCCTTAAGTATCTAGAAAATGGTACATTAAAATATCAACATATTCCAAATAAAAGCCACAATTATCCTACCAAAGTTCATTGGGCTTTAATTAATTAATTTTTGCTCAGCTTCATCTTGGATTAGCAGTCTCTTGAGCCCATCTCATTCTGAAACTCTGGATTTAGCTTGTCATTGTGGTCTCAAAGATTTTTATGCATTGTCATCAAAGCCTGCACTCAAAAGTACCTGGCATTGACTTTTTGTGTGGCTCTTGAGACTGTCTTTTTTTTTTTTTTTTTGGTGAAGACAAAGCATTCAAGCTGATAGCTGAAGCATCAGAATAAAATGAAACCAAACAAAAAAAATTATGTATAAAGTAGCTGTAATTAATTTATTACTGATCATTTCAAAAAATTGATGAAGCCCATAACAAGAATATTGTCACTAACAATTTTGAGCTTATAATAAAAATACTCTAAACTGGTTTGTTTCTGCAGTATAACGAACAAGATAATAAAGCCAACCAAAAAGGTTCTAGACAGTATCAACACAATGATTAGTCCTCTTTTTAAAGAAGACAATTAGTATTTTATTTAATTTATAAAAATAGATGAACATAATCTGCATAGAGCAAGACATCTTCAGATATCACATATAATAATCCTGACAAAATTATATTATTAATATAACAAACAAATCTGTAAGGAGGTTGAGTAAGTTTAGAGTGAGGCCTAAACATATGTATATTAATAAAACTTCATAGGTAAGTGATGTGAACTTTTAATTGAATACCACTAGCCTACAAAAAGCTAGATTCAAGTTGTAAAGTGTACATTTTTTAAATAATTGAAATTATGACCGATAACACTGTCATGTTGTCGTATAATACCAGGCAGAACAGCACAAGGACTCTGATAAATGGAAATACATCACACACAAGGGTGGCATGAGCATTTCTCCAGGAATGTCCACTTTCCACCTAGCATATGATTTCTGAAATATTTATATAAACATTTTACACGTACAGATTTAACCGAGGGAAAGCTGAATATCTCTTCCCATTTGACAACTCTTCCCATTCAATTCATCAGTAGTAGCATAATCAAGTAAATCTCAAAATATCTAAGCACTTTTTTTTTTTATTTATATTTAATTTTTTTATTTATTCTAATCAGTTATACATGACAGAATGCTCTTCGATTCATTGTACACAAATAGAGCACAATTTTTCACTTCTCTGGTTGTACACGAAGTAGAGTCACACCATTCGTAGCACTTGTATTTTTTTACAAAGTGAAAAGAACAAATGCATTAGGATTTTCCAGGAGCCTTCTGGGAAATTTCAAAGGTGGTCTTTTTGCAAAAGTTATCATGTAGTATTTGATCTTTGAAAGGCGGAATATCAAAAGTTGTTGGGAGATTTGAACATCAATTTAGGTAGGATTGTGAGTTATACAGAATAGTACATGGCTACATATTTAACCAAAGTGACAATAATGTATTTTTAAGTTAACATGATTGTAAAATCCTTGGCTCTTTCCTAAGTAAGAAACTTTTTAAAAAAATAATCAAGGATATTACAAAGTCAACATAAAGCATAGGAAATGGTTCTGATAATACACAGAATTTCCGATATCTAGACCAATTACACAGAAAGCAACAGATAACCTTTTACAACCTCTTTTCAAGAGCTGGTGAATAATCCTAGGAATTTTTTCCATTTTAACACAGAGAAAACCAAATTCTATCTTTTTACAACAGTATAATACTTGAAAATAGCCCCCTCTATTCTGTTGTAGTACTAGGGGTTGAACCCAGGGCCTTGCACTTGCTAGACAAGTGCTCTTCTACTGAGCTACACCCCAGCCCCTTTTTAATTTATTTTGAGACAGAGTCCCAATCAGATTCCCAGACTGACCTCTAGGTTGAGATCCTCCTGCCTCAATTTTTCCCACACAGCTGAGATTATAGGTGTGTACTCTTAGGCCCAGCCTTAAATGTATGGTTGGTTTTTTTTTAATTGTTAATTCAAGCTAAACAGCTTTGAGCATGACAAAATTTCCTTTTTAAATTTTTTTGGACTGGGGATTAAATTGAGAGGTGCTTTGCCACTGAGCCACATCCCTAGCCCTTTTTATTTTTTTTTTAATATATTTTTTTAAGACAGAGTCTCACTAAGTTGCTAAAGGCCCCCTAAGTTGCTGAGGCTGGCTCAGAACTTCAGTCCTCCTGCCTCATTCTCCCAAGTTTCTGGGATTACAGACAAAATAAACATATTAATTAATAGACTCAATGTATAGCCTCTCCCTCTCTGTATCATATAGAAATTTAAAATATATATAGCAAAGTATGTTTAGTAATCAGAGATTCAGTATTTTGTCTTTGAAATGATTTAGGTTATCTATTCAATATCTATTAATTAACCCCAAGGTTTTAAGTTACTTGAAAATTATCTTTCAAGTTATTTATTTAACCTATTTAAAGTTCATCAAAATAGTGATTCAATTTAATTAAACATTTCTTTATCATCTTAAACATTTAGTAGAAGAAATGCTAGCTTATTCAATTAGAAAACCCATTAAGCTGGGTGCAGTGGTGCACACCTTAATCCAGTGGGAGGCTAGACCTCAGCAATTTAGCAAGACTTTGTCTCAAAAATAAACAAGGGCTGGGAATGTCAGTGGCACGGTATCCCTTTTGTCCAGTACCCTCCACCCCCACCCCCCCAAAAAAAAACTTTCTTTCACATTGAGAGCATTTTGAGGTTCAGTGTCCTTAACTTGTGGTAATTTTACGAATATTCAGTTTGTCCAAGCACTTGCTTACATCAAAGCCAATCAGAATAGAGCTTCTTTAAGAGACTGTATCAAATTTGGTAATACTATCTGGACATTATTGCACACATAATGAGAGGGAAAGGCTTTTCTGAATTACAGACCTGCAGTCACACAGAGAGAGAGCTTATAGCTTCAGTTATAAAATCTCAATCATGGGTCAAACAGAAATAGAAATATAAAACTCACCAGTCTGGATATCTGCTTCCCAGTGGGAATGAAATTAGTTATTGATTTGAGCTCAAGATAGACTAAGAGACAAATAGAAAAGACTAACGAATCAGATTCTCTATTATCAACCACTTGACAGAAAAAGGTCTCTATAAACCATTAATCTGTTCACATAGATCACCAAATGGTCACAGCATGAAATAAAAGAAGCCTTCCCAAGAACTCAGATGAAGAAATCAAAACCAAATATTCTCTTGGATCAGAGTCTAGAGCACAGGGCCAAAAGTGGGACATAGTGCTGTTCCCAGGTCCCAGTCAGAAATGGAGCAGCCCTTATCTGAGGGGAGCAAACAGGGATCCAAAGGTGAGCTCCAGTCCTATGCAAGTCCACATATCAAGACTGTGAAGGACAAAATGAACTGGAAAATTAAGGAGATGATTTTATTCAGGGTATTGCTATAGGAATAATGTTCATTAATGAAGAACAACGTAGGGAGAAAACTGGAATTTCATTTTTCTTTTTAAAGAGAGAGAGAGAGAATTTTTTAATATTCATTTTTTAGTTTTTGGCGGACACAGCATCTTTATTTGTATGTGGTGCTAAGGATCGAACTCAGCGCCATGCTCATGCCAGGTGAGCGCGCTACGGCTTGAGCCACATCCCCAGCCCAGAATTTCATTTTCTTTTAAGGGGGAGTCATTGAAGATGGTTAGAAATGCATGCTGTCTCAGGACTTGGGAAGGCAGGTAGTCCTTTGTGGCTAACCCTCTCTCAGAACCCAAGAAGGAATTTCTCTGCTTCCTGGCAGCATAGGGCTTACATGAAGTCCATGTTGTCAGAACTCTTCCATCCACTTCTATAGATTTGGGAATTTTTTTTTTTTTTTTTTGCCCTGACAGACCCAAATGTTGTTAGGAAATATTTTACTATGAATTTAGTTACTTTAATATACATAGAATTATCCAGGTTATGGATTATTGATTAGTCGAGTTTTCAAGAAATTGTCCATTTCATCCAAGTCATCAAATTTATGAGCATAAGATCATGCAGAGTATTATGCCTTTAAAGTACTTAAAGTCTGTTTTGTTATTACTATTATTCATAATTTGGGCCTTCTTTATTTCCTATTTTTTTAAATTAGTCTGACAAGTTTATCAATTTTATTGGACTTTGCAAAGAACTAGCCTTTGGTTGCATTGACTTTTTTCTCTATTGTTTTTCTTTTTCTTTTTTTTCACTGAGTCCTTTTATCATTATGACTTCTTATATTCTGCTTTCTTTAGGCTTCTTTTGCTGTACTTCTATTTTCTTAAGGTGCAAGTATAGATGATTGATTCCAGATCTTTCTTCTTTTGTAATAGAAGCATTTAAAGCTATAAATCTTCCTCTATGCATTGCTTTAGCTGTATTTTACAAATTTGGATATGTTGTATTTTTATTTTTATTCAATTAAAAATACTTTAATTTTCTTTGTGATTTCCTTTTTATCTATAGATTACTTTTATTTATTTAGTAATTTTTATTTCTTAACAGTGCTGGGACTGAACCTGGGCCTTAAGCATGGTAAGCACTTGACCACAAGACCATATCCTCAGCTCTAAAGATATGTTTAAATATGTTTTTTGTTTTGTTTTGTTTTAAAAGTATTTTTTTACTTGTCAATGGACTTTATTTTACTTATTATAAGTAGTGCTGAGACTCAAACTCAGTACCTCACATGTACTTGGCAAGCACTCCACCACTGAGCTATAACCCCAGCCCTTTTAAATGTGTTTTTAGATTTCCAAATATTCAAGATTTTCCACGTCTTTCATTGATTAACAGTTTTATTTGAATATAGTCAGAGAACATATTTTATATGATTTAGTAGCTTTAAATTTGTTAAGCTTAACTTTTTAGCCCAGAATATAGTTAATCTTGGTTAATGTTGGATACCAATTTCATTTTCAAAGGTCATTGTCCCTTCTGTATTAGGAGAATAATTATGAGTCCATCAAGAACTGAGCTGAACTGAGCTGAGCTGGAGAGAGCAGAGCTGCCAAGTGTTGAAGTGATCTTTTAAGACAACAAGCCAAAATGAAAGAGTAGTCATGTGTCACTTAATGACAGGGATGCATTCTGAGAAGTACATTGTTAGATGATTACATGGTTGTGTGAACATCATAGTGTGTCCTTACAAAATCTAGGCTCTATGCCTAGGCTATACCAGATATATATACATACACACACACACACACACACACACATATATGTATATACATGCATATCTCACATAACTCCTAGGGCCACAATGAGCAAAACAATAAGATTAAGTCAAGCACTGGAGAAAATGTTGCGTTCAAGAAATGTGGTAAACACAAAATATATGATATGGCAGCCACATAACACAGCACACTGTTTTATAGTCATATGTAGTATACCTGTATACATATAGATAAGTAGAAAGAGTATGCTCTGAAATAATGATAAAGAGCACAGCGTGGTAAATACATAAACCAGTACTTGGTCATTTATCATCAGTGTCAAGCAATACGCACTGTACATAATTATGTTGCTAGACTTTCATGCAGCTGGTTTGTTTACATCAGCATCACCATAAACACATGACTGATACATCACATTGTGATGTCACTACAACAATGACATTACTGTATGATGGGAATTTTTCAGCTCCATTATAATCTTTATGGGACTCCCATTGTATATGTGCTTATGATTATTCAGTTCATGACTGGTAACAGCCACACCTTTAATCACTTACTGTAACACTGCAAGCAAGAGGCACCAGTTCCCCCAATGTTGTCCCCCCACTCAGTGAAGCAGTACCAGTCCAGGGGCTGATGTATCAGTACAGACAGTGGCATTGTAGCACTGCTAAGGAAGTTCTGAACAAAAGGCCCCTGCTGTTTCTGGGACCCAGGGTCCTGGGTGGCGAGCAGGGGAAGGGATGGAAATGGAAAAGCACTGGAGATTTGGGGGGGAAGAATATCTTTGAAGCTCCTTTCTTCTCCTGGGTAAGGTCTCTGCAGAGTCACCTGGGGAAAGTAGCCCTTGACCAAACACCCTGGACAAAGAGGCCTCTTCATGGAGGCAGCACCTGTACTAGGAGTTGCAGATCTGTGTAAAAGTCTGACTGAACCAGAGGCCCAACCCTCATGCAAAGCTTCCCAAGGGACTGCAGTGCAATGGATGAGCACCAAATCTGTTCTGGGGAAGTAAAGCTTTTGCTTTATATGTATCATATGTGTGTGTGTGTGTGTGTATGATTTATCTATCTATCTATCTATCTATCTATCTATCTATCTACACTGCGTATGGTGAAGCCTAAAATAACACACAACGATTGTGAGCCAGGAGCTGGACTCCTTATTCTTTTTGGTTACCTAAGCAGACATAGTGGTGGCCATAAACTAAAACACTATCAATGGGGAAAGATAAGCAGATTGACTTCAAAGATGATGAGGAAGTGGTGTTTCCAGCACTGGTGTAACAGATTAGTTCCATAGTTTGGGGTTCCTTGGAAGCAGACGCAGACAGAATTTAAAGTGCAGCATGGCTATGAGAGGGAGGGGAAGGAAGTAACAGAGGGCCCGGGGACAAGTCTCTTCATCCACAATGCAGACCCAGTGGCAGCCTTCACCAACTTCTCGGGGTACCAGTGAGCTAGAATTGCCCTTCAAAGTTGCCTCAGTTTGGACCAAGACAGTCAGCCGTCTCTATCCTTCCCTGTCAGCCTGCCATTGGACGTAGGCCACTCAGTGAATAGGCAGCAGTGAAGCCTGTCTGTCACAGCATTGTAGCACCAGGCAATAAGCCCTCCTAAGAGAGGATCTGAGTGTTGTACCAAGGAGCAGAAGAGAGGCATCTGCCACATCCAAGAGGTTAACTTGAGTGCCTGGGAATGGAGATGTTCACTGAGGTACATAGTCCAGGACAGATAGGCTGGGGGAAGAAGGTTCCCTGTTCACTTTGGGACACAATGGTAACTTGGGACTTCATCAACAGTGAAGATCAGGTCCCCTTCTTCCGAGGGCACAGGAAGCTACTTGTGCTCATCATTTTTTTTCCCTGTATTTTATGATGCTTTGGTAATGTGGGGCCTTGCCGTCTCTGGAGAGACTGCCCCTCCCAGGGCTAGCTAATTCCTGTAGATGGCAGTCATTTTCCCAGAGTGCATCTCAAATGCAAGCCACCTTCTCTGTAGATCTCTCATGTGCTCAGCCACTGTTCCTCTGCCCTAATCCTCCCAGGGAACCACCACTGGGGACAGCTCCTACAGCCCAGAGCTCAGTGAAATTCAGATTAGCCCATCTTACACTGTTCCCTACCTCACCTTTCCTTCCCACAGCATCCACAATAAAGACTCTCACCTACATTCTTCTTGACTCTTTTTGCCTTCTGATCAACCCTGTTGCTCCCCCGTATGATCCTGCATGTAGGCCATGTCTCTGGTTGGTAGAGATCTGAGTGTAAACTTTGACCTTCATGACAGTCATTTCTGACTCTGTGTGTCTTAGCATCCCTGATTAAAACACACCTTGGGTACATTTAAAAGCCTTGGGAGTAATTACTCAAGTGGTCTTGGCTTTCCATGCTGGTATGTAGGCAACTCTTTCCCCACCAGAGCGCCCTCAGCAGTCAGGAGTGGGAGGACACTGCTAAGTGGATAAGGGGAGGGGTACAAGGCAACTGCCATTTTAACTGAGGACTGTTCTGTTTAATCCTCATTAAAGTTTTATTTTATGGGTAAGAAAAATGGCAGTTCACAGAAGTGAAGTGCCTGGCAAGTGATGGTTACTTCATCTGTTGGTTGATTAAGTAGCTTAGGTTTGATTTCAGGTCTGCTTGATTTTGGTGTTTGTTCTATTCTGTCAGCCCCTGATCTGAGGTCTCCAGAGAACAATGACAAGTTGATGCATGAAGTGGTTGCCCAAGGCAATGAGTGAAAATGAAACTAGAGTCATGCTCCAGCATATCCTAGGTGTGTAACCCAGAGCATTAGTCTTGAGGGGCTATAGTAGGGAGCCTTGTTTTACTACAGTGAACACTAAAGGCAGGTAACTTTATAAAGAAAAAAGGTTTATTTAGCTTACAGTTTTGGTAGTTCAAGGCCCAAGGTCAGTGGTCCCATTTATTTGGCCCCGGAAAGGCAGCAGATGGCAGCACGTCATGACAAGAATGCTCATGGCAGGAAGAGCTTACATCTCCAAGCAGGAAGTCAGAGAGAGACCAAGATCACACACTCTCTGCCACAGGCACATCCCCAGTGACCTAAGGGCCTTCTACCACCTTCCAACAGTGCCACCCTGCAAACCAACATTTTGACCACAGTGGGCCCTTCAGGGACACATCTGAATCATATCCAAACCTTAGCAGGGATGTTGAGTAGAAAAAGGAATTAATGGGTCCAATAAGCTTGAAGAGTACAAGTTAAGTCTCACAGAGCCTATGATATTCTTATATGCATTACAGAGCTCTCAAAATTCATCTGACCAGAGAAATGTGTGTTGGTGGCGGGGAGAGGGCAATGTCCATGTGTGTGTTGGATGTGTATGTTGTACATGGGTGTCTTTTCCTTTCTCTGCATCAGCCTCCTTCATCTGCATTGGAAAGCAATAACTTCCCCAGTCACCTGAGGCAGCCACAGAGTCCAAGGTCAGATATGACAGTCTTTCCACATAGAGAGGCCAAGTCTCTCTCATTCTCAATTCCAGACCCTGGGGGAGGATCCTGGCTGCCTTAACATGTATAATCACCTGAATCCTGCACAGTGTGAGGCCCTTTGTGAGCTAGACAGATGGCACTCCTAGAGGCGTCTCCTCTCATTTTAGTGAGTCTAGCTAGTTTCATTTTCAAATGCTTCTAGTCTCATTTAAAAATGCTATTTATACATGTGAAGCAGAGAAGATACAGATTGCTAGAAAGCATAGCCCAGACAGGGTGCTGAGGCCTTGAAAGGGAAGAGGCTCCTGTGCTGAAAGTTGACTGGGATTTGAACTACACGCCTATGGAAGAGCAGCTGTTCTATCAACAGGAGACAGCAGGGGGCCACAGGACAGAGCCTAGGACCCTCCACCAGCAACCACGTGGAGCCCAACAAAAAGCACAGAGATCTCACCAGCAGGATATGCTAAATTAGATCCATGCCTCCACTTCATTCACACCTCTGCTTCATTTCACATGGCAACCATCTCCCCAAGATAGTGTAGGATTTTAAAGGGGCTACATGTGAGATACAGAGGAAATTTTGGGAACTAAGTGGCTTAATCTTAGTTTGCAATTCCCTGCCCTCCAAGGACTTCCCTTTTTGCTGCCTTTAGCATTCAACAGGCCTTGAAGCATTTTCTTCTCTTTACTCCCTATATCATCAAAAGTGCCCTGGCTCACAGGGCTTTAGGTGGTCTGCACGGGCAGGAGAGATGAAATTGTGGGGAAGCATATTCTCAGTACTGAAATGCAGCTGGGGTTGAGAATCATTGAACACATTATCATTCCTCTCCTAACCCAACACTTGTACTTCCTACTTGATTTTTATTTTTCCACCATGGTATGCCAGTGACTGAGAACACAGCTGTTTGTGTGATCCCAAGAGTGGCCCATTGCAGGGACTGAACTCATTTTATGCTAGAGCCCGTGTACCTCCCCAAGAAGCAGAGAGCCTGTGGGCCATGCTGCACTACCCAGCCCCCCCCCCACACACACATCTGTGCAAATCTCAGGAAGAGAGCTTTGCAAAATCAGAGAGCTTCCTAACATTCCCAGGTTAGGGAAGGGTCTCCTCAAAGGGGTGGAAATGATGATGAATACTGTCCGCTCTTCAATGACGACCTCTTTCCAATGTTGCTTCTCAGAGGGGTCCTGGGCACTATGAACTGTGAAGGCCACATTGGCTGTGGGCTTTTAATGCAAAAGCAGTTTGAGAAATGTAGAGGAAGACATGGATTCATGTTCTAAGCATCAAATCTGATTTTTAAATTTTTTGAAAGCATATATTAGTTAGTTTTTCATCACTGTGACCAAAATACCTGATGAGAACAACTTAGAGGAGAAAAAGGTTATTTGGACTCAGTTTCAGAGGTTCAGTGCATGGTCAGCCAACTCCATTGATCTGGGCCTGAAGAACATCATGGTCAAATGGTGTGGCAGAGGAAAGCTGTTCAGTTCATGGCATACAGGAAGCAGAGAGAAAGATGAGCCAGGGGGACAAGAGGCCCAAGGGCATGTCTCCAGCTACCCACCTTCTCCAGCTGTGTCCCACCTGCCTGCAATTACCACTCAATACCATGGTCCTTTCAAATTACTAATCCATCAAATGGATTAATCCACTGATTAGGATATAGGTTTCATAATCTAATAATTTCACCTCCCAAACTAGCACGGGAACTTTTGGGGGACACCTCATATCCAAACCATAACCGTGCAGGAGATAATGGAGCGTTATCGAAGATAAATTTGGACTTGACAGCTACACAGACACTGGGTTTGGATCCCAGCCATGCCTCTTACTGTGACAAACTGACAAGTGACCTAATTTTCTGCACTCAGATTCCTCATCTGTGAAGTCAGAATTATGATATGATTATGAGGGTTTTAATGAGGATTAGAGGAATCCATGTGTGTAAGGCACCTAATTTACTACCTGGCACATAGTAGATAATAAATTTATTGAATGAATGGATTAATCTCTGATAGAGAAACAAGTCAGATGAAGTTTGCTGTGGAAGAGTAGCTCTGACTGCCCAGTGAGCACCCATGGAACCTAGCCATCTGCCAACACAGCTGCCAGTCTCACACAGTAGAGACCGAAAGCCCCTCTCCCTGCATCTCTGAGGAGGCTCTTGTAGGAAGAGCCCAGAGGGGAAGCTCCCTGCTGACCTTGGAAGACCAGAACTCGCGGTTCCAGAGCTACATTTTAGTAGGCAGGGTTTCCTTCTTGGAAGCATCTCAGGCCCTGTCTGAGCATCTAGAAATTAGGATCACCTCTGAAGTGGTCCTATGTAGATACAAAGAATGAGATTGGATCTGATGTTTAGGAGATGTGAAGAACTCATTTTTATGAATTTTTAGTATTACAAAAGTAATGTCTGCTCATTATAGAAATTTTAGAATAAAAATATCACTTGAAATCTGACAATTCAAAAACAATTGCTATTGACATTTTGGTAAATATTTAGACAATCTTCATTCTGTTCGTATGTACTTTATTAACAAATGGAGCTCACAGCATATGTTTGGTTTCGTGGCCTGTCTCCACCACAGTAATACACTGAGGGATTCTCTGGATGTCACTAAATATTCCTCAACAATATTACTTTCAGGACTACCTGAAAGTTCATTTGGTGGAAATGTCATAATATTTTTATTTGATATTTGACATTCTGTTGCTGAGCACCTAGGCTGCTGTTTACATTTTTTTTTTTTTTTTACTATTTTAAACAACATTGTAATGAGTGTCCTTTCTCCATACTTATTTGTACTCTTCCATGATTATTTTCTTAACTTCTGGAAATGCATTTGCTGAGTCAAGATGCATATAAAATTTGAAGGTTTCTGACAAGTTTGAGTGAGTTTTTTGCTTACGTATTTCCACCAAGTGGCCTGCGCATTGGTTTCATTAATGAGGTTCTTGGCATAAAAGTTAGCTAGCAGAGATGGAAATAAACAGACTCAGTTACCTTTTTCTATGACCAGGTCCCAGACGGCTCCCCTCTCTGGCTCCAACCTCGAACCACCCGTAGGGCAACAAGGATTACTCAGGGCTAGCAGGAGAGAGAGAGCGAGCACGCCAGGGAGTAGCCTTTTATTGGGGAACAAGAAATTCAGGGGATAATTCTATCCAATGAAGGTTGAGGGGGGGCCGCACTCCAAGGTCAGGGTCAGTGATTGGGCCCCCGGGGTCAGTGGTCAGTCACACCCCCACACGGACGGGTTCTTTCATCAGGAAAGGGCCGGGAAAGTTCCGACACAGCCAGAACGCCTCAGACCCTTAACGGGAGCCACCCAGTCACGTGTCAGAATGGCTCCCCACACGTATTGTCTGTTTGTTTGTTCTGGGGTTGAACTCACGGCTTGATGCATACCCAATACATGACTCTACCACTGAGCTACAGCCCCAATCCCAGAATGAGATTTTGATAATAGTTTTGTAGAATAGGATTATCTTGTATTGTGTCTTCAATAACATATTAGAGCTTGGTATGTTTATGTTAGTAATATATACTATATAATAAATAGTATATTTTATAAAACATTTAATAGAAGCACATTGTATTTTAGCATTGAACAGTATGACTATAGTTAAAAAATTGGAGAGGAATGAATAAGTATTAAAGAATAGGAAAAAACTACCTATCTTTCCTCTTTCCAATTAGAGCCATTCTTACAATTTTAGCATACAGTTGGCACTCATTATGTGCCAGAGGTTGGTTCCTGGACCCCTAAGGATACCAAATCCTCAGATGCTCAAGTCCCTTACATAAAATGGTGTAGTATTTGCACAGAACCTACACATATATTCCCATGTGTTTTAAAATCACATGTATTTTAAATCACATCTAGTATAACATCCATTATAACATAAATGTGATATAAATCTTCACTGTACTGCATTGTTTAGGGAATAATGACAAGAAAACAGGTTTGAACATGTTCAGTAGAGAAGGAGTTTTTTTTTTCTCAAATATTTTTGATCTGTGATTGATTGAATCTGTCAGTGCGGAGCCCACAGATATGGCAGGCCAACTATATAGCCCTCTAGGTACATTTTTTTCTGTGCATATAGACACAGCTGAGACCTTCCTATCACTTTCATTTGGTACTTCGACTGATGTGATTTGTGTGCAGTGCAGTGTGCTAGGCTTATCTGTCTGCTTTTTTATGACAGGCTTCCCTCCTTGTGTCCCAGTGTCATAGAGCACTGGCATGAGCACCAGATGTTTGCTCTTTATCGACCTCTGAAAGGATGTGAGAGTCAGGAAAAGCAAAGGAGAAAGCAATTTTATGGCCCCCTGGGCGGGGAGTGATCACTCTGTAGCCAAGTCTGTCCTGGGCCCTAGAGACAGCCATGCATTTCCAGGGTGTAACTCCTACTGCAGCTCCTCTGAGGGCAGGGCAAAGACAGTTCATGAACACAGCTCTTGCCTTGCAAACTCCACCTGGATGGTAATTCTCTTCCCCTGCACACTCTCACACACCTCTTCCTGGGGCTTCCTGACCTCTAGAGCAGGTTGGGATCCAAAGTGCACCTCCAGGCATGGTCATGCACACCTGTAATCCCAGCAGCTCAGGAGGCTGAGACAGGAGGATCGTGAGTTCAAAGCCAGCCTCAGCAACTCAGTGAGACCCTGTCTCTAAATAAAATACAAAATAGGGGTGGGGATGTGGCTCAGTGGTTGAGTGCCCCTGAGTACCAAACCAAATAAAATTCCCAGTACCAAACCAAACCAAACAAAAAGTTCTTTGGGTTTCCAGAGCTTTGGAAGTTTGGCAGATTCAGTAGAAAATTTTATACATGAAATGAGCTGGGGTCCTACAAACACAAGCGGGAGAATTGAAAAATTCTTTTGAGAAAAGTATTTTGAATTGCCAAGGATTAAATGGTGAACCATTTTGCTGTAATATATTTTTTAAAATATTTACTTTTTAGTTGTAGTTGGACATAATATTTTTGTTTATTTATTTATTTGTGGTGCTGAGGATCGAACCCAGGGCCTCGCATGTGCTAGGAGAGCGCTCTACCGCTGAGCCACAACCCCAGCCCCTTGCTTTAATATTTTTGTATTTTCATCCTAAACCCTTTGAATCATTTCTTCCCACACCACCTCAGTTTTTAATTATATCTAAAGACATTGATTTAATCTTTTGTTCTTCACTGATTGAATATCAGCAGATTCTTAAAGAGGTTTTGTAATGTAGTCAATGTGGCCTCATTTCAAAGTCGGTTCAGCTGAGATCAAGTCTTGGCTCTAGCCCTGGTGAACAGCCATGGAGTGTAGTCTCTAGTGGTTGTCTAATCTAGAGTCTTAATTTTCTCATCTGTGAAGCAGGACTAATGATAACTCCCATTAACTGAGCTATGAATATGAGTTTCTAATATTTGGCACCTAGTGGATGCTTAATCAGTGCTTAATCTTTTCTCTGGCTGTCCCCAAGGACCATCACTGATGGTTATAACCTAAGACTGAGGTCATCATTCCATGTCATTAACTGTAATGACAGAGCTGTGGGTGGAAAAGGTGTAGTAAATTAGCTCACATTACTTAATGATCCTGGGATTGTAACTGAAGTGAAGGTTTTTAGCAAATTTTTTATAGCAGTTCAGTTTTATTTTCTATATTTTTTCTAATAAAAATGGACTGTATCCAAAATTTAGAGTTAGCCCAATTCTGTTTTTTTTTTTTTAAATCTCTGTGGTGAAAATGTATTGGAAACTGTTTAAATGTGTGTAAAACATTTGTGGATAGAGGTGTTTTGGGTATTGGTATAAAGGGAAAAAGAAGTAAAAATTCATCAGTCTGACATTTAACAGAGAAGGATTCCATGAGTTATCTGTTAAAAATTAAGAATTAATTTCTCTCATTAGCTTCTTGATAAGTTTACAGCCCCAGGAGCTGTAGTTCAACTGCATTTTGTGCATTGGAAAAGACAAAATTACAACTTCCAGTTTTACAAGATGGTAAACTGAGATAACTTTAAAAACTCCCCTGCTAGATAAAGTACAGCAAAATTACCTTAATTGCATAGTTCAATTCATAGAAATGGAAGATAAGTCCCAAGTACAGTACTAGGAGGTTCTGAAGATTGGAGTTGATCACATACAATCATCCTTAAGTATCCAAGGAAATTATTTCCAGGACCCCTGGAAATAAAACAGTACTAAAATTAATTTGGATTAAAATCTGCAGATGCCCAAGTCCTTTATATCAAGTGGTATAGTATTTGCATAGAACCTATGCACATCTTCCCATATACCTGGAATCATCTCCAAATTACTTATAATACCAAATATAGTGTAAATGCAAAGTAATTACTTGTTATACTGTATTGTTTAGGGAATGATGGTAAGAAAAAAATATTGTCCTTCTTCAATACAGATGCAGTTTTTCCCTAAATCCCTTTGATCCTTAGCTGGTTGAATCTGCAGGTGCAGAATCCATGGGTAGGGAAGAGATGCGTATTTAGCTTGGGAAACAGCAGTTAAAGTTATTGTCATCCAGTTGGGGAGAGAAGATTAGGTCTGGGTCTGTCCAAGGCTTGTAGATGGCACTAAAGGTCTTATACAGAAGACAGAAACCCTGTGAGGGTTGTACTGTCAGTAGAAAAGTGGATTTATGATCCCTTTTACCTCCAACAAAAAAAAAAGTGGAGATATTAAAAGCAAGAGAGACAGGGAATAATTAGACTGAAGAGCTACTTATTGGTAGTATCAGTGGAAGTCAGAGATAATGGGATAACAACTTTATAATAATAATTCTCTATCCAAAAAAGTTATCATTCAAGAATAAGATAAAAATAAAGATATTCAGGCCCTTTCTCTTTTGTAACACAAACTTAAAGCATATATTTTCATTTTAGAAGTTTTTAAAGTTATCATTTAGTGCAAAATATTTTCTAATGTGACCATGCTACCAAAAGTAATTACAGATTCAATACAATCCCCATCAAAATACCAATAGCATTGTTCACAGAACTAGAAAAAACAGTACTAAAATTAATTTGGAAGAATAAAAGACCCAGAATAGCCAAAACAATTCTAAGCCAAAAAAAAAAAAGCAATCCTAGAGGGATCACAATACTTGACTTATATTACAGAGCTACAGTAACAAATTGTCTAGCATAAAAACAGATATTGACCAAGGGTACAGAATAGAAGATACAGAGACAAACCCATATAGGTACTGTCATCTGATCCTTGACAATGGTGCCAAAAACATACTTTGGCAAAAGATAGCCTTTTTAACAAATGGTGCTGGGACAACTGTTTATCCATCCATATGTAGAAGAATGAAACTAGACCCTTATCTCTCACCCTGAACCAAAACCAACTCAAAATAGATTAAAGACCTAGGAATTCGACCAGAAACTATGCAACTCCTAGGAGAAAACCTAGGGTTAACAACACTCCAGTGTATAGGCACTGGTAATGACTTTCTCGACAGGACCCCTAAAGTTCAGGAAATAACGCCAAGAGTTAATAAATGGGATGGCATCGAATTATAAAGCTTCTTCTGCACATCAAAGAAACAATTAGGAATGTGAAAAGAGAACCTACAGAATGGGAGAAAAATTTTTGCTAGCTACTCTTCTGACAGAGGATTAATATCTAGAATACCTAAAGAACTCAAAAAAACAAATAACCCAATTAATAAATGGTCAAATGAATAAAACAGACACTTCTCAGAAGAAATACAAATGGCCAACAAATATATGAAAAATGTTCAACATCACTAACAATTAGGGAAATGGAAACCAAAACTACACTGAGATTTCATCTCACACCAGTCAGAATGGCAGCCATCAAGAATAGAAACAAAAATAAATTCTGGAGAGGATGTGGAGAAAAAGGAGCAATTTTATACTGTTGGTGAGATTGTGACTTAATGCAATCACTATGGAAATCAGTATGGAGTCTCCTCAAAAGACTGATAAGCATGGGCCGGGCGTGTTGGCACACATCTGTAATCCCTGCTGCTTGGGAGGCTGAGGCAGGCGGATCACAAGTTCAAAGACAGCCTCAGCAAAAGTGAGGCACAAAGTAACTCAGTGAAACTCTGTATCTAAACAAAATATATCTAAACAAAATGCAAAATAGGGCTGGGAATATGGCTAGTGGTCCAGTACCCCTGAGTTCCATCCCCAGCACACCCTCCTTCTCCCCCCGCGGAAAAAAAACAAAAAAAAAACTCAGCATGGAACCACCATAGGACCCAGCTATACCACTCCTTGGTATTTACCCGGAAGTTTTAAGTCATCATTCTGTAGTGATTCATGCATACCCGTGTTTACAGCAGTGCAATTCACATAGCCAAACTATGGAACCAGCCTAGGTGTCCATCAGTGGATGAATGGATGAAGAAAATGTAGTATATATACAAAATGGAGTTTTATTCAGCTATAAAGAAAAATAAAATTATGTCATTTGCAGGAAAAACAGGTGGAATCGGAGACCATTGTGTTGGGTGAAATAAGCTAGACTGTCAACGGTCGTGTTTTCTCTCAGATGTGGAAGCTAGAGAGGAAAAAGAAAAGATAGGGGGAGTCTCATGAAATTCAAAAGGAGAAGGGGAGAGGGTTGACAAATACTGGGGAAGGACATTGGCCAAATTATATTGTTACATCATGTACATGTATGAATATGTAATAACAAATTCTATCATTATGTACAGCTACAATGCACCAATAAAAAATTTACAATTAGTGCTGGGGTTGTGACTCAGTGGGAGAGTGCTTGCCTAATGTGTGAGGCACTGGGTTCGATTGTCAGCACCACATATAAATAAATTAATAAAATAAAGGTCCATCAATGTTTAAATAAAGTATTTTAACAAATAAAAATTTAAAAATATATTTTCTAATTAGTTACTTCAGTGGTAGCAAAAATGCTTAGAATGTGCATGGACCTAGGTTTAATCCCTAGCATGTACACACACATGCACGTGCACACACACAAATTCTAATTTCTATTGAAATTTATCTTTTGATCCAATAATTATTGAGAAGTTTATTAATATCCAAATACACATAGAGATTTTCTAATTAATTTCTTGTTCTTAATTTGGGGCTTATTTTTGTTAAGCCATGGAAAAATTCTATAAAATTTGTTCAAATATATTTGACTTCCATAATATTTTCAGTGTTTCATATATACTTTCAAACAATGTGTATTTTATTCATGTTGAAGGGGGGACATATGCCTAAATATTCCAGTAGGATTTAAAATTTTTCTATTTACATTATGTATTTATAGGCTATATTATTAGGGGCATACAAATTTAAAGTTATATCTTTCTTATATATTAACCATTTGTTATTATTTAATGTTCATCTTCATCTCTGGCATTTGTCTACCTTGTTATGAATAAAACTGCTCTTTTTTGTTTGTTTGTTTGTTTTTGGGTGGAGTTCTTTTTTTTGGGGGGGGGGTCTTTTCGTTTTTGGAACTGGGGATCAATCCTAGGGCCTTGCTGCTGAGCTACATCCCAGCCCTAAAACTGCTCTTGCTTTCTTTTATTTAGACATCTTTTTTAGCTTTTCTGTGGCTTTAGATGTGTCTCATAAGTAGCAAGTAAGTGGATTTTTAAATGATGACATTTGTCTTTTAATTGGGATATTTGGTCCATTTATGTTCAGTGTAATTAGTAATATAATTAGTAATGTATTATGTCTACCATTAATAATCTACCATACTGGGCTGGGGTGTGGTGGCTCAGTGGTAGAGCGCTGGCCTAGCATGGGTGAGGCACTGGGTTTGAGTCTCAGCACCGCATGTAAATAAATAAAATAAAGGTCCATTGACAACTAAAAAAATATTTAAAAAACAACAACAAAGGGCTGGGGATGTGGCTCAAGTGGTGGCGCGCTCACCTGGCATGCGCGGGGCGCTGAGTTCGATCCTCAGCACCACATAAAAACAAAATAAAGATGTTGTGTCCACCGAAAACTAAAAAATAAATATTAAAAAATTCTCTCTTTCTCTCTGTCTTTAAAAAAAAAATCTATCATATTAACAATCAATTTTCCACCTATTTTGAATTTTTTTTCACTTTTTTGCCTTTTTTGGGACTGACTCTTTTTTTTTTTGCTTTTTATTATTTTATCTTCTGCTAGCTTGAAAATTTTACACTGTTACTATTATTTTATCCTAAAGATTATACTGTACAGTGAGCCCTGTCTTATAAATGCAAATTGGTGCTTTTCCTGTCCTCATGGACAGTGCATTTACCCACTTCTTTTGTTATATATTTATTTATATTATATTTGTTCTTTAGGTGTAGTTGGACACAACACAATGCCTTTATTTTTATGTGGTGCTGAGAACCGAACCTGGGTCCCGCCCCTGCTAGGCTAGCACTCTACTGCTGAGCCACAATCCCAGCCCGCATTTACCCACTTCTAACTGTTAACCGGACATTTTTTTTTTTTTTTGTAAAGTCAGTGTTCATTTATATTTTCATATATATTTGCCTTCTTATTTCCTCTCATTTCTTCCAGAATCCCTACCTTCCTATCTGTGATCCTTATCTTTTTCTGCCAGAATAAGCATGCCCAGGAATTCCTTTAAGGTTTATCTGCTGGTGATGAATTCTTGCAGTTTTCCCAGTTTTTCTTTGTCTGAAAAATGCCTTTCTTTTATCTAAATTCCTTCATTTAGGGGAATTTAGCCATCTCTCTGAAGATATCTTGTTACTGAGCCGTTGCTATAAAAATACTTGAGGTAATCAACTTAAAAAGGAAAGATTCATTTGGCTCACAGTTTCAGAGGTTTCATCCCATGGTTGGTTGGCCTGTTTGGGGGCCTGTGATAAGGTACCACATCATGGTGGGAATGTGTGGACAGAGGAAGCTGCTCAGCTCATCGGCAAAAAAGCAATTAGGAGGAGAGGTCCCAGTATTCCTTTCAAGGGACACCACCAGTGACCTAACTTCCTTCCGCTAGACCCTACCTCCTGAAGGTCCTACCACCTCCCCACTGTGCCACAGCTTTAAGATCCAAAGTACAGCAGGGTCACTGTATTGTGTTCTGATTTGCATTGTTTCTGTTGAAAAATCAGTTGTTCTTCTCATTTCTGCACCTTTAATGTCAGTCTGTCTTTTCCTCAGATTATTTGTAATATACCTTCTTGTTTGGTTTCCAGCAGCGTTAGGGAATGTGATCACATGTGGATTTGGTTTAATTTTCTCAGCTTATGATTCATAGAGCTTCAGGCTTGAATATCACCTATTTCAGAGATTTCCCAGCTGTTTTCTTCACATATTGCTTCCAGAAAATTCCACCTCTCTCATCTTTTGAGACTATAATTATTTGTAGACCTTCTCAGGGAATTTGTAGTGTCTCTCACCTTCTCCTCTGTGCTTGCCATTTTTTCTCTCTGCATTTTACTCTGAACATTTTTTTGTCTGACCTGTCTTCTCTATTCAACCGTATCCAGTTTGTCATTGAACACACTGCGGTCTTGATTCCAGTTACTGATTTTTTTCAGCTCTAATGCTTCTATTTGTTTCTTTTTATAGTTTTCACTTCTCTACTAAAATAGCTCGTTTGTCTTTTACCTCTTGAACCTAAAAGCATATTAATTTTAAGATCTGTACCTAGTAACTCCATAATCTGGCATTCCTGTGCATCCATAAGTACTGAAGTTATTTATTTTGTTCATGTTACCTCTCTTCCACATGTGCCTGGTTGTATTTTATTTAGTGATGAACAGAGTATTTGCAGAATACTTTATAGAAGTTTTTGGCTTAGGATGACATTTTCTTTCTCCAGAGAGGATTTGTATTTGCTTCTGCCAAGTTACTCTGGGAACAGGCAATTAGGGTTACTTCTGTCTAATTTCAAATTACTCAAAGCTGAGCCAAGGGCCTATCTATTTATAATCTATCCATACTCCCAGCTTGTAGCCTTTAGAGTCCTCACAAAGGGATGCCTTCCCCTTTCGGAGCTCTTGCATACAGTTCCTTTCCCTACAGCCCCTTGGAGATATCAAAAGTATTATTATTATTCATGCTGTCAGCCTATCTCTCTTTTATAAGTAAGATAGCTATAAACACTTGGTTTAAACACCTGAGGTTCTGTTCCTCTATAGCCCAACCTGGTTCTTTGAATCTTCACAGCTCTCTGGTGTCTTCAAGCACATGTGTTTTATACTTTGTCTACTTCTTCTAATTGTTCTTCTAATTGAGGGAATTTTTTAAATTATTGGCTGCCATTACCAGAAGCATAAGTCTGATATCTTTACATTTTTAAGATCTTCCTGTGTTGCTGTATATTTTTCAGTCCTTTGATTCTCAGAGTAGTCTGTGATGTGCACCTACCACATCTTACCCTTAATTCTGGTGATAAATACCTAGAATGTTTTCAACTGTCTACTTCACAATTACTACAACAACAACAATAAAAATGTACTGCTGTGAATGGCCCTCTATGAACTGTGAGGATATTGGGGGACACATGTTTAGGAAGAGATTGGGCCATGGGGGATACCTGTATTTATTTAATTAAATACCACCAGGTAAGTTTCCCAAAATGATTGAATTGTATTCCTGCCACCAACAGTGTAACACTTCCTATGCTCCACACCATCACCAAATCCTGGAATATTCCAGCTTTCTAATTTTCCTCAGGTCCAATATATATGTGTCATAATTTTAATTTGCATTTCTCTAATTCAAATTTGGGTGTCTGTCTTTTCTCTTGCTGATTTGAAACATTTCCTTTTATATTTTAAATATTTTCCCGTGTTGGATATAAATTTTGCAAATGTATTCTCACAGTCTGTCATCTAGCTGCAATCTCACTCATAATAACTTTTACTAAATAAAAATTAGTCATCAATCAATATTGTTGGTTTATGGCTTGTGCTGTATGCTACCACTTAATAAATCATTCACTGCTTTTATTTTTCTTACATTATGTACTTTTTTCCATTTGTTTCATAAGTTCTTAAATTCTATGGAGTCCACTCTTTGTTTGACATCTTTTTTTTTTAATTTACCCATTTTTGGCCCTTTATCTTTTCTTTATTCGTTGTAGAGTAAGATTTTACATTTCTCAAAGACTCTAAAATTTTTGTTAGACTTTCATTGAACGTGCAGATTTATTGGTAGATGATTAATGTCCTTAAGTTATTTCATCTGAGAGCATGGATTCTCTGATATTCACAACATCTTCTGTTTACTTTTATTAGAGTTTTGAATTATCTGTAGAGGTATTTGATCATTTTTTAAAAATTCTAGTTATTGTAAGGGTTTGTTGTCGATTGGCTTGTTTTGATATTATGTATGCTGACTTTTTATCATATTTTCTAGCAAGGTATTAGTACTAGTGTAGAAAAGCTTTGTTTTCCACCATCTTGCTGAACTATCTTATTCTTAAAGCTTGTGTCATGCTTCTATTATGTATTTTTACTAGGTAGGTGATTAGATCCTTTCTAGGTTATGATCTTTTTTTCCTTTTCTAACTAGAATCTCCAGCTCCCTGGTAAACAGTCTCAAGGATAACTAGCATCCTTGTCTTGTTTCCTGTTTAAAGTAAACACATCTAAACTTTCTCTATCCGAGTGTGCTATAAATTTGGGCAGATAACCTTTACTAAGTTAAGAAAGTTTCTTGGGGCTGAGGTTGTGGCTCAGTGGTAGAGTGTTTGCCTGGCATGTGTGAGGCCCTGGGTCCAATTCTTAGCACCACGTACAAATAAATAAATTAAATTAAGGTCCATCAATGATTAAAAACATATTCTTTAAAAAAAGAAAGAAAGTTTCTTTCCAGATTGATCAGTTCTAGTCCTAACTTTACAAGTTCAAAGCTAAGTAATGTGCACATATGCCTTATTCTCTGTTTTTATAAAGGTCTAGTCTGCTTTCATGCTTGTTTTGGAAACTCAAATCTGTTGCAAAATGATTGCTATATTCAGGAATAGTTTGTCATGCAGATTCCATGTTTGCTTAAGGGAAGTTTCATACACAAGGAATACTAGACAAATGAAGAAAGCTATTCAATGTAAACAGAGATGAATGAGAATGCACAGGCACACACCTCAGCAACCAGCTACCTCAGTTCTTTGCATGTGCTATGAGCTACGTCATCCACATATGGAGTTATAACTCCCCTCTGGTTTCAGAGAGGCTTTCTTCTTTCACTTCACAGTAACTTATAAGCTACAGCCCTTCTGACATCTACTTATACAAGCAAATCATAGGTCTTTTTCATAGTAGAGGCCATATTTATTGCAGTGTTTGTGTATTTCCTGTTTAACGTGAAAAAATTGTTACTGTTTTTTAAATTAATAGAATTTAATTTTTGAGCAGTTTTAGGTTTACAGAAAAACTGAGTACGAAGTATAGAGTTCCTATACACTTCCTACCCAGTTTCCCCTTTTATTAGTATTGTGCATTAGGGTGATGCACTAGTTACAGTTGATGAATTAATATTGATACCTTGTTATTAAACAAAGTCCATAGTTTACATTAGTGTTTATTCTTTGTGTTGTACATTTTTTGGACTTGATCAATATATAATGACATTTGTGCACCAATATTGTATCAAACCAAGGAGTTTCAATGCCCTAAAATTTCCATGGACTCCACTTGTTCATCCTGAATCTTCAACAACCACTAAGATTTTTACAGGTCTCCATAGTTTTCCTTTTTGATAATATCATGTATTTGGAATCATGTGGGACATACCCTTTTCAGATTTCTCTCTCTCTCTCTCTCTCTATCTCTCTCTCTCTCTCTCATACACACACACACACACACACACACACACACACACACACATCTTTATTTTATTTGTTTTATTTTATTTTATTTTTTAATGTGGTGCTGAGGATTGAACCCAGGGCCTCGTACATGCTAGGTGAGTGCTCTACTGCTGAGCCATAACCCCAGCCCCTAGATTGACTTCTTTCACTTACCAGTGTGCATTTGAGTTTCTTCCATGCCTTTTCATGGCTGCATAACCAATTTTTTAATATTTTTTAGTTGTCAATGGATCTTTATTTATATACAGTGCTGAGAATTGAACCCAATGCCTGACACATGCTAGACATGCACTCTACCATGAGCCACAACCCCAGTCCCCCAATTTATTTATATTGCTGAATAATTTTTTATTTCTGGAGGTACCATGATTCATTTATCAGTTCACCTGTTGAAAGACATCTTGGTTGTGTCCAAGTTTGGATAATTATGAATTAAACTGATACAGATTTGATACATTTGTATACAGATTTTTCTATGGACATGTTTTTAACTCATCTGGGTAAGTGCCATAGAGTGTGATTGTTGAATGGTATATGAGAGTATGTGGAGTTCTGTAAGAAACTTGTTAAACTGTCTTTTGAAGTGGTTGTGCCATTTTGCATTCCCAACAGCAATAAATGTGAGTCCCTATTCCTCTACATTTTTGACAGCATTTGGAGTGTTTGGGAGTTAATTCTAATAGGTGTAGAGTAGTATCTCATTGTTTTGACTTGCATTTCACTAATGTCAGAGGATGTGGTCATTTCATATGCTTATATGTCATCTGTATATCTTTTTGGTGAGGAGTCTGTTTGGATCTTTTGCCTATTTCTTAATTAGGTTGTTTTCTTATTATTGAACTTTACAACTTTGTATCTTTCTGGATTCTGCCTTTATCATATATGAGTTTTGAGAATCTTCCCTCCCAGTTTATCTTTCTTTTCATTTTTTTAATATGTGTTAAGGTTTGAATGTGGCTTGTCCCCCAAGGACTTATGTGTTGGGGCCTTGTTCTTCAGAGTGGTGATGTTGAAGTGGTGGGAACTTCAAGAGGTGTGACTTAATGGGAGGTAGTTAGGTCACTAAGGATGTGCTCTCCAAAGAGATGAAGGGAGTTCTTTTGGGACTCTGTTAGTTCCCATGAGAGCAAGTTGCTCTGAAAGAGCAAGACTAACCCTTCTCCACTCTGTGGCTTCCTGTTTTTCCATGTGATGGCTCTTTCAGGCACTCCCACCATTGTGATTCCATCCACCCCAAGTCTTTGTTGATTTTCTCTTATGCCAATTTTCTCTTATGCCAATTTTGCCATTTAATGTACACTTTCAGAAGTTAATTCATTTTATCTAGCTTTTAAATTTAGAATTGAATGTTAGCCTTAATATACATAAGCTAACTGGGTAGGGAAAGGCAAACACCCCCCTCTGCAAAAAAAAAAAAAAGAAAAGAGGCCTGATAATATAAAGAAAAATGATTGATAAGCTTGAAAACATTTAAATTTAAATCTATTCTTCAAAAGGCTCTCTAAGCGGTGGGTCTTCTCACAGAATGTAAAGCATTAGTGGCTTCAGTGGACTCAGTGTACTAAGTCACAGACTAGGAAATAGATTTATAATGTCTCATAAATGGCAAAAGATTAGTGTCTAAGTTGGTTTTATACTGCTGTAAGGGAATGCTTGAGATGGGTAATTTATAAAGAACAGAGATCTGTTTCCTACGGTCGGAGGCTGGGACATCCAAGGTCACGGGCTCTTATCTGGCAAGGACCTTCTTGCTGCGTCATCCTGGCAGAAGACAGCAGGGCAAGAGAGCACACACAAGAGAGACAAAGGGAGCCAACTCATCCTTTTATCAAGAACCCACAACCACAACAACTAGCCCGCTCCTGTGACAACAGACCATAGCTGTTATCATGAGGGCAGGACTAATGGAGGACTGAATCCCCTCTTCGAGGTCCCACTTTTCAATACTGTTTCATTGGGAACTGAGTCTCTAACACAGGGACGTTGGAGGACACATTCAAACCAGCCATTAGTATAAAGATTATAAATAAAGAACTTCTAAAGATGAATAAGAGGAAGACAGATAACATAAAAAATGTGCACGTGGATCAGGCATGGTGGTGCATGCCTGTAATTCCAGCAACTCAGGAGACTAAGGCAGGAGGATTGAAAGTTTGAGGTCAGCCTCAGTAACATAGTGAAACCCTCAGCAACTTAGTAAGATCCTATCTCAAAATAAAAGATGAAAAGGACTGGGGATGTAGTTCAAAGCACCCCTGGGTTCAAGGACCAAGAAGGAAAAAACAAATGGGCATATGATGTGAATAGGCTAATCTTAGAAGAGAACCCGAAATAATACATATATGGGTAAATGCTCAGCCTCACTGTTAATTAAAAGAAACAAAAGAGACCATTCCACACCCTTCAAATTAGCAGATACTTTTAAAAAATACTTTATTTGTTCTTTTTAACTACACATACAGTAGAATGTATTTTGACAAAAATACATGGAGTATAACTTCCCATTTTTGTGGTCATACATGATGTGGAGTTACACTGATTGTGTATTCATATATGAACATAGGAAAGTTATGTCTGATTCATTCTACTGTCTTTCCCTTCCCATCCCCCTCCCTTCCCCCTCACCCCGCTTTCCAATCTGGTGAACCTCCACTCCCCCGACCCCTACCTGTTGTGAGTCAGCATTCATATATCAGAGAGAACGTTTGACCTTTGGTTTTAGGGGACTGGCTTATTTCACTTAGCATTATAATCTCCAGTTCCATCCATTTACTGGCAAATGCCATAATTTCATTCTTCTTTATTGCAGAGTAATACTTCATTGTATATATGTACCACATTTTCTTTATCCATTCATCTGTTGAAAGGCATCGAGGTTGGTTCCATAGCTTAGCTATTGTGAATTGAGCTGCTGTAAACATTGATGTGACTGCATCACTATAGTATGCTGATTTTAAGTCCTTTATATTGCCGAGGAGTAGGATAACTGGGTCAAATGGTGGTTCCATTCCAAGTTTTCTGAGGAATCTCCATACTGCTTTCCAAAGTGGTTGTACCAATTTGCAGTCCCACCAACAATGTATGAATCTCTTTTCCCCCACATCCTTGCCAGTATTTATTGTTACTTGTATTCTTAATGATTGAAATGGGCAGATACTTTAAGTGTGGACTTTAGGATCAGGAATTCTTATAAAATGTGGGTAGTATAAATTGATGAAGACATTTGGGAGATGAATTTGGCAATGCCTCGTAAAACTGAAGATGATTGTGTATCCTAGATGAACTCTTCAGGGAGTGTGTGAAGGGTCAGCTGTGTACCAATTGATGTTTGGGAACTATTCCATCTATAAATGAGTCTGTTTATAATCAAGAAATGTGGGAAAAATAGACTTCAGGAGGATGCACGTAGTATGGTGTTAGTTATGAAATCTACAAAACAAATAACACTATTTGTAACAATATACCTTTCAATAAATACATATTTAGTAAGATTATAGGAAATGCATGATAATGGTACAGAACAATTTAATAGCTCAGTGATTTGCCTTCAAAGAGGCAACTAAGGAGCTGGTAAGAATGTCTTGGGAGGTCAGTAGCAAATATGGAAAATGTTGGCACTTGCTTAATTTTTATGATGTCTACCCTTCTGTTCTAGTTTCTTTTTTTTTTTTTTTTTAATATTTATTTTTAGTTATCGGCGGATACAACATCTTTGTTTGTATGTGGTGCTGAGGATCGAACCCGGGCCGCACGCATGCCAGGCGAGCGCGCTACCGCTTGAGCCACATCCCCAGCCATTCTGTTCTAGTTTCTACCCTTTTGTGTTTTGTTTATTTTACTGAGCATCTACTCTCTGTTAGACTCTGTTCTGGATGCTTGGAATGCAGTAGTGAAAAAGGTTTATATGATCCTCTGTCCTCACAGAGCTAGTAGAGCTTAAAATGTTTCAACATTTAAAATTTTAATGCTTAATGTAAGTTTTTGAGAGAATTACTTTGGGAACTATGCCATCTATACATCTCTGATTACACCATCCCCATTTCATGTCTCTTTATTCCTGGAATTGGGTGCTTATAAAGCTATGGAGAAGGTTCTCTGCTCTTTGTAAAATCATCCTTGGATGATGGAATGGACAGTCTGAAAAAACAGTTATAACACCTCTCATTAGATTTTCAGCATTATCGGTTTACATATCTAAGTTGGTAGAATGAGCATTTTAGCTCTAAAGTTTTGTAGCTAGTTGCCCATGGAGAACTATTTTAATGAATGAATAAATATGGCTTCCAAAGACTGCATTTGCTGTCTGCATTCTAATGACTCCAGCTGTGTGCAAGACACTAGATTGGGGCCGTAGGAGGCCAGAGAGCAACAAGCTGAGGTCTCTGCTTTCAGAGGTCCTGCAGGGTTTAGGGTTTAGGCAGTGCTGGTAACAATGGCCTTGATGATAAACATTTGTTGTTCTTCCTTAAGCATCAATTGCCTGAAGCATGGGAAGATGGGGAGGCCGGGGAGCTAAGGACTGTCATGCACAGCACTCTGTATCCAGGGTCCAGGTTGTACTATCAAACAGGACCGCTCTGAGCTCCATGTCTGATTTACACAACAACGGCAACTGCTGTTTCAAACTGTCTTTCTTTTAAGTGAAATGATACACATGAAATTCCTGGTGCATCATGTCCTCTCAGTAGGTGCCACTTTCTCCCTTTTTGAGCATAAGAGCCATGTCTCATCATTTCTACAGTATTCTCTGCAGCTCCTTTAAGAAGAGTTCCGGCCATGGCAGTTACTCAGTAAGCACTGGTTGATGGGAACACACAGTTCACTAGGTCCCCAGAAGTGCTAGGCTGAGTTGCCACAGTGGGGTGAATGAAAACACTCTAGAAGCCACTCTGTCCAGACATCCTGGGCCAATGAGAAAGAAGATGGCCCGCTAGCCTGTGAGGCCTGACTGCCCTGGAGGCCCTCATGATGGGATAACCTTTTCTGATTTTTGCTCTAGCAGTTTGTCTTGCTTTGGATGGTATGTGACAGCAGTTGCTGGAACAATACCAAAATGCACTAACATTGATGAAGAATACTATCTGACAGCCTCGCATAGCTGTTCAAATCAGCACAGCTCCGTCAGCTGATGGCTTCCAGATCAGTCTTCTGGGAAGCAGGCATTTTTGAAATTGATGGGCTTAATTAAAAATAAACTAGGATACCTGGGCGATAATAATTTGGAAGTATTTCTGGAGTCCCTCACAGGAAGTTTTCACCAAAATAGAATTTTTTTAAAATCCCAAAGCCTTCAACAACCCCAAAAGAGCAACTTTGGTGGAGGGCCAGTGGGGAGGGGATCTTCACCCCACGGAGTTGGCAAATATCCTTTGGAGGGCCAGACTCACCACTCGGGGAAACAAGGGCCCAGTGTAGTTCAAGTTCTGGCACACCTTTGTAATCAAAGTATTTCTGCTCTCTCTCTTTCCTTCCTTCCTCCTTCCTTCCTTCCTTCCTTCCTTCCTTCCTTGGATGGAACCCAAGGATGTTTTACCACTGAGCTACTTCTCCAGTCCTTTTTATTTTTCATTTTTCATTTTGAGTCAGGGACTAACTAAGTTGCTGAGGCTGACCTCAAACTTGGAATCCTCCTGCCTCAGCCTCACAAGTCACTGGGATTACAGTTGTGCACCACCACCACACCCAGCAGTTTTCTTTTAATTAATATATGATAATTGTATACATTTATTGGATATAATGTAATATTTCAATACATGTATATGTTTGGTAATGATCAAATTAGAGTAATTAATATATCTTCTCAAACATTTATCTTTTCTTTATGGTGAAACATTCAAAATTCTGGGGCTGGGGTTGTGGCTTATCAGTAGAGTGCTCATGTAGCACATGTGAGGCCCTGAGTTCAATCCTCAGCACCACATAAAAGTAAATAAATAAAATAAAGGTATTGTGTCCAACTACAACTAAAAAAAAATATACAAAAAAATTGAAAATTCTCTCTTCTAGCTAGTTTCAAATATACATTATTATTATTAACTATCATTGTCATCCTCTGCAATAGAACACCAGAATCTATTACTCCTTCTAACTGTGCCTTGGTACCCATTGACCCAGGGGCCACATAGACCTAAGAGACATCTACAAAACATTTCACCCAATAGGTACAGAATACACATTATTCTTAACAATGCTTTGCATATTCTCCTGTGTAGCTTATACAGTAGTCCACAAAGCAAGTTCCAATGAATTTTTAAAAATTGAAATCATACCGAATGTCTTTTCTGACCACAATACAGTAAATCTAGAGATCAATAACAAGAAGAAACCCATAAACCCATGGAAATTGAACAACATGTTCCTGAACAACCAAAGGGTCAATGAAGAAATAAGAAGAAATTTAAATTTTTCTTGAGACAAATGATAATGGCAACACAACATATCAAAACCTATGGGATGTAGGGACTGAGGCTGTGGCTCAGTGATAGACCGCCTGCCTCAAACGTGTAAAGCACTGGGTTCGATCCTCAGCACCACATAAAAGTAAAATAAAGGTAGTGTGTCCATCTACAACGAAAGGAATATTCTTTTAAAAACCCTATGGATGTAGCAAAAGCCATAAGAGGGAAGTTTATAGCAATTAATGTGTACATTAAATATGGAAACATCTCAAGCAACTTAATGGAACACCTCAAAGAAGTAACCAAATCTTTATTAGTCTTTTACTACATTCAGAAGCATCTCTGCCCTTTGCCATTTTTTTCCTCAGAATAAGTAGAGGGCAACAGGGAAATAAGTGGGATAGCCAAGCCCATTCAGTGGCAAAATTCACTCCTTCTTGTCATGCCCTCAAGTCTGGCCTTGATTGTCCTTCCAAGCCTCTTTTTGGTCTCTGCCTTCCTGGTATGTGTCCTAGACCATATGCACATACCACCTCTGCCCTTCCCCCAAGGGTGTACAGCATTTCAATCCCAATCAGACCCTTACAGAACCCAGATCGGGGTCTCTGTGTTAGTGGGAGAATGAAGAAAAGTCTCGTGTACCGGAGGACATGCACATTCTAGTTGAGGTCCTCTAGCTTAATGTCTCCACCTTTTCATTTAGTCCAGTATCAGCAAAAGGATTCTGTATTGTTTTGTGGTTGCCCTGTGGGGGGTACTATGCCATGTAGCCACCAGCCTGAAAAGAGCTTTGGGACTTTGGTCGTTTCCATTATGGCCAGGTAGGAATCATGGAGAAGGGCAGCTCAGAGTGAGGCACTGAGAACGATCAATGGTGTGGACAGTGTTCATTTGGAATCCCACACTCACAGCAGAACAGCTCCTCCTTCCTCTCCTGTGAGCCCCCACTTTTTCCCACATGGGTAGAGCTGTAGCCTTATTCTATGATGACGTCACTTTTAGGAGTCATTTACTTGAGTCAGAGATCCATCGGTGAGGTATCTGTATGTTAACAAAGGTGGGACCGCTAAAAAGTGGCTAATCTGTGATGTAAAGAGGTGCCAAAGTAAGCCAGTTGGTCCTGCTGAGAAGAACTGAGTTGCTTGTAAGGAGTTCAAACATGGGGCGTGAAATTGGTCTTCAAGTGTTTTAGGGACCAAGGCAGGGTTGTCCAGGCACTTGGGGATCTCACAGCCAAGAAAGGGAATCAATGACACACATCTAACACTAAATTACAAGATATGCAATGTACTGAATGCTATAAACTTGCAGAATAAATTCTGATTGAAAGGATTCAACAAAGACTAAATGCGTTTGTCATGGTGACTAATAACATGAATGATAGGTAACATTTATGGACGAATTACTATGGAATGTGAGTTTCTTAGTCCTTTACATGGAACTTGTCATTCAGCCCTCACAAAACTATAAGGTAGGCAACATTATTAATCCTTATTGTCCCCCTGCCCAACGAGGTCTGTTCTGCTCTGCTTCTCAGTCCCTGTGTTGGAAATCAGCAAAGGCCTGAAAGAGAAAATGGTTGGGATGTTGAATATACCTCCCTAGTATTTCTTCTAGATCTTAGCCCTGCAGTTTCCCATCTGCTTAACCCATTTAGTTCCAAGTTTTCAATTGATTATTTCAAACATACCATAAGTGGTATATTTGTTGTTCATTTTTAGTTTTTAAAGGTGTAAAGTACTGGGTCTGATCTTCAGCACCACATAAAAATAAAATAAAGGTATTGTGTCCATCTACAGCTAAAAATAATATTTTAAAAAACCCTATAGGATGTAGCAAAAGCCATAACAGGGAAGTTTATAGCAATTAATGTCTACATAAAATATAGAAACATCTCAAGCAACTTAATGGAACACCTCAAAAAAGTAACCAAATCTTTTATTATTAGTCTTTGACTACATACTGAAATATCTCTGCACTTTGCCTTTTTTTTCCCTCAGAATAAGGAGAAGGGCACAGGGAAGTAAGTGGGATGGGACAAACAGATATTTATTACTTTTAATTAAACTTTTAAAGCTGTTCTTTCTACTTTTTAAAAGCTAGGGTATTTTTTTCAATTTTTTTACTATTTCTTCACAAATATTTATTTTAAAATATAAATATGGTTATTACTTTTTCTGGTTGTGACATAACACAAATAGTCCCTGACTTGTGATGGTGCAACTTAAATTTTTTCAACTTTAAGATAGTGCAGTTGTGGGTTGGAGGTACAGCTCAGTGGTAGAATGCTTACCTAGCATGCATGAGGCCTTAGGTTCAATCCCTAGCAAAAAGAAAAGAGATAGTACACATGCAATACTTATTCAGTTGGAACTATATTTTGAATTTTGGATTTTGATCTTTTCCACAGATAGTAGTGCAGTCCTCTTTGGTGATTCTAGACAGAGGCAGTAAGTGTAGTTTCCAGTCATCCATGAGGGTAAACAACTAATATACTAGTATAATATATTGCTAAACTAGGATATTGGGAAGGTTAGGTGCACTAAGTACATTTTGTGTGTGTGTGTGGTGCTGGGGATTGAACCCAGGGCCTTGTGCATGTGAGGCAAGCACTCTACCAACTGAACATTTTTAATTTATAATATTTTCAAATTATTGTAAATGGGTTTATCAAGATATAACATCCTAAGCCAAGGAGCAAATTCAAATTAAATTTAAAATTGAACTAAAATCCCACCAACCAAAACTAACATTGTTAGCAAGTTGATACATAGCCTTCTATGCATGTATTCTTTCATCCTTTGTCTTGTCTTTTTTTTTTTTTTTTTTTTTTTTAACAAATAGTCACACTCTGCACACTGGTTTGTAACCTATTTTTTATTCAATAGTATGTTTTTAGTGACTTTCTGTTTTAATAGAGAGCTAAATCATCATTTTGAATTGGCTGCCTGGACTTCATTATATAAATAACCCTTAATTTTATTTTCCTAATCCTTTAATAATGTACATTTAGTTTGTCTCTAATTTTTTAATATATCATCAATGTTTGGACTGATATATTTACAAATACATGGTTTTATATTTTATTAGTATTTGTTTACTTACAATGATGTTCTAAAGGTAGAAAAAAATGGATCAACATATTTATGCTTTTAAAAACTTTTCTTGAAGTATAATTTGCTTACATACATAACAGTGTGCCAATAATAAATATATGGCTTGGTAGACTTTCACAAAGTAAAACATGCTATGCAACCAATACCCAGATCAAGAAATAGAACATTCCCATCACAGCAGTCTCTGTTTTGAGTCTCTGTTGTTAATAAGGTACTATCAAATTTGCTGGCTTTCTTTCTTCAGATATCTCCAATCTGCCATTAAACTTACCTGATGAATGTTTTATTTCAGATTATGCATTTTCCAGTTCTAGAATTTCCATTTGATTCTTTGTTATGGTTTCCATTTCCTTGCCATTTTCATCTCGTCATGCATTAGAGGCGTGTTTATCTATAGATTTTGGAGTATTGGTTATAATAGTTTACCTATTATTTCTTGCACTTGTATTATCTAAATATTGATTTTATTCTTGAGTACCAGTCACATTTTCTCTTTTTTTATATGATTAATAAATTTGGATTATATCTTAGTCATTTAGATTGTACAGTCTCTAATTATGTTTCTCTGAAGAGTTTATTTTCTCAGCAGGAAGTTAGTGTTTCTGAGTCAAAATTTCACATTCTATGTTCAGATTTTTATCCTTTGCTAAGAACACGTGGAATTTATGAGTCAGCCAGAGATTTGGGCAGTTTTACAGAAAATTTTTTGTCTGCAGCTCTCCCCCTGCAGCTCTGTTTTCTGGAATTGTCCTCCTCATTTAACTTCTACAATCACCCTAGAATCTGTTTTCGATTGTTCAGTCAATGAGATCAAATAGGTTCCTATTTGACTTTTAGTCACCCCCTGGCACCTGCACTCAGACAGAAGGCTGTAAAAACAGGGAAATCACTCAGTGGTGGTTATTTTTCCTAAGTGTTAGATTACCTCCTCTTTCTGCCCACCTTAGGTCATTCTCCAGTATAATCAGATATTGTACTGATATGGCTTACAAATAGTCACACCCTACACACTGGTTTGTAACCTACTTTTTATTCAATAGTATGTTTTTAGTGACTTTCTGTTTTAATAAATAGAAGTCTAAATTACCATTTTGAATTGGCTGCCTGGACTTCATTATGTGAATGACTCTTAATTTTATTTTCCTAGTCCTTTAATAATATACATTTAGTTTGTCTCTGATTTTGTAATATTATTATCAATGTTTGGACCAAAAAGAGAGTTACAGTAATATATTTATATATATACCCAACTATCTGATATAAAAAATAAATTTAGTATATATAACAAACATTATAAATGTGTCTATAAATGTATATTTTATATATATAATATTATTTATTTAGTGGGTATAATTATCTGTGCAGAATTTGTTTTACAGTAGCCATCCCGTTATGACCAGAAACACTTAATAAAATAAATATTTTACTTATTAAGTGATAGAGGGTTATTTTTTGTTTTACATTCCCTGACAAGAGAAATTAAGAATTGGTTGACCTCTAGGTAGTGTGGTTAAGGATAGGTAAGACGGAGTGTTACTTTTATAATTGAGGTCTGTTTATTTGTACATTTTGGTATACTGTGAATGAAAGCAAAAACCACATCCTTACAGAGAGGATAGTATTTTCAAGTTAATTCTGGACCTGTCTACAGAACAAGAGGGTGTGGGGGAGAATTGGTAAAGCAGAGGTATGTGTGTTGGAATTTACACAGGCCTAAGACACAGGTTTGTATCTCCATTCTGTTGCCATTTTCTCTATGATCTAGTAAAGGCTTTCCAAGCTGAGGTTTCTTTTTTATAAAGACAAAGGAACAAATTTAAATACTTGTGAAATCTGAACCTGAAAGATTTCGATTTCATTTTCTTGATAGTAAAACAAATTGGTCCAGTCATTAGCACACCTGTTTTTTTTTTTTAATTTTAGTTGTAGATGGACACAATATCTTTATTTTATTTTTATGTGGTGCTGAGGATTGAACCCAGTGCCTTACACATGTGAGGCAAGCGCTCTCCCGCTGAGCCACAACCCCAGCCCAGCACACCTGTTTTTTCAACACTCTTTTCCCAATTTAAAACCCTCTAACTCACCCCTAAATTATATTCTAAGTCCCACAATTGTTCAAGCCCATGCCCTGGAAATTTATGGAAAGTATTTGACAAGGAGAGAAAAGTAGCCTTGAGCAAATTTGTTGCATCTGTCTTAAAGGATATGTGCATTTTATTAAAATGACAGTGTCAGTGTTGATAAGGAAAGGGATGGTAGCAGAAGAAAAACAAAGTGCCATTTCTGGAAAGTCCACATTTCCAGCAATAGCTCAGGACTGGAGCTCTCTGCATGTCAGGCCCTTTAGCACGTGCCTCAGTATCAACCACTTTGGACAGTACTGCATGCTATTAATATTCACAATGATGGTTCCTACAGCTTCCATCAAAATTAGTTAACTCACATTAGTCAGGAGCCCAGCAGAGCTGAAGTAGAATGAGCAGGAGCAGAAAGGGGAAATGAGGCCATATAGGAAACAAGCTTGGGATGCCGTGGTAAGGACTGTGACTCACTCAATTGAATGGGGGCCTTTGCGGATCTGAGGCAGAGATCTTCCAACGTGATCTGATTTTATTTAACTAAGGACTGCTCTTGCTCTTATGCAGAGGAGGACAAAGGCTCAAAACAGGGAGATCAGCTCAGAGGCTCTGTGCCACTCCATGGAGGAGGGGGCAGTCATATGACCTGCACCAGTGGTTGGTGGTAGAGGCATGAGATAGGGTCTAGGGTTGTAAATGTTTAAATACTTGTGAAATCTGAACCTGAAAGATTTTGATTTTATTTTCTTGATAGTAAAACAAATTGGTCCAGTCACTAGCACACCTGTTTTTTTGCCAGACAAAATGTAGATCATACAGGCAGTCACAAATCCAGTTGAGCATCCACCTAGTGTGAGTGAGGCTCTGGGTTCAATCCTCAGCACCACGTATAAATAAATAAAATAAAGGTTATTGTGTCCACCTACAACTAAAAAAATATTTTAAAGAAACATGAGATTTGGCTTGATTCTGTATAATAAAGCAAAGGCAGGTTGAAATGGATGTGAACTGCAAAAGAGAGGAATCAAAGATAATTCCAAAAATTTTTGTTCTAAGCAAGTAAAAGAACACAGTTCACAGTTTTTGAGATCACAATGCTATAAACTGAGCAGCTTTGGAGGGAAGTCAGGAGCTTGGCCTGAGATGAGTTAGCCTAACACACATCTCAGCAGAAGAATCTAGCTGGAAGTTGGACTGCAAAATCACCTGGAGTAGCAGGGGCGGGTATTGTTTCATGGTCACCTAGGCTACCCTAATAGCAGACTGCAGGCACGTAATAGTTAAGGGCTTCAGAGCATCCATGGGAAGTCATTACAACAACTGCAAGGCAAAAATGTCCAAATATCCAAACGTAGCTCCAAGCCTGGCTTTTCCAGACAAAATGTAGGTCATACAGGCAGTCACAAATCCTGAAAAATGGGATGCTTTTCACTGTGAACTCATGTATTCCTGCAGCAAGAGCTACAACTCACATGCAATGACTGCAGGGAGGATGATACAAATGAGGTCTACCCATATTTCATTTCCACGTACAGCATGAGAGATGGATACACAAACCAATGTCTTCAAGATGCAGGAAAAAAAAATGTTTTGATTCAAGAGACCATAATCAGTATGAAAGGAATCACCTGAGCAGTTACCAGGGACTAATGAAAAATAGGATATATTCAAATATTAAATGCATAAATGGAAAAACAGTTCAGAGGCAGGAAGCACCAGAGTATCTGTCCATCATAAAAGTGTTTTCAGAAGTCATCTTCTGTAGTTTCTATGGGTGCAATGGCAGATCCCAGCTACTCAGTCCAACCTGTGCAACTTAGCAAGACCCTGACTCTAAAAAATAAAAAGGAAAATAAATAAAAAGGGCTGGGGGAGGGGGTAGCTCAGTGATAGAGCACTCCTGAATTCAATCCCCAGTAACCCACCCACAAAAAAATAGAGTACTATAAAGCAGAGTTACCCCAACACTCTCCAATTTGCAATACAGTTGTCTCTCAGTATCAGCATGGGATTGATTCCAGGACCCCTGTAATACCAAAACTCATTCATGTTCAAATCCTTTAAATAAAATGCTGTAGTATTTGCATATAACCTGCACACATCCTCCTGTATACTCCAAATCACCTTTAGATGGATTTATAGTACCTGATGTAATGTAAACACTATATAAATAGTTATTTTACTGTTTGCTTAGGGAATCATGACAAGGATGTAATTTTTTTTTTCCCAAAATGTTTTTCATCTGCAGTTGGTTGAATCCATGGAAGCAGAGCCTGTATATTTATTTGTACTTGTTATTTAAAATATGTAAGTATATTTTAGACAGGTATTTTTTTATAATAGGCTGTAGAAAGGCTGTATGACTTTTTATTCAAACTGAAGGGAAGCGCAGATCTTCCAAACAAGAGGTCAGCAAGAACTAGTGTTGGATTTAGAGACCAGCTAACATTGATTGCTCTGCTGTGCATGTGAAGACTAAACACTATTTGGAAAGCAACTTCATCTTGAAACTGGTATTGGCAAGGTCAGCCTCCAAGCTGAAAATTCAAAATTGTTTTTTAATTGCTTTTATTTTTTAAATACATTACAGCAGAATGCATCACAATTCTTATTACACATTAGAACACAATTTTTCATATCTGTATATAAAGTATAGTCACACCAATTCATGTCTTCATACATGTACTTTGGATAATGATATCCATCACATTCAACCATCATTACTAACCCCCTGCCCCCTCCCTTCCCCTCCCACCCCTCTGCCCTATCTAGAGTTCGCCTATTCCTCCCATGCTCCCTCTCCCTATTCCACTTTGAGTCAGTCACCTTATATCAGAGAAAACATTCGCCATTTGTTTTTTGGGGATTGGCTAACTTCACTTAGCATTATCTTCTCCAACTGCATTCATTTACCTGAAAATGCCATGATTTTATTCTCTTTTATTGCTGAGTAATATTCCATTGTGTTTATATGCCACATTTTTTAATCCATTCATCTACTGAAGGGCAATAAGTGTTGGCGAGGATGTGGGGAAAAAGGCACACTCATACATTGCTGGTGGGACTGCAAATTGGTGCAGCCAATATGGAAAGCAGTATGGAGATACCTTGGAAAACTTTGAATGGAACCACCATTTGACCCAGCTATCCCTCTCCTCGGTCTATACCCAAAGAACTTAAAAACAGCATACTACATGACACAGCCATATCAATGTTCATAGCAGCACAATTCTAATAGCTAAACTGTGAAAATTCAAAGTTTTTTATGCATGCTCCTAACTTAGAATGAAGCAGAGTCAACTTTAAGAAATGGAGGTATAAGCTTAGTAGTAGAGCATTTACCTCATATGCCTGAAGTCCTGGGTTCTATCCCCAGCACCTCAAAGGGGGGAAAAAAAGGAACACATAGACACAGTACATCATCCTATTGCATTTAACAGCATCTTTCTCAAAACCTAATTTGTTTTAAGTATTGGCTCAGCTGTATAATCTACCTTGAACAATCATGGTGTTTTATTTGGCGTTTAAGTAATTTTGTGATGAAATTATCATTAAAGTAGTTATGACATTGGGCTAGGATTGTGGCTCGGTGGCAGAATGCTTGCCTTACATGTGTGAGGCACTGGGTTTGATCCTCAGCACCACATACAAATAAATAAATATTAAAATTATTATGTTCATCTACAACTAAAAAAAATTTTTTTTAAAAAAGTAGTTATGGCATGATTTATTGTACTGTAAAACATTCAGGTGAAATACTGAAAATGTTCATTAAAGCAAGATGTGACATAATTTAATTATATTATAGAGAGTTGTATTGATTTGGCCAAATGTGTAATTTGGTAAGATATTCCCTTCCTTGGATTTGTATTCCAAAAGTCTGTGATCTAGAATACTGCTTCAGCCTGGTTCTACTCAGTGAAAAAAAATCATAGTCATTACCTGAATTTTGCAGCAGCATAAACTTAGGCACACAGCTGTTCACATCTCTGGCAGACCCTGTTCACTAACAAAATTACCACATGTCAAAAATCATGCTTCAGGGCGGGGATTGTGGCTCAGTGATAGAGCGCTCACCTAGCACGCATGAGGCCCTGGGTTCCATCCTCAGTACCACATAAAAATAGATGAATAGAATAAAGGTAATGTGTCCAACTACAACTAAAAAATAAATACTTTAAAAAAAATCATGCTTCACTTACTCTAAAGCATGATGTATTACATTGTGTTAGTTAACTTTTCATTGCTGTGACCAAAATACCTGATAAGAACAATTTAGAGGAAGAATCAATTTATTGGGGCTCATGGTTTTAGAGGTCTCAGTCCATGACTGGCCAACTCCATTGCTCTGGGCCAAAAGTGAGGCAGAACATCATGGCAGAAGAGCATGGTGAATCAGGTATGTGCAATAGTAACTGCTCAACTTATGGCAGTCAGGAAGGAGAGAGAGAGAGAGAGAGAGAGACAGAGAGAGAGCGTGAGCATGCGCACACGCAAGTGAGCACAAGAAGAGCCAGGGACAAGTTATAGTCCAAGGCCATGCCCCCAGTGACCTACTTTCTTCAGCTGCACCCCACTCGCCAACAGTTACCACCACCTCTGTAGTCTGTTCAAATTATTAATTCATCAAATGGATTAATCCTCTGATGTGGTTACAGCTGTCATAATCTAACATTTCGCTTCTGAACATTTCTGCACTGTTAACACAAATTTTTCTGAGAACATTAAAGATTCAAACTATAACTCACCTTTCTTAGGTAATTGCTCTTTGAAGTAGTTGGGACTATAGCCTCTTTTATACACGAAGACCTGCACTTTGATTTCCCAGGGACTTCATGCTTTTAATAATGTGGCACCACATCACCAAACAAGCAGGTGCACAGGGATAAGCATGAGAGGGAAGGTCAGGGGAAACAAACCAGGACAGCTAGAGACCCTCAAAGCAGGAGGGAGGCTGAGGCCATGTGAGTATTTGGATGAGGGAGTTGGCCCACAAGGACTGGGCAGCCTAGGACAGTTTTCATCCTGTTTTTGCTGCTGATTGTCTGAGAGACTTTATCATATGAGCCTTAGGGCCCTTATCAATGTTCTGGGCCTACTAACATCTCCTTCTCAGGTAGGCTTGAATCAGGTATGTGCAATAGTAATATTGTAAATTCTCAGGAAAAATATCTTCCTCCCACCACTGAGACAACTGGGAGCCAAGCAAGGCTGAGCAAAGTTCAAAGCCTCAAGTCAAGCCTTGAGGTATGGAGGGATTCCACTTTGGTGATATGGAGACCATAGAGTTTTAGTTGACAAATGACCAAAGCTCTCAAAAGCTTACATAGGCAAAACTTTTGAGCAACCAAAATCAAAAATCTTGAGCTACATGTAATATGGAATCTTGGATGGGATCCTGGAACAAAAAAAAAAAAAGAGAGAGAGAACATTGGACATCAGTTAATAATTATTTGTCAGTATCCACTCATTCATTGTGACAAATGTACCATACTGATGTCAGAACTTAATAATATGGGAAACAGGGTACAGGGTATATGGACATTGTGCTGTCTTGCTGCATTGTTCTGTAAATCTAAAATTGTCCTAAAGATAAAATCCATTAGTAAAAAAAACACACCAAACACTGGAAAGGATTTAGATAGAGCAGAAGGGGCATGCGAACTCATCAGCGAAGACCCCAGGGCCAACAAGAGCAAGTGAGGAGAGGCTAGTCCTAAGGATGGACTGGCATTGAGGACGGTGTGGGTAGGCCCCACAACACAGGACACCCTCTCCCTCCTTTCTGGGGACTCACTGCTCGCTTTAGGACCAGGCTGTAAGGGCTCAGAGCTGGAGGTTGGTGCTGTGTTGGGTTCCAGCTGGAGGTATGAATGGATGATTGGCCGCTGCCTGGGCTGCCTGTTCCTCTAGCAGTAAGCACAAGCTTTCGTCAGATGTGACTGTTGGATTCACCATCAGCAGTCCTGCTTTCAGAAGACAAACTGTGTAAACCATCTATCCATAACAGTCCAGAGTTCTGGCTGGCCCTCGACATTTGTTTCCTTGTGAGCTGTGTAATTTGAGGGAAGGAGCTTTACCTCTCTGGGGCCCAGCTTCCTCATCTGTAGAATATGCATGTCATTTCATCCTCTGCTCCCATCAAAAACGTGTAGTGAGAAGTCCATGCAATGGCCCATCCTGAAAATGGACCCTAATTCTACAGCTCAAAACTGCCCTCACCTGCACTATCATGACTCACTCCAAAGTCTCCCATTTGGCAATCCTTGGTGGAGATCCAGAGAATTTGCATCTCTAACCTGTTCCCAAATGCTACTGGTCTAGGGACCACACTTTGAGAGCCACTGACTTCCAGCTATAGGTCAGCACAGGAAAGAATGAGGAACTGAGGAGATTCCCAAGGGATTGTATAACTTCATGGACAGAACTGCCCACCTTCTCTTATGAATGTTAATAGAATTGTTTAGCTGCTGTTATTCAGGGGTAAAGGCATCCCCACTGATTTTTTTTTTTTACTAGAATCCAGAATTCATGTCTGTGCTACTGTCTGAACATTGTTAGAATTTCAGAATAGATCAGAGACAGCCAACCTGTCTTCCTACAAAAGAATTAAAAATCCAGTATCAAGACTGACTTTTGCATTGACCAGACCACGTGGTGTTCACTAATTTATTCACCTGCAAGTACTGTGGAGCCCATGGTAATTCTTTTTAATGCCTTCTTGTAAGTTAGCTGTGTGTGAACCTCCAAAGAAGTGCATTTGTATGAAAGGAGCTTGAGGAGTCTTGGCAGACAGGTGGCTTCCGTCCTGGGGTTCTTCACCCACTGCCACCTCCACTTCATGTGTGCCTCCTCTTCCCCGCACCACTTATGCAAGTCGTGAGACTCTCAGGAAACACCTCCTGGATTCCACACCCTCTGCTGGAGGCTGGAGAGAAGATGACAAGTAAGAGTACAGGGAATTTCATGTTGAAATTGGCTTTTAAGGTTTGCTTAGATGAGCAATCATTTTGTAAGTTGCTGAGTCCCCACTTGAGAATGGATAAGTAAAAGACTGAGAAAAGTAGTGACTTTTAGAAGAAATCAGTTTTATTTCCCCAGAGAGGCCATTGCTTTTAAAATACCCCCAAAGATTATGTGCATGTACACACGTGGCATAATGAATCCCACTCTTCTATGTGATTATAACGTGCCAATGATAAATAAATTTAAAAAAATAAATACCCCAGAGAAGTAAGTAAGGGCGGGGGACCAGATCTCTTTAATATTTACAAGTTAAATTGTATAATGTCTGGGATTGCATTAAAATAGTGGAATATTTTAAAAATCAAATAGGATCTAAATATGGAGAGATACTTTATGTTAATGAATTAGAGAAATCAACAGGGTAAAGATTAGTCAGCTGTCTCCTAATTAATATACAGTTTTAATTTTTGTCAAAATCCCAGCAAGATATTTTGTTAGTATACACAAAATTATTCTAAAATTCATATAGAAAGGCAAAAAAAATGTATATATATATATATATATATATATATATATGAATAGCTAAAACAAGGCTGATTAAGTACCCCTAGGTTCAATTCCTGGTACAAAAAAAAATAGCTAAAACAATTCTGAAAAAGAGAAATGAAATAGGAGAAATCACTCTATCAAATGTCAATCATTACTACATGCTCCCAGAAAACACGACTGGAATGAAGGATAAACACAGAGATCAATGGGACAGAATAGAAAATCCGGAAATGGCATGATATAGTTGAAAGCACCTGGAAGGGAATACAAAAAGAAAAAATGGAGGCAAACCTCATGGACCAGCAATGTTTTATTCAGCACCAGAGGGACACATCTTCAGGAGCAAAATGGCCTTGGGCCACCAGGAGAGTCTGGGTTTTAGATGCAGCCTTAGCAGAGCCAGGCCATAGGAGAAGTTAATTGCTTTTGGCTGGCAGGGGGCAGGGCCAGGTCATGGGAGGAGTTTTGGTGGTGGGATCATTTAGGGTAGGGTGGGAGGACAGGTAGGTAACCATAATCCTTCACCCCACACCACCTGATAATCTCTAGTATTTTCTCTTGCTAAGAATTTGCCTATTCTAGATAACCTCATATAAACAGTCCTTTTGTATCTTATTTTACTTAGCATAAAATTTTCAAGGTTCATTCCTGTTGCAGTTTGTACCAGAATGTCACTCATTTTTATAGCAGCATGATATTCCATTGTGGGGCTGGGGTTATGGCTCAGCAGTAGAGTGCTCCCCTAGCACGTGCAAGGCCCTGGGTTCGATCCTCAGCACCACATAAAAATAAATAAGTAAAATTAAAAACAATATTCCATTGTATGTATATACTACATCTTCCTTATCCTTTCGACTATTAATGGACACTAGAGTTGTTTCCACCTTTTGGCTATTGTGAAAAAAGCTGCTCCAGCTATTGTTATAGAGATATCTGTTTGAGTCCCTGATGTCAGTTTTTGGAGATATATAATGTTATGGTTTGGATATGAGGTGTCACTGCAGAAGACTCATGTGAGAGAGTGCAGGAATGGTTAGAATGACGTTGTTAGATTATGAAAGCTTCAGTCTCATCAATGGCTTAATCTATTTGATAGATTAATAATTTGAAAGAACTGCTTAGTAACCATAGGCAGGTGGGGTGTGGCTGAAGGTGTCCCTGGTTCCTCCTGTATGTGTGCATGTGTCCTCTCTCTCCCCTGACTCCCCTTCCCCTGACTCCCCCTCCCTCCCTCCGTCTGTCTCTCTCTCTCTCTCTCTCTCTCTCTCTCTCTCTCTCTCTCTCTCCCCCAGCTCCCTCCCCTCCCCCTGTCATGCCCTTCCACCATGTTCTGCCTCCCCTTAGGCCCAGAGCAATGAAGTCAGCTAACCATGGATTGAAACCTCTGAAACCATGATCCAAACAAACTTCTCCTCCTCTGAATTATTCTTGTCAGATATTTTGGTCACAGCGACAAAAATCTGACCTAACATGTATACCTAGGAGTGGATATCCTGAATCATATGGTAATTTTATGTTGTGCTTTTTGAGAAACTGCCAAACTGTCTTCCACAGCAACTATACAATTTTAAATTCCCATCAGCAGTGCATAGGGTTCCAGTTTCTCACATCCTCCTCAACATTTGTTATTTTCAATCCTTTGTTGTTGATATGACAACCACCCTAAAGATGTGAAGTGGCATCTCCTTGTGGTTTGAATTTACACTTCCCAATGATTAGCAATGTTGAGCATTCTTTTTCGTGCTATTCATATTTATATGGCTGTTTGCATATCTTCTTTAGAAAAATATTTGTTCAACTCCACTGCTCATTTTTATTTTTAATTATTATTATAATTATACAGTGTGATATATTGTAGAGTATGATAATTCGGTGAATATATACAATGTGTAATGATAGAATCAGGATAGTTCACTATTTCTTGTTTATTCACTTATTTATTTTGTACTGGGATTGAACCCAGGAGCTCTCTACCACTGAGCTACATCCTCAAGCCCCTTTTTTTGAATTTTGAAACAGGGTCTCATACTTGTCATCCTCCTGTCTCAGCATCCTGAGTGGTTGGGATTACAGATATGCAGCACTGTATGTGGCTTGCTTATTTTTTAATTTTTTTTTGGGGGGGTAGGGGGCATTGCAGATTGTGTCCTTTTTTTTAGTTAAGTAAGTTCTTTATATATTCTGGATATTAATCTTTTATCAGATGCATCATTTGCAAGTATTTTCTCTCATTCATTGAGTTATGTTTTCCTCTTTTGATGCACAAAAGTTTTAAATTTTAATGTAGTACAATTTATTGGTTTTTTTTTTTTTTGGTTGCCTGTGCTTGTGATGTCATATACAAGAAATCATTTTCAATTACAATGTATCAAGGTTTCCCCTAGTATTTCTTCTGAGAATTTTATAGTTTTAGCTCTTATGTTTAGGTTTTTGTCCATTTTGAGTTAATTTTTACATGTGTCAGAGGCCAAGTTCATTCCTTTTGCATTTGGATATCCAGTTTCCCAACACCATTAGTGAAAAAGATACTTTTCCTTCACTGAATGTCATGGCACCTTTGTTGAAATCAATTAATTATACAGGGAGAGTTTATTTCTAGTTTCTTCATCATTTTTCATTGGATTGTATATCTATCCTTATGCCAGTACATTCCAGCAGTTTGTAGTAGGCTTTGAAATCCAAAAATTTGGGTCCTCCAATTTTGTTCTTTGTTTTTAAGGTAATTTTGACTATTCAGTGTCACTTCAGATTGCATGTGAATTTTAGGATAAGCTTTTTTATTTGTATAAACACACTATTGGGATTTTGATGGGAATGCACTTAATCTGATAGTACTGTCATCTTTAAAATATTAAATCTTTTATTCATAAACATGGTATGTCTTTCCATTTATTTAAGTTTTCTTTCATTTCTTCCAATGATGTTTTGCAGTTGTCAGTGTACAAATATTTTGCCTCCTTGGTTAAATTTATTCCTAAGTATTTGCTACTACAGTGGATTTTTTAAAAATTTGTTTTATGTTGTGCATTACAGATATACAGAAATAAAACTGGGTTTTGCATGTTAATTTATATTCTTTAACTTTGCTGAATTTTATTTATCAGATATAACTATTTATTGTGGACTCCTTAGACTTTTCCATATATAAGATCATATCACCTGCAAGCACAGATAGCTTTCTTTATTTTTCAACATGAATGCTTTTTTTTTTGGGGGGGTGGTACCAGGAATTGAACTCGGGCCATTTGACCACTGAGCCACATCCCCAGCCCTATTTTGTATTTTATTTACCGACAGGGTCTCAGAATTGCTTAGAGCCTTGCTTTTGCTGAGCCTAGCTTTGAACTCGCGATCCTCCTGCCTCAGCCTCCCAAGCCTCTGGGATTACACGCATGTGCCACCATGCCCGGCCGTGGATGCCTTTTGTTTCTTCTTGCTTATTTATTCTTACTAAGACATCTGTTCAATATAGAAGTGGAAAAGTGAGCATCTTTGTCTTGTTCCCGATCTCAAGGAAAAGAATAATTTCAGTCTTTCACCATTTAATATGATATTGACTAATAAGTTTTTCATATATGCTCTTTATCACATGAAGGACCTTCCCTTCTGTTACTAATTTACTGGGTCTTTATAAAAGGAAAAGATGTTGTGTCTTGTCGGGGTTTTTTTCAGTATCAGTTGAGGTAGCCATATATTTCTTTCCTCCAGTATATTAATGTGGTATATTATACTTGTTCATTTTGATATGTTGAAACATCCTTGCATTCCAGAAATAATTCCAATTTGGTCATAATACATAATCCTTCCAATATGCTGTTGAATTCAATTTACTAATATTTTTGAGAATCTTTGCATCTGTATTCATAAAGGGTAATTGTTAGTCTAAATTTTTTTTCTTGTAGTGTCTTTGATTTTGTTATCAGAATTTTCTGTAATGAGTTAGGAAGTATTCCTTCCTCTTCAGATTTTTGAAGAATCTGAGAAGAATTGGTATCAATTATTCTTTGGTAGGATTCACTATCAGATGGTAGTAGCTATCTGGTCCTGGACTTTGCTTTGTTTGGAGGTTTTGATTACTTACTGACTATGGGCCTATTCAGATTTTTTTTATATCTTCTTGAGTCAGTCTTGGTAAATCATGTGTTTCTAGAAATCTTCCGTTCATCTAGTTTATCTCATTTGTTGGTATTCTTTTATAAGCATTTCAATTTCCTGTCAATTGGCAGCAATGTCCCACTTTGCCAATTAATTTTCTACAAAGGTACAAAAGCCATTCAGTGCAAAAAAAAAAAAAAGATAGTCTTTATGCAAGTGATGCTGGAGTAATTAGACGATCTATAAGCAATGAAAATGAAACCTTACCTACACCTACATGTTATTAAAAAGAAAAACCTCAAATAACATATTTAAGTACAAAAAGTAAAGCTGTGAAGCTTTTAGGGCTTGTGGGTATATTTCAGTGGTAGAATGGCTTGGTTCAGGCCCTAGGTTCAGCCTCCAACATTGAAAGGGATTTACACACACACACACACACACACACAAACCTTTAGAAGCAAATATAATGAATATAATTGGGAAGTAGGGTTTGGTGAAGATTTCTTAGACATGACACCAAAAATATGACTCATAAAGGATAAGTGATAAACTGAGCATCATAAAAATTTAAAACTTTTGCTTGCTCTACAAAAGCCCCTATTAAGGAGATGAACAGATAGTCTATAGATGGAGAAAATATTAGCAAATCATATATCTGACAAAGAATTCATATCTGGAATATATGAAAAACTCTCAGATCTTGATGTATTTATAAAAATAACAAAAAAATCCAGTTGGAAAATAGGCAAAAGCCATGAAAAGATATTTCACCAAAGAGTTGATATGGTAAATAACCATATGAAAAGATGTTGAACATCACCAGCTTTTTAGGAGGTGAAAACTGAAACCATGATCTGATATCACTACACATCCATCAGAATGTCTAATATATAAAATAATGACCATACCAAATCCTGGTACAGTTTCAAAGAAACTGTCTCTCATACATTGCTGGTTAGAATGTAAAATGGTACAGTCTGGAAAAATGATTTTACTTCTTAAAAGCTAAGTATTCACTACCATAGGACCCAGCAATTCACTCCTGGGCATTTATCACAGATAAATGAAAACTTATGTTCACACAAAACCCTGCACATGAATATGCATAGCAGCTATATTCATAATAGCCAACAATTAGAAATGACCGACCAATCTATCCTTAAACAGGTGAATGGTTAAACTGTGATATATCATGAAATACTAATCAGCAATAAATGAAACTATAATACAACAAGTTGAATGGATATCAAGGGAAGTGACTGAGTGATAAAGGCCAACCTCAAAAGCTTACATACAGGCGAGTGTCGTGGCGCATACCTGTAATCCCAACAGCTCAGGAGGCAGGAGGATCTCGAGTTCAAAGCCAGCCTCAGCAACGGTGAGGTGCTTAGCAACTGAGTGAGACCCTGTCTCTAAATAAAATACAAAATAGGGCTGGGAGGTGTCTCAGTGGTCGAGTGTCTGTGAGTTCAATCCCTGGTACCAAAAAAAAAAGGTTGCTCTGATGGATACACACATCCAGATAGTTGATAAAATGACATAGGACTTTACACACACATTTCCCCAGAGTCCTTTTCTTGGCTGTGATATTGTACTTGACTTACATGCAATATCCATTGGGGGAAACTGAGTAAAGGATACATAGAATCTCTCTGTACTAGTTGTACTACCTTATAACCCAAAATCTTTATTTCAAGTAAAGTTTTTAAACACCCTAAAAGAGATTACATGGCACTTTGACAATCTTTGATAGATTGCTGTTTTAGATGTGTCTGAGATTACGTTTTTTTTTTCAAAAAAAAAAACAGAGATAGAATATTTCTCTCTTAGAAACATATACTTTAGTGTTTACAGATGGAATCATGCCATGTCTTGAATGTGCTTTAAAAAATCATCCAGTGGGGGGAAAAATCATCCAGTGGGGAGGACAATTAGATGATGAAACAAAATTCATGTTGAGAATTGTTGAAATTGGACACTGGTTATACAAGATTCCTTGTACTGTTTTTCTCCCTTTGTATATAGTAGAGGCATTCCATAATGAAACAACTTTAAAACATAAATGAAATAAAAATTATGGGGGTGGACTTGGTACTTTTGACTGTGTACAAGGTCAGGAGCAAGGTCCTTGACTTCTTCTTGCAAACTGAGCTCAGCCACAGCTGCCAGGCTAGAGAAAGAGGGCTTCCTGGGTACCCTTTCACCATACTTTTGTCCATATGCAGCTACATGCATGAAGCTTCAGTGTTCTTGGCATTAGCTCTGCCAGGCCACTCGTGCTCTAGCTTTCCATTTGTTCTTGCATCCACACATCCATCTTTCCTAAGGGGACTGGGGATTGAGCTCAGGGACACTGTACCATGGACCTACATTCCCCTTTTATTTTGAGACAGGGATGCTTTACCACTGAGCTACAGCCAGTAGCTCATTTCATTTTTTTATTTTGAGTCTTGTTAAGTTGCTTAGGGCCTCATTAAGTTGCCCATGTTGGCCTGGAATTTACAATCCTCCTGCCTCAGCTTTCCCAGTCACTGGGATAATAGGCAAATGCCATCATGTCCAGTCTCGTCTCTCCATTTTTTGATTCCTATGATTCCTATATTTAGTCTCTATCTAGCCACCATCCTTCCATCTGTTCACTTTTTTATTTATCTAACATTGACTGAATGTCAACATCAGGGAAAAGGGCATGGCTACTGCCTTCAAATAATTCACAATCTAGGTGGGGAGAGAAGCTAACACAATGCAGAAAAGAGTAAATTAGAGGCAGCATTAGTTCCCGGAGGAAGGGATCAGATAAGGCTTGCACAAGGGAGCAAATATGTCAGAAGACAGTCTTAATACTGTCACCTTTGTTGGGCCCATGTAAATAATCCAGGATAATCTCCCTATTTCAAGGTCAGCTGATAGTGCCGTAATTCCATCTGAAACCTTAATTCCTTGTTGTCACGTAACATAACATAATCACAGGCTCCGAATAAGATATTTTTCATATTGTAGAGAGCATTATTCTGCCTATCACAAGAACAGAGCCCAGATACAGACCCATCCACATGAAACATGATTTAAAACAAGAACAGAAATAGATTCGTTGGAAAGGTTCACCTATTTGGCAAATGGTGCAGAGACTATTAATTATTCTTACAGAAAAAAAATGAAATCGGATTCCTACCTCAGACCATACATAGAAATCATTTGCAGGTAGACTTAAAACTTACATGTAAAAAAAAACAAAAAACCCTACAAAACATGGAAAGATAACATCTGTATGACTTTGAGATAGGGAAAAATTTCCTAAACATACAAAAAATACAAATCACATAGGACATGACTGACAGGTTTGTCTATATCAAAATTTCAGCATTTCAGCTCATCAAAAGTTAAAAAAAAAAAAAGGAGACTGACGAAGACAAGCCACAGTTGGGCTCAGTATTGCACGCCTGTAATCCCAGTGACTCTGGAGGCTGAGGCAGGAGAATCACAAGTTCAAGACCAGCCTCAGCAACTTAGCAAGACCCTGTCTTAAAAAGAGCTGCAATGTAGCTCAATGGTAAAGCACCCCTGGTTCAATTCCCAGTATTAATTTAAGGAAATTAAGGGAAAAAAAAAAGATAAGCCACAAATCAGGGGAGAATGGTTGTGACACAAAATCCATTTGTTTTTGCATCCCATCCAAAATGGGAGGATATAGATGGAGATATAGATAGATATAGATATAGATATACACATATACATATACATATACATATGTATATATATTAAAGATAGTGCAATGAAAAATGAGTAAAATTCATAGGTGTTTAAACATTAAAGGAAACAAATGACATAAAGTGTAGATAAAATGCTCAACTCATTAGTGATCAGAAATGTAAATTAAAACCACAGTAAGATATCATTTCATACCCATTAGTCTCTCAAAAGCTGCTTGATATTGCCCATCCCAAGAGTTGGCCAGGATGTAGAGCAATCTGAATATTAATATTCCACTGCTGAGAGTCTAAGTTGGTACAATAGCTTCAGGAAATTGCTTAAGTTACCCAGGACCCAGAGAAGCCACACCTAGGTGTCTTTACCGTAGAGCATGTATTCACACTAGGTGGGCTGATTTCTCCAAAAGTGAGCAAAAAACAGCTATTTACAATGGCCCGTGGCCCTCAAAAGAGCCACATAATGTGAGCAATACACAGTATACCTATGGTATTGATATTTCATGGGAGGCAGGATGGGATTAAGAAAACTGTGTTAAAGGCTCATTAGGGGGCAATAATGAAAACAAGGTTGAGAAACACTGTCCTAGAAAAAGTCCTGGTCATGTGCCCAGGAGGTGTGTAAATGTGTCTAACAGCAGCATCATACACATCAGCAACAACACAGGAAACAACCTGTCTTTCCCCAGCAGTACAGCGGATACACAATACATGAAATATTCATAAAACCCAAGCCTGTGCCTCAGTAAATGTGAATCCATCACAGCTACACAGGCAGAGGAGTGAGAAGAGCAAGCCAGGGAATAGCTGATGGATAGTTCCATTTATATAAAGTCAAAACCAGGCAAAATCACTTCTAGATGACCACTACTTACAATACCTAATACAATGTAAATATTATGTAAATAGTTGTTATACTGTTATGTTCAGGGGAAAATGACCAAAAAAAAGTCTGGACATGGTCTGTATAGACACAATTTAAAATATATATTTTCAGTCTGAGGTTGGTTAAAAAAAAAAAAAACAGGCAAAACTCAACAAAAACATGCTAACACAAAGGTGTAGGAGTGATTTTTTTTTTTTTTAATTTTTGATATAAGTTCTCTCCAAGTTTCAGAGATTGGCCTTGAATTTGAGTTCCTCCCTCCTCAGCCTCCCCAGTCGTTGGGACTACATGTGTGCACAACCTTCAATGGGAATAGTCTGAAAAAAAAAAATTTCAAACTATTGGATATCTCTAAAAGAGACAGAAAATGGGATTGGAGTGATGCAAACAGGAGGTAAATTCTAGAATTACAGTGTTAAGCATATCAATAGATGCACCCTTTTAAATTTCAAACTATATTTGCATGTGTTTGCTATATATTTTCTTTGACTAGACACATAAACATATAGATAGGTATTCCTCTATATCCACAGGGGACTGGTTCCAGGACACCCTATGGATACCAAAATCCACTGATGCTCCCAAGTTCTTTGTATAAATGGTGCAGTATTTGCATAGAACTTACACAGAGCTTGCTGTATACTTTTTGTTTGTTTTGGGTGATGAGGATTGGTCCCAGGACCTGGTGCATGGTGAGCTGGACCTACACTTCTAGCACGCCTACATAATCACTTCTAGATGACCACTACTTACAATACCTAATACAATGTAAATATTATGTAAATAGTTGTTAAACTGTTATGTTCAGAAGAAAATGACAAAAAAAAAAGTCTGGACATGGTCTGTGTAGACACAATTAAAAATATATATTTTCAGTCTGAGGTTGGTTAAATCCTCTGATGAAGAACCCACACATACAGAGAGCCAACTGTACAACATAACAACATTTGAACACATTTTTCCTAAAGGTCTTCTATGGCGGACATACTGGTAAATGGTTTTTAATTGAGTTCAGCGGGAGGAGCTCTTGAGCACTGACCATGGGGAAACCCCATGTCTCCCTGTCTGCCAGGTTGCTGTGGGTTGAGTGGCAGGTGACTGGCAGCGATGTGTGATCCAGCCAGTGTGTGCCTTCAACCAGTCCACAGTTCTGCAGTAAGGATGGTTTGAAAAATTAGCTCCTGGACCTTGTCTGTCCTCTCACAAAAGGAGCATTGGTCCTAAATCATCTGGCTCCTTTTCTGCATGTCCACCTTCTGCCCTTCAAGCCCACTCCCCTTTGCCAGCTGCTATCTCTGCTTCCAGCCATGCCGGATGGAGTTCTGGACACGACTGTCCGCGCTGAGGAGGCGGGGAGTGAGGAGGACCTGTATGAAGACCTGCACAGCTCTGGCCACCACTACAGCCACCCTGGAGGGGGCGGCGAGCAGCTGGCCATCAACGAGGTAGGGTCAAGACTGTGTGGGTGGAGGGAGGGACAGGGCTGGACCCAAGCTTGGCAGATGTGGGCCTGGCTGCCAGGGCAATTCAACAGACTCCCACAGGCCGGATGAGCACAGTCCTGTTCAAACACATGATGTGGCACTGAGTGCACACAGCATGTTATAGCCTGTGGCTCTCACTCTAGGGTGAGGTGTTTAGAGCAGGATGTCCAGACATAGGGCTCCGTTGTTCCCTTCTGGGACCCACAGAGGATCAGAAGAGTAGGCACATGTGAGTGTTCCCGTCCTCCTGACACTGCTCTCCTAGGAGAAGGAAGCCTTTTGCAAATATGTCCTGGTGGGTGGAGCACTGCCCGACAGAAGCAGTCAGGGGCCCCCAGTCACTCCAGCCCCCACCCTCCAACAAGCCATTAGCATAGGAAGACTGGGGTCAAGGCAGGGAAAACTGATTTCTTACCTGTGGACACCAAGAGCTCCAAGTATTGCTGTTGCTATGACAACTATGTGCCCCTGTTCTTACCTAAGCCGAAGAAATTAGTGAGAAACCTCATCTGAGCAGAACTGGTTCCCATCCCTAGTTCTCTTTTTGCATTCTCCAAAAAAAAGAGACATTTAAAAATATTTTTAATTTTTGTTTGGTGCACATAATAATTGTACATGGGGCACAGTATGACATTTCAATAAATGCATACAATGTGTAATGATCAGATCAGGAAAACTGGCATATCCATCACCTCAAACATTAATCATTTCTTTGTGTTGGAAGCAATAAAAAATCCTCTCTAGTAGCTATTTTGAACTATTCTTAATTGTTGTTAAGCAGCATTATCTTGCTATGCTGTACAAGACTAGAAATGATTCATCCTGTCCAGCTGCACCACAGCATCCATTAACCATCCTTTCTTAGCAAAGAGAAACTTTGAAACTTTGATTCTCCTCATTTTTCTCACTTGTGCTCCTGTTTTCTTGCCCTCTTTTATCTAAAAGTGGAGTGGGTGGTGGAACATAATGGTAGTTAACCAAACATTCAGCACAAGCACATGCCCCTAGCAACACCATGTTCCCTTGGCTGTAGATTCTGTTGTGTTTCTGCTTTATTAGAACCAGAATCTTGCAGCACTTCAATTTTTCCTCAGAAAAGGATCCATTTACAATTGCCCTTTTACATTTCTTGAATGAACGGTCTGGTGGGCTTCTCAGAAACCAGTGCAGAGTGCAGTGCCCCAGTGTCCCCATGACTAAATAATAAATGGTGATGAACTCTTCTTAGAAGCCTGGCTCTAGATAATGATTTTTTTTTTCTTTTGGCAGTATTGGGAATGGAACCCAGGGCCCCAAATGTGTGAGGCAAATGCTCTATCACTGAGCTACATCTCCAGCCCCTCTGGAAAATGATTTAAAATTGTTCATCAAATATCCATGAAGCATAGAACATAAACGTGCTAATAAAACCTATCTCTCTCTTATTTTTTCTTGCTGCTGGGGATTGGAGCCAGAGCCTAAGGCATGCAAATATATGCTCTACCACCAAGCTATACCTCCAGCTTCCAACCATTCCTTTTAATTGCCTCTTATGAGCTATTTTGGGTGGAAGCTGTTCTGAAGTCACATCTTCATTGTAAGCAGAATTCACAGATGATGGTTGTGCTTTGCCTTGAAAATGCAAGTTGCCTGCCACAGTATCAGGCTCATTCCTAGGAGGGGAAGCCCCTGAGTTGGAGCCTGTCACATGTGAGTGTGCAAAGGACTGAGCATCAGTTCACTTGGCTATAAAACAGAATGATCACGGAGCTGCGTGAGGACTAACTGGAATAATGAATCTAATGAACTTGACCTAGCTCATGGCAGGGCCTCAATACAAGTCTCCAGGGAAAGGATAGGAGGAAGAAATGGTAACCAAAAGCGATGAAAAAGTGGTCCCAAAGAAGTGGAGTTATTTGACTGGCCTTCAGTATTACACTGGTTGAGTTCCCATGTCTGGGTCTTGGTGGTAAAATTTTGAACTGTCACATCTTGTTACTAGTGAGGAGGTACTTTTGGGGGGCCCTCCGGTCCTTGACAAATCATTTATTCTAAGATGCTTTGACCAAGAAAGACCAAGAGCTGGAACTGCTCTAAAAGAATATATAGTCTTTGGCAGAGAGGCACCTTAAGGAGGGAAATGCAAGCAGTGTAGATAGGAATTTTATAAGTGGCTGTTTGCATTGCTTAACGAATTTGTTTTCCTGTTTGGCTCAAGGTCTTTCTTGGTGTTGGAGGTTCCTGGGTATACATTATGTTTAGAATAACCAGTGCTTCCTAGGGTACTGTCCTCCTGGACTCTGGCCATTTCCTGAAGGGGAAGAAATGTTACAACCCAGAGGAAACAACAGCTGGACTGAGGGACCCCTCTGACCGACCCAGCAGGCTGTGCAGGGCCCTGAAAGAGAGCAGAGGAAAGCAGGCCAGCTGTGGAGGCCATCTCCTTGGTGCACAAGAGAACCTGCAGCCAATCAGCCCTATGTCATCATGACATGGATGTCGTGCTTGTGCTTACTGCAGGGATATAGGAGATTTCACTGGGCCAGGTAGTGTTGGCCACAGTCCTCTGAAGGCATGAAACAGACTCTCGTCAGAAACTCTTTGAAAGGATATAAACAGTGATTGTCTGATGAGAGGCCAGGGGAGTTGTGTAAGGTGCACCTAGGCACTTGCTGCTGACCCTGCAAGCTCCAAAACAAAGCTTGGCTTGGGGTTAATAAGTCTCACACTTGGAAATTTTTGAGGCAACTGGTGTCAGAGAAAAGTCCAGACTCAGTAATATTTGGTTTGCTCTAAAATTACATATTTACTTGTATTTTTTAAGAATACATGGGTGTCTTGTTCCAAATTGTGGCAATTTCTTATTCATATTGGCCTTAGAAGAGGAAAGCAATTCTTAATTTCCTAAGAAAGGGAAACCTAAGTCATCTGGCCTAGAGAGCGGTAGACAGGGGAGAGCTGAGAGGCAGTCTGCATTCTGGGTATTTAAGGACTGTTATGGGTGTGATGTATATTTGTGCATGTGGTATGCATGTAACATGTGTATGCTGAGTACTTACCGTGTGCCAAACAGTGTCTGCAGCCCTAGGAGGCAGATATACAGAAGGCACAATCCTGCCTGCCAAGAGGTGGCCGTCCAGGAACAGAGCTGTGTGAGGGCATTTATTTTTCTCTGTGTGTGTGCCCTCAGGACATACAGAAGGCCCAGAGTTTTCATTCTGTATTCCTTGCTCATATTTGTGTCTGGCCCTTTATGACTATCCAGATCCTGCAAGATAAATCAATGAATGTAGAAATTGAGTGTCCTCAGCGCCCACAAGTGTTCCTGTCTCCTTTCAGCTTTGTCCCTTCTAGAGCCTTCCCTAGATATCTGTGGCTTAGCACTAGGCCTGTCCATTTTCCCCTTCCTGCTTCACCCCACTGGGCTGGGCCATCACATCTGCCATAAGACATTCCCTTTCCAAAGCCACCCAGCAGTGGCCCTTCCATGATGTTTGTGGTTCTGGTACATACTGTGATCAGGGAGAGACAGGCGTGGCTCTGGAGTTGTTGGGGAAGGTCTGGACCAACCACCTCACTGCCTGGGAACAGTTGGAGCTTCCTCTAGGCTGCATCTCCAAGGGTCATGGAGATGTAGCACATACAGCTACTCCTCACTCCAGGATGCTGGTAGGGGTGGGTACCAACAGGCTGCTTCTGAATCATCCCAGTGAACGAAGATTAAGCCCAAACTAGAAGGTAGACAGACAGACATGCAAGACATATGTTTCATTTAAACAGGGCTTAAAATATAAAAGAGAACACCCATTGTCATGAAGCCAGCACAACAGTAGGTAGTGAGATCATTCCAGTAACTTGGACATTGGGTCACTCGAGGATAGAAGGTATCTCATTATCCTTGTCTTATGGCACTTCATGGAACACATGGGGGATGCTACAGGACCTGGGGCCAGCTTTTGGCCACTCCTCCATGGACTCAGTCTGATCCTCTGGCTCAAAGTATCTCTGTCATTTCCAAGCTCCCTATGACCATTCCATGGCCTGATCTGTATGTCACACACACTCCAGCCCCAGGGGGAGGTGTCCAATGCCTGTAGGTATCCCAGATACATTTATCCTCACACAACCACCTGGCTCAGGTGTTCTTTAAAAGGGGCAGGAGCACCTTGAAGTCCCTTGGAACTAACACTACCATGTCAGTCCAGGGCCACAAGGCCACCTACTGACCAGCACCTCCAAAATAAGCATTCTTCCCTCTACTGTCATCATGAAGCCACAGGTAAGGCTAAGCCCTTACCTGCATCAGATACCTGTCTCCCCTTCACTTCTACATCTGTCCTGCCACCTCAAGTCCCTGACCAGCAGCCGCAAGGGGATGGGGACATTTTCTTCTGTCTTCAAGCCTTTTTTTTGTTTTAGATGAAATTTACACATAAAAAAAAAAAAGAAGAAGAAGAAGAAAGAAAGAAAGAACAATTCACACCAAAAAAGCTATTGCTGCTATTGTTCCTGCTGCACACTGAACCCTTTAGGACCAAAAGGCTAGGGGCTCCCAGTCAGAGGGGTGGGCCCTGTCAGTCTGGCTTAGAGCAAAGGTCCTTCTACCACATTCCATGTTCCCAGGCTGACCTGCTGTGCATGGACAGAGGCCATGCCCACATTTGGATCTGGACTAACGTATTAAAACAAGCCTTGCTGTGCATGGTACAGTAGGAAGCTGCAGACCCTGCAGGGCTCAGGGCCACAATGGCTTGCAAGTTCCCAGCCCTGCTGTGCCCAGGAGCCCAAGGATACATAGACTGTGCACAGATTCACAACGAAACATCTCTAAGTCAAGGATTCCAAACCACAACCCATTAAATGGTATGTCCCACAGTTTTTAGAGGAGCACTGGGATTTGGCGGTGCCTGGGGGACTTTTGATGCCCTCTGATTCCCCATAAGTCCTTGAAAGCTTGGGGGAGCAAACTGGCACCCAAGAACTGGGCACGAGCTTCCCTGGAGTCTTCAGAAGGATGAAGGCACACTCTCCTATAAGGGCGTACATGTATACTGACCCACATACACATAGAAACCTGAACACAGACAATCACCCATATGTGAAAACACAGCCTCTCCACCATTTCATCTGTGTGCCTTCCCCTTGCTCTTGGGAGGGACTCTTCCTATCCCAGAGTCAGAGCACTGAGTTTGGTGCCTAGGAATCTGCCCACCTCAGACCTGTATGTTCAACCCTCTCAACTACAGTTTTATTCTGGAGAGAGACATTGACCTTGACTGAACTCTGTTGTGGACAGGAAAGACTCAAGCATGAGAGTTTTGAAACCTTCCCAGTTAAGATAATGGGCTCTGTCTGGTGAAGGAAATGGAACCCCTGGTTAGTTGACAAAGGATTTTTTTTTTTTTACACATCAGCTGAAGGTACCAATTATTTGCCCAAAGGAGCAATGTTTCTCTGGTGGTTGAGGTCATGAGGAAAAAAGCCCTTAGCATGAATCGGCCTGGCCAGGGTTCAGATCCTGGCTCCGCTATCCCCAGTCCTGGGTGATTTTATGACTAAGCAAATTACGGGATCTTTCGGAGCCGCATTTACTCATCTGAAAAGTGGGGACCAGAAGGCAGCCTTATTAGTGAACAGAACTCCTGATCCATTCCTCCCCGAAGGGTCGGTGATCGGCATTTTGGCCTCTACATCCTCTCCCTACGTCTGTGAGGTCCCAGAGCATCCCTGAGCCATCTGTGCCAGGACAGCTGTGCGGGTGTTGAGGGCTCCTGGCTACCACAAGGAGGCGCCAAGGGCAGAGCGCAGCGCACGCTGGAGCTCCGAGACCCCTCGCAGCTTCCTTAACCGGTCCCCCGTCCTTCGTCTCCCTCGGCTGTCCTCCCACCCAGCCATCCTCGCCAGCTCACTCGGTGCGGTTGCCCTGACTCCAGGACCTGGGAAGCGCCGCGCAAGGCGCCGGCGGCGCGGGAGGAGCCCCGGCCCTCTAGAGCCGGCAGCTCCGCCCCCTCCCCGGGCGCTGCGGGCCGTCTGCTCCGGCCCTGCGCGGCGGGATCTCCGGGCCGCACAGAGAGAGGAGGCCGGGCGCAATGGCCAGGGGCCCGCAGTCCCGGCGCGGCCCCGCGACGCCCGGGGGCGCCCTGCGCGCCCTGCTACGCTGCAACCTGCCCCCCGGCGCCCAGCGCGTGGTGGTTTCCGCTGTGCTGGTGTTCCTCGTCCTCATCAATGTTGTGCTGATATTCCTGCTGGCCTTCCGCTGAGCCAAGCAGCCCACCCGGTGCCGTGCCGTGCCGTGGGGGACCGCGCTGTGGTGAGTGGCTCCGGGTTTGCATGCCAGCAGCTGTCACCCCTAGCCTCCGCACCGGGATCTGGGGAGATAAGGCCTTCGGCCACCCATGTGCTCAATAACAAGGCCTGGTTTTGGGTGGTACCGGTAGTGCCACCATGTGGGTGACAGGGGCATGGTGGCACACATCCATGGGGGGCGGGGGTCCAGTCTGTCCTCTGTGCTGTGATGCGGCGTGGGGGAGCTAAAATGGCGCATCTCTGTGAATAACTGGGGGTAGGTATGGACACAGCTGTAGCAGGGCTGGCTATAGTTGTCAGGAAACTGTGTGCATTAGACCACTGGATGAGCAGAACTGGGCATGTACTGTGTGTGTGTGTGTGTGTGTGTGCGCGCGCGCGCTTTGAGAGCTTTGTGAAAGATACCTGGATACTTCAGCAACCTGCAGTTGCTGTTCCCGTTTTAGGCCTTAAAATAAGTAGTGCCAGTCAACCTCCCTAGGGGCAGGGCCCCTGCTACTCTTCTTGAGATGTAGACATTCCTGTTCAGGTAGACATTGAACAGGAATACCAGTGCAGGGGAGTCCAGACTGTCACTCCCAGACTATACATTGTAAAGCCACCACCACCTTGCAAGAGAAATAGACAGGAGGCAGGATGGGAAGGGTGACAATGGTCAGGGGGGGGGGGCAATATTAGGCAGAGCCTGGCAATATTGCTCATCCCAGGGCCAGTCAGAACCTCAAAAATATAGGAAGGGATCCTGCTCCTGCCCTGGCTTGCCTTAGTCTTGAACTTGCCCCTCCACATAAACATCCCTGTGCCTCAAAGTCTACCTCTGCATTCTCCTGCCAGGTGGGGGCCAGCCTGGAGTCCTATCCCCTGGGTCCTGCCAGGCTGGAGTGTTAGCTTCAGGGACAACTGCACCTAGGATAGAGCACCGGAAAAGGTCTGTGCCCAGAAACCATCCTCTGCCTGCAGGTGAGGCACATCTGATGTCCTAGGAAACATGTCTCTGACCTCTTTGAATCACATTGTGTCTTGGTGAAATCGCAGAAATTGCTAATGTCAGTACTATAACTTGTTAGAGTACTTCTGGTTTTGGGCCACTGACAGGAGGCGTGGGGAGGTTGGAGAACTTGTTCACAACCATGTGTCTTTCAGGTGCCCTGTGTACACAGTTCTAAGACAAGGAAGCAACAAAGGTGGCTAACACCTCCCTACCCCCACTTCTGGGCAGGATAGGCATGGGGACATGCCCCTGTTGGTACCTGTCACCCGGTTCTCGCTGTGAAGCCTTGCCTCTTTAGATCCCCAACTCCTTCCATAGCTTCCCCAGGAGTTATGAAGGAAACAGCCCATGTAATATCCACACCGGTCTGCAAGGACTGCTGAATAGAGGAAAGGACCAGACTGGCTTTTGCTCAGGGCTCATTTGAAGGGATCTGGGGACAGAGGGAGACACCTCATCCAGTTAAGACAAAGCAGGAACCACCTAGTAGAAGAATCAGTGGGAATTGGGTTGCATTGAGTGTCTGGGTTACTCCCCCAGGTCAGGCCCATTCACCTGCATTCTCACAAGACTCACCTATATCACCGGGGGTGTCCACTTCCTCCTTTCTCTTGAGCCACATCCTTCTAGACCTTGCATAAAAGCCTGCTTGTCAAAGGTACACTGGCTCTACACGTGCAGCCAGCTGGCTTTCATATGGTTGCGCCGAGTCCCTGTTTCATCCCATCTGTGTTGCAGCCAGGCCCACGTGCAGGTCATTATAGCTGGGCATGAGGGTAAAGGTCTAAAGACTGCTGCTCCCAGGAATAACCCAGTGCTGTATGCCTGGGGTCCCCACATAGGCCTTGGGAACGGTCACTGCATTGTGAGGGTACATTTGCACATGGGCTTGCAGATTATTCTGAGGAGAGGTGTCATCAAGTGTGCAGGTGTCACCTTCAAGAAAGAGTAAGAACCAGTGGTGGGGCCTTCCCTGAACTTGCCTGCTCAGGACCTCCCCTGGAAGGCAGCTCCTAGCCTGAGTGGGCTTCTGTGCTGCAGTGGCAGCCTACCACTCACCCTACCCACATAGGCACAGATGCCTCTTGGACAGTGACTGGAACTGGGGTGGATGTACCGGCAGTCCAGCTGAAAGGTGTAACCCTGCTCTTGGTTCCCATGACCATGGGAGGATTAGCATGCACACAGCCCTGGATGCACCTAGGGAAGCCAAGGGAGGGCTCACCGTGGGTGGAGAGCAGCTAAGCGGGAGTGCTTGGTGCAGAAGGCCAATCTGGGGATGCTCCAATTCTTCCTTGATTGTTTAGCTGTACAGTGGCAGTCCTCAGTTCTATGCAATTCCCAGCCCACCCCTCCTCTACTGCCCTAATACTACTGGAGCCATTCATCATTCATGGAGTACAAACAGGGTCCACATTACAGAAAAGCAGGTATCAGCCCAATGGGAAACAAATCCACAGGCAAGGGCTGCCTGGTTGTGATGTATCAGTCCACAACCACTTAGGAGAAAAATATCATAGGTTATTGAGCAGAGAATAACCAACGCAGAGAATTGTCAACCGGGTAAAAGTGGTTGACTTGGTGACAAAGCACACAAGAACACCAGAGACATCTATGATAGCAGCTGCAACACACACCTACTTTTTTTTTTTTAATTAGTTTTTAGTTGTCAGCACCTTTATTGTATTTATTTATTTTTATGTGGTGCTGAGGATCAAACCCAGGGCTTGGCATGTGCTAGGCGAGCGCTCTACCACTGAGCCACAACCCCAGCCCCCACATACCTACTTCTAAAGCTAGGAAATAAAGGAAAACGGTTGGAATGAGTAAAATGTGGATGCGTAGGACTCTGAGGAGAGGTGCTGCTCAGCTGATGTGGGTGTCTGAACTGTGGTTGAAGGTGGGTTGGAAGCGGAGAGGCAACTGCTCCAGCACCTGCTCAGCAGGGGTGTGTTCAAGTTCACTTTTGGCTCTACTATTGAGCCCTGATAGCCTCAACTTGCTCAGGGCACAACCCTGCTGTCAAAGAGCTGCCGGCTGGGAGGTCAGGATCTCTTTTTCCCAGGGCAGTTGAGGGTGAGGATAGACAACAGGAGCGCTGAGCCTGGCCCTAACCCCATGAGGCCCAGGGTAGCTTTGCCCCACTGACCCACCTGCCATGGCTCTCTCCACAGCTCATCAGTGATGGCAGTGTGGTCTGTGCTGAAGCACTCTGGGACCATGTCACCATGGACGACCAGGAACTGGGCTTCAAAGCTGGGGACGTCATCGAAGTGATGGATGCCACCAACAGAGAGTGGTGGTGGGGCCGCGTTGCCGACGGCGAGGGGTGGTTTCCAGCCAGCTTTGTGCGGGTATGGTTCCAGCCTGTGCTTCTGCCTGACTCGTGAGGAACTACTTGGCTCTGGATATGGTAGCTCATGCTTATAATCTCAACTACTCAGGAGGCTGAGGCAAGAGGATCACAAGTTTGAGATAAGCCTGGGAAACCTAGCAAGACTCTGTCTCAAAATAAAACTTTTTAAAAAGGGCTGGGGATGTAGCTTAGTCGTAGAGTGCCCCTGGTTCAAGTCCCATTACCAAAATCATTATCATCCAAGCTCAAAATAGCTCTGGGGTCCCCCTCTCCAGTTTGTTGGTACCTGGTGCCTTGGGCTGGATGGGTGGGTGTCAGAGAGCTGTGACACAGCCCTGCTCCTCCTACAGAGCCACTACCTCCTCTGTCCCCTGCTGCTAATGCTTTCCTGCCGAGCCCTCAGGCCAGAGAGAACAGTGTGATGATAGTATATGACTCACAAGGGGAATGTGCATGGTAGAATCCCATCACCAGGAAGAACTTGATTTACCAGGCCTTTATGAAGCACTACAGAACATTTACATGGATCATCTCACTTAACACTTATCTAGCTCTGGGAGGTAGGGACCTGAGGAAACCAAGGCATGAAGTCGCTAAGAGGTCACAGGGAGGGGACACAGGTCCCACCTAAGGTGACCTCTGGTCTCCAAGGGAAAAATCCAGGTGCGATCTCCAAAGGGCCAGGCTGAGGGCAGCCAGAAGGGAGACCTCATGCCCTGGTGTTCAGGTGTGTCTTCCTGCCCAGGACTCTCAGGTAAACTGTCTACTCTGAGCCCCAAGTCTTTCCTTAAGTTACAGGTTTGAACGAGCAAGACCACACCACCTACCCAGTGTAGTCAGCCCCCACACGGCCTAGTATGGCAAGTGCTGGTTCAGAAACCCCTGGCACATTTTCAAGCACTGTGCTAAGCACCAAGTTGGGGTGGGAGGCTTCAGGGGGAACATAGGGTCTGCCAAGGCTGCCCCAGTGGTCTTGGGATAATATCGGTGCCCCTTGGTGCAAAACAAAGCAAACAAAAACCCCAAACCCAAAACAGCTCTGGGGTCCCAGGTGGCCTCACTTCCCATCTCCCATCTGCTGCAGTTAGACCTGCTGTCCCCATCCTGGCCTTGTACAGCAGTTATAGGAGATTCCGAGCTAGCTCAGGACCATCGCAGGTCCTCTGAGTCTCAGTTCCCCACTGCCACTGTGCAGTGTACAGAGACTGACTCCTAGAGCCACCACAGGGCACTGACTGACTTCGGGTTGCCTGCAGCTACGGGTGAACCAGGATGAGCCCACAGATGAGGAGGCCCCACAGACTGGCGACGGCAAGGCTGAAGATGGTGGGACAGAGGCACAGAGCAGCAAAGACCAGATGCGGACAAACGTCATCAATGAGATTCTCAGCACCGAGCGGGACTACATCAAGCACTTGCGTGACATCTGTGAGGTGAGCAGGGACCCAGCTTGTGAGTGAGGCAGGGAGGGAAGAAGGACGGAGACAGAGCTCTGACCACCCCTGTCCCCACCCCCACAAGGGCTACATCAGGCAGTGCCGCAAGCGTGCAGACATGTTCAGTGAGGAGCAGCTGCGCACCATCTTTGGGAACATCGAGGACATCTACCGCTGCCAGAAGGCATTTGTGAAGGCCCTGGAGCAGAAATTCAATAGGGAGCGCCCACACCTAAGCGAGCTGGGCGCCTGCTTCTTGGAGCACGTGAGCAAGCCCTGGATTCTCCATCTGGATCCCTAAGCCCTGCCTGTCTAGCACCTCTCTCTCTGCCAGGGACGCTTCCTCTCCCCACACACCCTGGCCTTTTATTTTCACCTCTCTTTGCACCTGGCTCCCTTCTCCAGCCCAGGCAACCTGCTATTGCTGTTCTCCCAGAAGCTTCCAAACATCTGTACACCAGGCCCCAACCTGCTCCTCTTGCTCTACAACAGTCTTAGAAGGGTCTCTGCTTTTGGGTGGGGGGAAATCACTGTCATCAAAGGGGAGTCTCAGGCATCAGTCAGGAAGAATTTGCTTGGGCCAGACAGGAAGGCAAAGATGTGTCCAGCCACCTATTTAGTGCCCCAGGGAAAGTTTTGGGGTTCCTCAGATAGTGGGTAATCTAGAATTTGTGTGGCCCACATCCAGTGTAGATGCCAGATGCCCAAAGGTTCATTGACTTGGTCTGGAAAGATTCCAGCCTCACCTGAAAGCACAGAAATTTGTTTTATCCCTGTCCTGGGCAAACTCACAGGGTTAAGCAAAGGATGTCTGTCTCTCTACCTTCCAGCCTCTGCCCCACTCATCTTTTGGCCTTAATAATAGCCCTTCCTTATTAGCACCACTGATTTCATTAAAAAAAAAAAAAAAAGTTGAAGTTTCTACTGAGGGCTTTGCTGAGAAAGCTGGGTGGCAGCAGGCAGGAGCACGCAAGTCCTCTCGGGATCTTCCCATCCTTGGATGTGATTCCACATACCTGTGCCCAGTTAAGTAAGTGGAGAGTGCCTGGTGTCCCCTGAGACCCGACTCCTAAAATAAATCAGAGGCTCTTTACTCTCAGGGACCTGGGGCTTTGGCTGATTGCCTGGGGGAGCAGGAAGACAGCCATCCTAATCTCCAGCTGTGCCCTTACAGCAAGCAGACTTCCAGATCTACTCCGAGTACTGCAACAACCACCCCAACGCCTGCGTGGAGCTGTCCCGGCTCACCAAACTCAGCAAATATGTGTACTTCTTTGAGGCCTGCCGGCTGCTACAAAAGATGATCGACATCTCCCTGGATGGCTTCTTGCTGACTCCAGTGCAGAAGATCTGCAAGTATCCACTGCAGCTGGCTGAGCTGCTCAAGTACACCCACCCTCAGCACAGGTAGGAGGCATGAAGCAGGGAGGTAGCCTGAGGTTATGCACCAGTCAGTTTGTTAAGCACTTGGGGTGTGCTGGGTTCTGCTGTAGGTACTGGACAACACACCAAATAAAACAAGCAATGTCCTCAAAGAGCTACCACCACCGCAGTGGGGGGAAGAGAATCATCAAGAGGATATTAAGGGGCTGTAGCTCAGTGGTAGAGCACTTGCCTCGCCTATGTGGGGCACTGGGTTCAATCCTCAGCACCACACATATTGTGTCCATCTACAACTAAAAAAATAATTCTTTTTAAAAAGAGGATATTAAGCTTAATATTCAGGAGGAGAGAGATTGTGCATTTGACCAGTCAGACATGGCAAGAGGAACAGCCCCAGGAAGAGTCAGCTCCACCCAGGGGGCTGTGGGAGACTCCTACATCTCTCTGCTCTCCAGCCTGCAGTGCCCTTCCATCTGTGTTCTGCCACAGGGACTTCAAGGATGTGGAAGCTGCTCTGCATGCCATGAGGAATGTGGCCCAGCTCATCAACGAGCGGAAACGGAGACTTGAAAACATCGACAAGATTGCTCAGTGGCAGAGCTCCATAGAGGACTGGGAGGTGAGGGCCCCAGGGCCCAGAAAACACTGCTGGGTCTTTGCTTGAAAATTGTGCTAATCCCTGAAAAGTCTGGGAGCAGAATCAGAGAGCCAGGCTCTTGAAAGCAAGCACTCATGGCAGAAAAGCAGGTTCTCTTGTACAGACACAGGGTCTTTGGTGCTGCCCGGAGCCAAGCTTTAACACCTGGTGGCCCCCTTCCTGTGAGGTAAGACAATCCTCCCAAAAGCCACCACCAGCCAGGAGAAGCCCTAACAGAAGAAGCATGTTTTTTCTAAACTATATCTATTCCTCAGGGGACAGATTACATCACTGAGTTTTATTGAACTTTTGGGGCTCCCAACAGTTGGATTTAGGCCCCAAAGTGTGACCAGAAATGGATCACTACCTATCAGGGTTCCCTAGTTCCATTTTTATGACTTGCATATTCCCCAGGTAACTGCCAGCCTTGCCTTCTAAGGGAACAGGAAGGCCTGAACTGATAACATTCCTGCTCCCCAGAGCCGTGGAGGGTTTTGCCCTTCCACCACCAGCCACTCTACCTCATCCGGAGGCTCTGCTCCTGTCCACACAGTGGCACTGTGCCAGCTGTCAAAGGAATTATCTGAAAATCAATATAAATCAGCCACAGAACGTTATAAGATAGATTTCTGGGCCCCACCCTTGACCTACTGAATGCAAATCCCTAAGGAGCAGCTGGGCAATGTGGTCTAGTGGTTCAGAGGCCCAGCCTTGGCTAAGGACCCATACAAGTTCAGTCATCCCAAACTGAATGGTTGCCAACAGCTGGCTGGGATTTGTACTCTCATAGAATTGGAAAGGGACAGGACGTAGAAAGTTGAAAGTTCCAGTGATGGAATTTCAGGTACTAAATACACATAGCTGAGAAAAGGACCTTCTTTAGACTCCTAAAGACTAGCTACAGAGGTGAATTCCAGCCAGCCTAATTTTTTCACTAGGGCAGAACCATCTAATCAAAAGTGTGAGCCACATGTGTAATTTTACACTTTCTAGTAGCCATCTTAAAAAAGAAACAGAAGAAACTGATTTCAATGTTGTTTAACTCAGTATATCCAAAAGAGCATTTCCACTTGTAATCAACACAAAATATCATTGAGATATTGTACATTGTTTCATATTAGTCTTAAAACTCAGTGTGTATTTTATACTGACATCTCAATATGAATTAGCCACATTTTCAGTGCTGAAGAGCCACATGAAACCACTATTTTGCAAGGATAGCCAGCTCAGGTTAGATCCTTCCGCCTTTTTCATTCCCCTTCAATAGTCCCCACCTTTGGGACCAGAATACTTCTTAGGCTTCAAGAGCACCCAGCCTCCCTTGACCTGGCCCAGTGGAAACTATAGTGGGAATACACCCACCCACCCACTACAGAGGCAGGAAATAGAGCCCAAGGTTGAGTGTGCTCTTCTCATGCCTCTCCTTGGGGACCCCCAGGGGGAAGATCTTTTGGTCCGAAGCTCAGAACTCATCTACTCGGGGGAGCTGACTCGTGTTACACAGCCCCAAGCCAAGAGCCAGCAGAGAATGTTTTTTCTCTTCGACCACCAGCTCATCTACTGTAAGAAGGTACCGGCATCACTCTGCCCTGCTGGATTGGCCCCACAGAGCAGGTGGAGAGACTAAAGCCAAGGGCTGGGAGCAACTACCCCGAGAAAGGGAGACTGGCAGATCCTACACTGGCCATTCCTCATTCCTGGGAGGAATGGTCAGGCCCATAGGGCTGGGAGATGGTGAGACCACAGGATGGCTCTCAGTCCAGTCAGGGCCCACCCAGTACTGTTAAGAATGCCCTCCTCCTGACCTGGCCCCTGCCTGATCCTCAAGTCACCTATTTATTCTCCTACTATAAATCTCTGCTTCTCCTTGTGACCCCAGAGGTCCTTTGCGGTATCCTCCTCCCGGCCTCCTCTGCACTGCTGGCCTAGAAGCCCCCATCCATGCAGTTCTCCTTGTCCACTGTACTGTGCCCTATAGGCCACTGTCTTAGTTTCTATGTCTATCTGTCTTCCCACCAGACTATACAGTTCAAAGACAGGGCTGCCCCCTGCCCAGTTAGTAGCTGGGCATTGAAAGGGCAGGCTCCTCCACTGGTGGTTCAGCAGTCATAGGTCACAAAAGGCCCCCTCTGCCTTTAGGTGCTCACCATCTGCTGGGGAGGTGGCTGGGGGCAGACAAGGGACATGGGCAGGTGAACAGGTGGGCAGCCAAAGCTCAGGGCAGCATCTGGCAGGACCTGCTTCGCCGGGACGTGCTATACTACAAGGGCCGGCTGGACATGGATGGCCTGGAGGTGGTGGACCTGGAGGATGGGAAAGACAGAGACCTCCACGTGAGCATCAAGAACGCCTTCCGGCTGCACTGCAATGCCTCAGGGGTCAGCCACCTACTATGTGCCAGGAAGCCTGAGCAGAAGCAGCGCTGGCTCAAGGCCTTTGCCAGGGAGAGGGAGCAGGTGCGGCTGGACCAGGAGACAGGTGCGAGACCCTGCTGGGCCTTGCCCCACCTCTAGGGCCGACCTGGCCCTTTTGCCTGGCCTAGCTGCCTGGCAGTCAGAATCACCTTGATAAAGTGAGGCAGTGTGTTTCATCCAGGAGTTTCAGGGCTCCAGGAATCTCTTGGTCCTAGTAGTAAGCAAGGCCACCCTCACTCTACTGGCAGGAGTGGCCCTTTCTCAGTAGACGGCCCCAGAACACGGGTCTGCTGGCCTGCATGGGGTAGAGTGGATGTTGCTTCACTGCACAGACTTGCACATGTACCCATGAACATGCTCTAAAGCCAGCTGGAACCCTGAGGAAACATGGAGGGGAAGGTGGGTAATAGCCTCCAGAATCCTCCCCTGCCCCATGAGAATAAGCTTCTCCCCCTCCTATTCACTCAGTGGCCAGGTTGCTCTTGGTAGAAGAAAGAGCATCCACCTAGACACTGCGCAAAGTGAGGGCCAGACATCAGGTAAAGGCAAGAGATGTGGGGCACAGTGGGAGGACTCGGGGATCTTCATTCTCTGCCATAGTTGGCAGGGCCAGCTGACTGAGCAGGACAAGGAACAGCCCTTGCTATATTAAGGGCACAAACCCTGAGGCATATGGGAGCAGAACACTAGGAAGACTGCACCCAGGCAGGGGAGGAGGAGGATATGGGTCCTTATGTATACCTCCCCCCAGGCTTCTCCATCACTGAACTACAGAGAAAGCAGGCCATGCTGAATGCCAGCAAGCAGCAAGCCACAGGGAAGCCCAAAGGTAAGTGGACAGTAGACCCACCTATGGACAGCTCTGTCATTGATTACATCTTTGTCTGGCCCCCAAAAGCAAAGCCACCTAAATACCAGGTTCCCAGAGGTGCCCACTGCCCTTTGTAGGTATTATGTTCCCAAAGGTTGGTGATAAGGGGAAGCTTGGGTCAGTACATTGTTCTTTATCTTGACCCCTCTGACCTCAGCATTGTGGCACCGTTAATGTCAGTGCTTTTCTTCCCTAGGCTGCTGACAGGCACCCTCACAGCTACCTTCCCCCTTGCTATAGAAAGAGCCAACATCACATGCCTTAGAAGGGCCCCTGGTCATCTATCATCTCTGAAGGCTGCAGTAGGTCAGGGCCAGGCCAGAGGCTCCAGGCAGACTGGGCCCCAGGATGTGGTCAACCCCTTGGGAAACAAATCCTATGTGGCAGAACTGAGGTTCTGGAACAGGCCCTTCTGCCTTCCACCCTGTGCCACCTGACGCTGGGGCACCCATGACCCTGCTGTTTCTCTTTGCCTAGGCGTAGGCCGGCCCTGTTATCTGACACGCCAGAAGCACCCATTACTGCCTGCCAGTCGGCCCCAACAGCAGGTCTTGGTGCTGGCAGAGCCCAGGCGGAAGCCGTCCACCTTCTGGCACAGCATTAGCCGGCTGGCACCCTTCCGCAAGTGAGCCAGTACCCACCTGACAGCACTTTGTGGACCTGCCCATCCTCAGCCCCCAGCTTTTCCTCCTTGAGGACCACTCCATCTGGCCATCCTTCTCTGCCTGTCTTGCAAACTGGAAGTGTGCAGGTGTTGGTGCCCCCAGGGCACACCAGGTTTGTGCTCCCATGCTTGGTTTCTTCCCTGCTGCTGGTGAATGAAGTGACCAGCTGGGAGAGGCAGGGCCCTGGCACATACAAGCCCCTCCTGCAGCCTGACCTCTGACCCTCTCCCCTTCTGTCCACACTATGGACCTGTGTGAGGCCTTCACTAACCAGGAGCCGGGAAGCCACCGCTCAGAACCACTTACCAGGCCGGGGTGCAGAAGGCACTAGCTGCTTTGGACCCGCTTCTTTGGAAATCTAATCATCCCCACTCCTGTTTCCTCCAGGCAGGAGAGACCTACTCTATGGCCAGTGGCCACCTACAAAGCTGGGCTGTGTCCCTTCAGGCCACTTGCAACCTTGGAGTACAGGAACCAGAAATTCTCTACCCAAATATCTGGCCCAGACCTGCCCTTTTACCTCCCAGCCCCTCTAGACATTGTTGGTCACCCTCTTCACTCGTGATGTTGTGTAGTGGGAAGAACAAAAACATATAGTCAGCCACATACTTTGGTCGGGGTTTTGTGACCATTCCATCTGTAGCTGTGGGGTTGCTGCAGAACCACCTGGTTCCTGTTTTTGTTGGGGTTTTGTCCTCTTGTTTTTCTAACAATGAAGAAAAACAGTTAATCGTTGTGACACAGAAAGATTGCCTTACCCTAGTGAGCGTGAGAAGCCATAAGGACTGAATTCTGGGGCCAACAGCATCCAGACTGACCCGACCACTCCAGGCAATGGACATGTGGCGAGGGCACCCACATCCTGCCCAAGGGCGCCAGGAGCACAGCCAGGCCTGGCATGTCAGTGTGGAACCCTACAGGATTCAGCAGCATGGACAGTCACTCTTGCACTATACCTTCTCCAAGCCAGAAGCCACATTTAATTTCATAAAGAAACTTGTGAAAAGTAATCTGGCTCCAGCCATTGCGTTCTGTTGGTGTGTGCGTTTTCTCGTGTGTGTGTGCACCTGTTCTTTCTGTGCCTGGCCTTTCCCCAGAGACAAAGAATGAGCTGGGGGCATGGTGGCGCGTGCCTATAATAATCCAGCAGCTCAGGAGGCTGAGGCAGAAGGATTGCAAGTTCAAGACTAGCCTCAGCAACTTAGCAAGGCCTTAAGCAACTTAGACATTGTCTCAAAATAAAAGCATAAAAAGGGATGGGGATGTGACTCAGTGGTGAAACCCCGGAGTTCAAACCCTGATATTAAAAAAAAAAGGAATACCATGAGCCAAGAAATTCCAGAGGTATGGGGTAGGGGTGGCTCTATTGAAGACTGGGGTCAATGCTGCAGAGGCCAAGGATTGCTGGGAGGACAGTCTGCAAGACCTGGAGGTCCATTCCTTCCCTGACTGCTCAGCTGGAGCTGGCATATATGACTTTGAGGGACTGAGGTCCACCATCTTTCTGGGCCTCAGCATTCTCCCTGCTGAAATGGGGAAGGATATGAATGACTTCCCAGGTGGACCCTGGCTACAGAAGCCAGAAGAGGAGCCCGAACTGCCTCCTTCCCAAACCACCTGGTAACAGTCCCTCAATCCACTGCCTCCAAGGGGTTGAAGACCACATGACCTTCCCAAAACCCCTAGCAGTCTCCTAACTTGTGGAAAGATACAGCACCTCTCTATTAGGCCAAGCTACCTCTAAACAAAACCTACAATGAAAAGAATCATGAAAACCAAAATATGCAACACAAGTCAATCTTTATTGAAAACTGCAGTATTAATACATAACAATTCTTGTTACAATAAACGTGCTTTAAGAATTTTAAATCTGAGCTCATCTACTCATCAGATTGCATAAAAAATTAAAATAGTATGAATTTACACCTAATTGAACTGGCTCAGAATGGATGGTCCATTCCTTTTTATTGACACGTAAGTTCAATGCAGAGGCGAGGGATGCCTTAACACTGGAAGACAATGCTGACTTAAGCTTAAAAAAAGTACCAAGAGAACAGTGTAAAAAACAGTATTTAAAAATCATTTAAAAAAAAGGGGGTGCGGGACAGTTTCCTATTCAGTTACAGTCCATGAGCCTCCTTGGGGCCTTTCCTTCAAGTGGTCATCACAGCAACCCTGTTAAGAGCAGTCTCAGATCTGGCCCAACTAGTTTATTCTACGGCCCACCGCTCTGCACCAGAACCCATAGTGCCACCCTAGCCAAGGAGCTGCCTGCTGCACCACTCTGGGACATCTCACCCTGCCTGAAGTATATCAGGACTCCCTGACAGAGATGTCACTCTTCTCCCGGTCCCAACTGACTACACTTTATTTAATCCTGCTTATCCTATATGTTTTTCATTTTTCAAATGATTGGGAGCGGGGAAAAGAGACAAACCCTCTAAACCATGCAAGACCAACTTTGCAGTTTCCACCAAAGCCACATCCACCTCAGAGTGTCATTTGCAGTGTATCTGAAGGTCAGCCACCCTTCAGTAAGCTCAGGTGGAGTAAGCAGCTCAGAGAAAACAGACATAAACCTGGGAGATGTGCTAGGCAGAAGAGCTGAACTCTGCTCTCCCTGAAGCCAACCTCACTCCTAAACTTTAGAGATCCTTTTAGAAAGCACCAGAGAGAAGGACCAGCTGCTGTCCCTCCTGCCACTGCACCCATGAGAGACCCTAGGCTGTGTGGGCAGTGCTAGGCCAACAACAGCTAGAGCAGCGAATGCTGCCGGATAAAAAGGTGGCCCAACTAATCAGAGTAATACTGTTTTCAAATGTTCGTAAAGGAGAGGTGACATTTGAGCTCCCTCTGTAAAGGAGTTCCAATATTTACACAGCTGGTGCATGGCAGCTTTTTACCACTCCCCAATGGCACATGAAGCCCATGGGTACACGAAGCCCACGTTGGGACAACACTGCCAGATGCCAGGGCATTCCAATGTATTTCCTATCACTGACATGTCCCCCAATAAACATGCAAATTACTTCCTAGACCTCCTCTGTCACAGCAGGATAAAGCTACCAGATGAAGCAAAGCATAGATGCCTTGCTGGGGAAGGGCAGGACACTCTAGAGGCCAGGGACCCAGCTCAGGGCTGGGGACCTCTCTACCTCCTATGAATACTACATTTGCATAGCACACAAGAAATGTCACCCAATAGCAATTCATAGGCCTAATAACCACATCATCAAGAATGTTCTTGAAAGATGGACCACAAGAGACATAAAAGGTTCTGGAAGAGCTTATGTGCCTGTTACCATGATTGGCTCGGGCCCCAAAGGTGTCCTCACCTCAGAATCAAGAAGCTCATAGATAACTCAATTCTAAACACTCAGCTTCCAGACCACATCCAAACTAGATTTCTATGAGCAGAGAGGAACAGCAGCTACAAAGCTGATGAACACATCTTCCACACCTCAGGGGAGAAAAGAATAAACATTTTTTTATATTCATAATGACATCCATGTTTACAGGAATTAGGTCCTTTGTTTGCCTGTTTCAGTTACTAAAAAAGAACAATAATTCAGCTGAAGAACACTCAAATAAGGAATGTCACATACACAAAAAGCAAAATTTCAGGGAATGTTCCACAATATGCTTGCGATAACAAATTATACAGCTCTGTAACAGAATACTGACCCAGGTTCTAGCCCTTAATTAATTTTACTAGAACTGAATGTTTTAAAAATTACAACCTATGACAGTTTTGGTACTACTCAAATTCAGATTCTTATCTGACAGATAAACTCTCTTTAACAACATATTTCATAAACTGATGAAATGATAGTGTCAAAATGGGAAAGATTTCTACTAGATATATAATGCCAAAGTATCTGATAGTCTCTTAGTTCAACTTCACAAAAGGGAAAAAAAGATTTTAAAATAATTTTAGAGAAGCAAAATGTTTATTAAGCTGATGTACACAGGGGAAGGGGATGCAACCCACTTTTCTTTACCCTTCACCTTACTGCTTGTGGAAACACCCTGTGTTTGCCGGCCTCACACAGGTCTGGAGATAGTTCATGTAACTTCTTAGGACTTCCTCCAGAATGCATATGACTCTGCCCCTTATAGGCACAGGGAATGTACATGTTTCCATTTTTGTGTGGGGCTTTGTTAAAGCATACACTAAAGTTATGAATACTGTTCTACTCATATATTACCACTCAATTTGGGAAAACTGCCTTCTCTGTCAGTTAAGTCCCTGAAACCCTACTGATATTGCAAACCAATACAATTACCAACACATATTTGTGGAAATGGACACAAATTATGTGCCTGGGGTACATGTCTCTCTCTCTCTCTCTCTCTCTCTCTCACACACACACACACACACACACACACACGTTAAGTGCTCACAAAGCGATTTAAAGTACTTATCAGTAAACATTCTATGTTAATAGACATTAGGAATAAGGAATCTTCTGTTTACAATGATCCATGCAAAAATATTCCTAAACTTCTTACAAAATAAATGTGGAAAAAGAAAATGAAGAGTACGCACTATAAAAAATAAGATTACCAAAGGCTCAGTGGTCAGGTATTCCACCTACCAGCCAGGCTGACCGCTAACAGTGACCTCCACCCGAGTGCCAGAGCCCTGACCTAGCTGCCTGAGAAGCAGCACAGAATCCTCTCTCAATCAAAGTCCACAGCATTCCAAACAAGGATGGGGTGGGAAAAGGATGAACTTCCATCTCTGCCTGACAGACCCCTGAAAAAGAGCAAGTCTTCATACCTCCACCCTTCTGACCCTCACTGAAAACAGACATGCACTCCTACTGATGGAAGTTGGGCATTTGGGGGAGGGGGGGGGGAGTCCTCATGATTTCTTATGTACAATATTCAGATTTTAAACTAAAAATCTTCCCATAATAGATCCTGGCAGGCAAATCATTCCACTGCTACCGGGCCCTTTCTGCCATCCACACTCACTCGGTGCTGAGTGCCTTTAGCTCCAAGAAGAGATGAGATGGCAGAAGAGGCTCACAGACCACGGACACCAACCCTATAAATCTCCTCCAGCTGGTCACAATCAGGTGGACTACTCCAAGACAAGCTACATGATTCTACATTATCAGACATACCCACAGCCTTGCCTCTCTACAAGAAACATGAGGAATTTTAAATAAAGTTTTGTTCCCTTTAAATCATTCTTAAATATACAACTTTCTCTATAACATACAGCTGAAGTCTTTGCCATTCCTTGGGAGCAGGGTGTGGGGACCAATGCCTATAAGTTTTCAACTGACTTCAAACATTTCTGGGGAAGGGGGCGATTGGAATGATTTTCTAAGCTAAATAAACCAGAAGGCAATACCTCATCCAAGTGTTTCACATATCTTCCATCCTAGGAAGACAATTTAGTTCTACTCAGGACTTTTTCAATAAAGATATACAAAAAATCTTCCTTCTCTGTAAGAGAACAGTGTAATGGAAATTTAGATGGCAAGGAAAATTGTTTTGCTGATATGTAGAAAACCCCTTTGCCCCTAACTATACTGACCACACAACTCTAATCTTCCATGATGGTCTTGAAGCATGTCCCCTTTCCCTGGACCCTGCCAAGCCTACACAGAAAGAAAGGGATGCCCACTAATTGGCTAATCCCAAACCACAGTGGCCCGCCCACTCTCTCCCCATCCCTGCAGCTCCCTCCCATGCAGTCAGTGCCAAAGAAACAGATCGCTGAAAACTAAAGTCCACATCCAGAAGCGGCAACCTACATCAACCCCAAAAGGTTGAAGAATCACCTAAGGTATTTCAGGTATGCTCTATGAACATATTCACTTTAACACTTATAACTTTAAGACTTTGCATACAACAGTGCATTAGTGAAACAGTTGTAAAATATGTTTCCATTCCTTTGGGTTTTGCGTAAGATGGTTTTGCATCAGTCACTGCAGGTAGATTGAGCAAGCTTTGTTTTTGTGTTTGTTTTTTTTTTAAACATGCATTCAACTAGATATGATTCAGAATAGATTAATACTCCCTTTTTATCATTACAGTTAGCTAAAAAATTGCCAGGCAAGTCCACAAAACAGGATTTGCTTTAAGACCAACCCACGGAGTTAGCTGGAGACTAACGGCGCTGGGACCTGCTGGACCGGGACAGTCGTATTTAGCTAAGTGTGAGAGCATTAAGAAGAAAGTCCTGGTTGGAGGCACAAGGCCTGCAGCACCAGCTGTGGAACCTCAATGATGTGACTGCACAGCTCCATCCGCAAACCTAGAAAGAATGAAAGGTACACAGTCATACAGAGTTCTTCTGCCACCACTGTTCTAAAAACTACAAAAGGACAAGATCCAATAGGGTCAAAAAGGGCAGCAGGGCACAAAGGTGCTGGACCTGATTCCCACCCACCTCACAGAGACCCCCCCAGTTACAACCAGAACTCTATCTCCTGCAACAGGCAAGAGGGGGATGCAAGCATATTCCAGGTAAGAATATAGATGCAGTGTAAATAGTAACTACTCAAATGGTTTCCTTCTCTTTATGGAGTTCCAGGAAGATCAAAAACATAATGGGGTTGTGGCTCAGTATAGAGCGCTTGCCTAGCATGTAAGAGGCACTGGGTTTGATCTTCAGCACCAGATAAAACATGAAATAAAGGTATTGTGTCCATCTGCAAATTAAAAAAAAAAAAAACACTACAATTGCTCTTAGATCAAAGGTCAGGTGCATTTTTTTCCTTTGTGCTTAAAACATGAGGTAGGTTTGTCATCCTCCACAGAGAAATGCACTATTGCCAGGGCCCAGTGAGCCTTCACTGATCACTTACATTTATTTGCAGGGTGATCACCACTGAGGGGGCACATAGCTGTAGGTGGGTGTTCCTGGAGCCCGATACGTGGGCACAGTGACTGGGTGAGGGGCAACAGGAGTTGGGGAATGGGCAGTCAGAAGGGTACCTGGAAGAAAGAGCAGCACATCACCCAAAAAGCAGGTCTACATGCTATATACCAACTCCAGTGTGACTTCACACTGTCACTGACATGTAGGCATGTAGGCCTTTGTGAAGAGACAGGCACCTTGGAAGAGGGCACAGTCCTGACTCAGAATAAAGTCAGAACCCTAATCAGATCACCCCCAAAAGAGCTGAAAGATATTTGATAACATGTCTGTAAAAGGGCTTGTGCCACCAACTGTGGTGGTGCATACTTGTAATCCCTGCTACTTAGGAGGCTAATGCAAGGAGGATCACAAGTTCAAGACTAGAATGGGCAACTTGGTGAGACCCTGTCTCAAAATTAAATTAAAAGGGCTGGAGATATAGCTCTGTGTTAAGAGTGCTTCAGTACTGCCAAAAAAATTTAAAAGAATATATAAAAAGGCTTTGGGTCTATCTTTACAGAACATTCAGAAAACTTTTCGTGGGTCAGAAGAACCCCCACCCATTTTTTTGGTTCTGCAGATTGAACCCAGGAGTGCTTTACCACAAAGATACATCCAGTTTTGTTTTTGTGGCGCTGGGGATTGAACCCAGGAGCATGTGCATGAAAGGCAAGCACTCTACTAACTGATATATCTCCAACCCACATCCAGTTCTTTTTATATTTTGAGACAGGGCCTCGCAAAGTTGTGATCCTCCCAAGTCACTGAGAACAGGTGTGCACGCAACTGCCCCAGGCTTTTACAAACATTTTAAATAGTATTATCAGACTTAAACAGAAAATTCTCATATATACAACACAGGTGAACCTTAATTAAGAACATTATGTTACGTGACAAAAGGACAAATATTGTAGATAGTCCCATTAAGATGAGAGTATTTAAGAGTTATCAAACTCAGAGACAAAACAAAATGGTAGCTAACAGAGCTAGAGAGCAGGTGTACAGCAGTTTAATGGAGTATAGGTATTTAACACATACAGGATATTCAGATTTGCAAGACGAATACCAATGTGAATAGACTTAATATATAAAATTATGGAAAAATTATTAAAAGGGTGAAAAAAAAGAGAAATGTGAAGTGGGATTTCCAAACTACATGAGCTTCTGAGTACATTTCGAAAATGTATTTTTCCTATAACTACAAAAAAATTCAGGGACTATCTGAATTCTTTTGAGGTCAACACTCCTCAAACCTAATGCCATTACTCCCTGTTGCCTGTGCTCACCCTGCCCACCATGGCCTCCAGGACACAGCTTCTGTCTATGTCACAGTCTTCTCTGCTTTGACAGAAAAGTACAGGAAAGCCAAATAAAATGGACATTAAGGTCAGAAATACACAGTATCCCAAAAAGCCTTCTCTTTGGTAGAATTTCCTTATACTGAAGTTGGAAGGTAGAGAAGTGAAATTCCAATCATGGGCCATCAACCCTTAAAGACCAGCAGGTAACTTAATCCCTAAATAGCAAATCAAGCCCCAGGGCTTCCATGGGTCCACAGAGACATGCCTACTCTAGCCTAGTGGTCTCTTCTGCCCTTGGTTTGTTCTCCTGACTTAGAAGAGGACTGGGGAAGTAAAGCAGATAAGCCGAAAGATCTGTGCAAGTAGCTGTTACTTCTATTAACACCAGACCAGCATTCCTAGATACACTGAAATCTTGCCCATTAACTTAACTTGACCTATGAAGCCAGATCACACTAAAGGGAAATATGAAGAGGGCCAGCCCACAAAGTGTTCCTCCTCAAGTTTTATATGCTCACAGTGGTGGAGGGAAGAGTGTCTGGTCACTCACTCCACATCCCTACTGCCAAATGGACTATCCAGCTCACCAACAAAATGACTTAGTCAAATTCAGAAAGTGTTGTTCAGTTATGCTCCACAAGGGAAGCCAGTTGGTTCATCAACTCTTACACCCCATACTCCAGTATCCTCTCAACTGAAAGAAGGGGAAGGAAAGGAAAGGAGTTAAAGTCAAAGGTAACTGTCACTTCTTCAAAGAATCACATGTACTTCACACAACTGCAGCCATGAAAAACTAGAACCAAGAGTCAGAGTATTCATTAGCTTTCCCACACCTTACCCCAGCCTTATGGCACCATAGCACACACACTAGGAATAAGGACTCACCTGCTGACATGGCCATCGTGGTTCCAGCAACCATGCCCATGGTGACCCCATTGCCTCTAGGAGGAGGGATGGGAGCAGGGTACACTGTTGCCGGCATGCCATTGGGCTGCACCACCGTGGTGTGATGGATGACGTGAGGAGGTGCTGCATACAGTGGCTGTGTATAGTACGTGCCTTGCTGTGGGGATAAGGAAGACAACTGCCACAAGGTCCCATAATTTTGGGACCTAATGGAACCAATCCTTCCCACCATGCAGGGCATGTCCAAGCATACCTGTGCGTAAGGGCTCTGCTGGGGATAGGCACTTCGCACGGGGTACACGGCAGTCTGGTAGGGGTTGGGGGAAGAAGAGTATGGCGGCACGGCCCCGCTGGTGGGGGAACAGGACACTTTGTAAGGTGTGCCAGGAGTGTAACCTGTAACAAAAAAGCCCATGCCTGAGTTCATGTGGGACCATGCCAGGCATGGGGGAAGGACATGTGTAGGGTGGAGGCAGGTGTCATCTCAACCACGAACAGTGTAACACAGTCAAGATTCAACACCACTACAGTCCCCTCTCTTCTCTACTGACACCAAGCTCCATTTTTTGGCTTTGTGTGCAACTGAAGTGGAGGGGGGGGGGGGTTGCTGAAGAGGAGAAAGTTCTATAGAGCATATACTCACACAAGAACAGGAAATTAAATACTGTCCTGACCCACCAGAATATAAATTAGTACAGCCTTCCTGGCCACTCAATTTGGCATTTAAAGTACATATGTATTTTAATCCCACAATTAGCTGTATAAATCTACCATAAAGAAATAAGCACATATACACAAAGACATAACTTAGAAAGCACACTAATCTCTGGTATTACAGCAAAAACAAAAGGAGAAATTTATCAAACATCAGGGATTGGCTTAGCACCCTACAGTAGAAAAACTTTTGGATCAAAGGAACAGATTGAACACACACACTTACTTGTTCCCACCCAAAATGACATGAAAATGATTATAAAACAGATTAAGGAATAAAAAGACAGACCAAGAATGAAAGTAAAGGCTGGGCGTGGTGGCACACGCCTGTAATCCCAGCAGCTTGGGAGGCTGAGGCAGGAGGATCACGAGTTCAAAGCCTGCCTCAGCAAAAGCAAGGCAATAAGCAACTCAGTGAGACCCTGTCTATAAATAAAATACAAAAAAGGGTTGGGGACACGGCTCACTGATCTGCCCGAGTTCAATCCCAGGTACCACCACCACCCCCGCCCACTAAAAAAAAGAATGGAAGTGAAGAAAGCGTTTAAATCTAAAAAGCTACACTCCATCAGTATTGAGAATAGTCTGATCATAGGACACCACCTGTCCTGGGAACTGCAGGACACCAACTTGTTTCCAGAAGCTGGTGAAGGCCTCTAATGGGGAAGAAGGGCTGTGAATCTACTGAGTGACCATTAGGTGTCTGGCTCCCCTCCTGATCCTCTACCCCAACAGATTTGCTCTCAGGTCTGGCGGAGAGGGCCTCTGGCTTACTATGCTCACAGCAGCTTTATTCAACTGCCAGGACGCTATAAATAGCCCACATGTCCACCAGCATACAGACAAACTGATACATCCACACATCAAGACACTGCTCAGCAACCAAAAGGAACAAACTACTGAAAACAGACAACATAGATGAGTCTTAATATCACTATATTAAGCAAAAGAAGCCAAAATAAGAATACATGTTATATGCATCTGATAGTAAGCACCAAGAAAGATAAATCAAAATCCACAATAATAGAAAACCCACCAGTTGTGGCCAGGGGCAGAGGGGCACATGTACCTTTCGGAACCGTGTAGTCACCCAACTATAGTGGTGATGTAAAACCCTATACAACTATCCAAACACACCAAGGTACACAGTAGAAAGGACAACTTCCAGTACAGGTAAACACTATCTCTGCAGAAGCTATTTCTAACATGACCCTAATGACATTCACATTCCCATCAGTGTAATGTGAGGCAGGGAGCAATCACACTGTCACAAAGTATAAAATCTCAAACCACAAACACACTTACCACAGCACCCAGCAACTCCACCTCCAGATATTTCCCCTAGAAAATGAAAACACAGGTCCACAATGGGACTTGTAAAACACATTCACCAATCTAATTCCTAAAATGGAAAATAATCCAAATGCTCATCAATAGGGAAAAAAAATACACTGTGATACATCCATGTAAACACTACTTAGCAATCAAAGATGAATTTCAAACCATGTCAAGCTTTCCAAAAAAGCCAGACCTCAAAAAGAACACCAGAAATTATTCCACTTATATATCAAACACTAAGTAAATCCAACTATTTGACAAATCAGAAAAGAGGAAAGGGTGAAGAAAACCTGGGATGATAAAAGGATTGAGTATATTGTTTGGGCAGTGGTTCCACAAGAATGTGCAACTCAAAATTCACCCACTGCACACTTAGTATGTAGGTTTTTTGTGCATAATCTAGTTAAAATTTTTTCATTTTAATTACACTACTGGATTGTATTAAGTAATGTAACACATTTTATTTTTAATTTTAAAGAGAGAGAATGAAAGACTCCCTGGAAATTCAGTTTTAAATGGCCTTTTTAACCACAAGAAATTCTGCTTCCCTCCATGGGGCCAGGTAAGTCCTAGTCAACTGTGGCTATAGCCACATGACAATAGTATCCTCATCAGAATCTCCATGTATGTGCCCAGGCTCTTCATGACTGTAATGTCAGTTTTTCTCATGCATTCCCCAGGGCGTGTTCACACTGCTATCCCTTCAGTGCACCCAATAGGTGGCCCAGAGATGAGTTGTACTCCAACAAGATCCATCTGCATCCAGATTCTTAATCTCTTCATCCAAACCAGGTGATTCCCAACCTCAGCTAGTCTATCTGGAGAGAAAAGATCCTCCCAGATCTCCCTAATTATTTTTGAAGTTCATTAATTGCTATGTTAACTCTAAGTATAAACAGTACCAAAATTTGAATATATCAACTTTTAAACTTGGTTAAAAACCAAATACACAAATTTTCCTCCAGAATTTAGAAAAGCAAGTCCAACTATAAGAGCACTTAAAGAGTTTCTGCTTTAATTTAGAATTTCAATATCCCCAAAAGGCTTGGTCCCCAGTTTGGTGCTACTGGAAGGTACTGGAAAAACTGGGCCTTTGGCCGGAAATGTCCAGGTCACTGGGGACAAGCCCTCCTTCCCCACGGAGATTTTAGAATCCTGTCCCTCTCCTCCTCCTCCATCTCTTTTGCTTCCCAACTGGGAGAATTCTGCCCATCTGGTTCTGCAATAATGTGCTGCTTCACCTCAAAACCCGAGTAATGGAGCTAATCCTTCACAGACTAAGATCTTCAAAATTGTAAACAAGTGGGGTACAGTGGTGCATATTTGCAATCCCAAAGACTGAGGAGGCTGTGGCAGGAGGATCACAAGTTCGAGGCTGGCCTCAGCAACTTAGAAAGGCCCTAAGCAACATAACAAGACCTTGTCTCAAAATAAAAAATAAAAAGAATTGGGGATGTACCTTAGTGGTTAACCTCAATGGTTACCATCCCTGGGTTCAATTCCTGGCACACACACAAAAACAAAAAAAACACAAACAAACAAACAAAAAAAAAAAAAAAAAAAAAACTACCACCAAAAACAAAAACGAAACCCCTATAAACCAAGCTAAGCCAGGTGTGGTGTCAAACACCTGTAATCCCAGCGACCTGGGAGGCACAGGAGGAGGATTTCAAGTTCAAAGCCAGCCTTGGCAACTTAGAAGAACCTGTCTAAATAAATAAGGGTCAGATATGTAATTCAGTGATAGAACACTGTTGGGTTCAAAAAACATGAGTCTTTTCTCTTAGAAAGCTAACTATCAGGCATTTACAGTTACTGAAAACTGACAAAAACAGTCCTTTCTCTAACTGCTCATCCTAAGAAGAAAAAAAAGTGATAGCATCACAGGTCTATGTATGTTAAAACTCATCAAAACTTTAAATATGTGCACTTTATTGAATGCCAAATATACCGCCACACAACATTTTGATTATAAAGAAAAAAGCAGTATGGGAGCTATCAAGTCCCAGCTACTCAAAGACACTCCCAGGAGGTGGCCCAGGACAGCTTTATGAAATTCCTCACAAGAGACTGGCTTGCTGGGCTGGGGTTGAGCTCAGTGGTAGAACGCTCATCTAACACGTGCAAGGCTCTGGATTCGATCCTCAGCACCACATAAAAATAAGTAAATAAAGGCATTGTGTCCAACTACACCTAAAAAATAAATATAAAAAAAAGAGAAAGAGACTGGTTTGCTCAGAGAAGGAAACAAGGAACAGCACAATGTGGGAACACCTGTGACTAGACATGACCAAGGGAACATTACACAAGCTGTGTGTCAACACAGAGCCAGAACCTGTCACCAGAAAAGATCCAGCCCTCTCCACAAGGAGGAAAGCCATTAAAAAACAAAAAGACCACCAACACAGATTTATGCAGTCTTGGCAGGCAAGAAGAAGGCAGCTCAGGGTGGAGGGCAGGGCTATCTCCAAAGAAAGGAATAATAGGGCTGGGCAAGATGGCATATACCTATAATCCCAGCTGTTCAGAAGGCTAAGACAGTAGGAGCACAAGTTTGAGGCCAGCCTCAGCAGCGTAGGAAGGCCCTAAGCAACTTGGGGAGATCCTGTCTCAAAATAAAAAGGGCTGGGGACAAAGCTCAGTCAGTGGTAGAGTACTTGCCTAGCATGTGTGAGGCTCTGAGTTGAATCCTAAGTATCACAAAAGAGAGAGAAAGAGAGGGGTGGGGAGAAAGAGAAGGGGAAAACCAGATCTGGGATAGGGAGGCAGGGAAAGAGAGAGTCTCATCCTATATATCCTCCTCTTCCCCAAATCACTCCTCCTTACTTATTTCTCAGGACCACAATCACACTATAGCAGGAAAAACTCAATGCTGGTTAACTCATAGGTGAACAACACTAATATGACTCCTACATAGCTTAAATCCAGTTTCTCCCCTATTGTTTCCATGGCCTCCATCAATAGTCCTCCTAGGAATCACCAAACTCATAGCTGACCAAAATGTTAACCATTTCTTTAAAAAGTATCACAATCAAAATATTCATAGAATTATACTTTCTGTGTCACAATTTGATATCAAATGCTAGACTTTTAAGTCTGAGAATCACATTCATAATTTCTAGCACTACCTGATTTTCAAACGAATATGGCCCCCTTTCATCTTGGTGCAGTTTTTTAAAATTCATGACATAGATGGGGCAACTAGAAATATGAACACTGATTGTGATTTTGAGTATTATTAAAGAATTATTTTTTGGATGTAAAAATGATATATATTATAGTTATACATTTTGTCTTTTAAAGATAATATTAAAAAACATGAGTAGAAGGGAAAAAAAAAAAAAACATGAACAGGATGTCTGAAAGTTACTTCAAAATAATAAAAGGGAGAGCCTGGTGCAGCGGTGCATGCCTGTAATCCCAGAGACTCAGGAGGCTAAGGCAGAAGGATCAAGTTCAAAGCCACCCTCAGCAACTTAGCAATACCCTAACCAACCTATCAAGACCATTTCTCAAAATTAAAAATAAAAAGGGCCAGGAATGTGGCTCAGTGGATTCAACTCCTAGTACCAAAATAAAATAATAATAATAATAATAAATGGGAATGTGGTTAGCATATAGATGAAAAACATAAGCTCTGAGCTGGTAACTGCTAAAAAGTCAAGTGACAGGTAAGTAGAGATTATACTCTTAAAACTTGTGTATATATTTAAAATTGTTCCTAATAAAGCCTCTTTATTATAAAGTGTATTTGTTTTAGAGTTTAGGCATACTGTTATGAATTAAGAGACAAAAGACATACATTCAACCTTAAATTCAACTTGTGTTAAGTGGATCTTATTTCCAATTATTTTTTAAAATCTGACATAAGTGGACAAATGTGAATATGAGCAATTAAATCACATTAGAAAACTACCATTTCTAAATGTAATAATGTTAAAGAATGAATGCTTATTGTTTTGTTAGAAAGGAGCATTCTGGTTTTGGTTTTTGGTGTTGGGGATTGAACTGAGGGGCACTTTACCACTGAGCTTTCTAACCCCGGCTCTTTTTTTTTTTTTTTTTTAATTTGAGTCAGGTTCTCACTAAGTTGCTGAGCTGGCCTTGAACTTGCAATCCTCCTGTCTCAGTCACCAAGCCAGGAAGGAAGGGGAATTTCTGAAGTCCACAAAACAAGAGCCACAAAGGCTAAATATAATTCTAAATTAGTTCAGCAGAAAAAGAAAAAAGACATGTTCATCCTTTTATAGATAAAGGAAATAGGGCAAAGTCCAAACTGGCAGACCTAGGCAAAAGGTATAATGGGCATTCACTGTACTGTTTTCTCAACTGTTCTGTACATTTATAAATGTTTAATAATAAATAAGGTTAAAAAAAAAAAGTGCTTTCAAGTTGGGTATAGTAGTGTGTAACCACGGTCCTGGCTACCTGGAAGCTGAGGCAGGAGGATTCCTTGAGACTAGGAGTTCAATGCACTGGCAACATAGCAAGACCCCATCTCTTTAAAATATGTAAAGAATTGGGCTGGGGATGTGGCTCAAGCGGTAGCTCGCCTGGCATGCGTGCGGCCCGGGTTTGATCCTCAGCACCACATACAAAGATGTTGTGTCCTCTGAGAACTAAAAAATAAATATTAAAAAATTCTCTCTCTAAAAAAAAAAAAAAGTAAAGACTTAAAATGATAAAAATAAGCAGGTACAGTGGTGCACTTATATAATCCCAAAGAATCCATAAGCAATTTAGTATGACCCTGTCTCAAATAAAAAATAAAAAGAGCTATGGATGTAACTCAGTGTTCAAGGGCCCCTGGGTTCAATACCCAGTACCAAAAAAAATAATAATTTACCAACTGCCTTAAAAACAGAAAGAAAACAGTCACACACAGTAAGATATATGTACAAACTTTTTATCTAAGACATGTGGATGGCAAATAAGCACACAAAAAGATTACTGATATTATTTTTGTCACGAGAGTTAAAAATACAATGAGATCTATCCACTAGATTAGCTAAAATTAAAAAGATTGGTCATACCAGTGTTGCTGAGGATGGAGAGGAACTGGAACTCTCATACACTACTGAAGGGAATACAAAATGTACAACCAATCTGGAAGACAGTTCTGCAGTTTCTTCCAAAGTTAAATATACACCTGCCATAAGAACCAGCCATTCCATTTTTGTGTTTATTCAAAAAGTAATGAAAACTTATGTCCATAAAGACTTGTACATTAATAATCATAGCAATTTCATTTATAATATCTCAAAACTGCAAATACCCCAAATGTTCATTCCTGGCAAACAGATAAGCAAACTTATGGTATTTCTATACAACAGAATACTACCTAACAATAAAAAGGACTCAAATACTGATACACACTACAATAAGGAAGTCAAAGAAATTTGCCAACAAAAAACAATCAAAAAAAATAAAATGTTTTTTCTATGTGAATTCATTTACACAAAACTTTTAAAAAATGAAAACTCACCAACTGTTAAGAGAAAACAGCCCAATTACTTCCTGGAGCCTGGGAGACTTAAAAATGGGTAGAAGAAAACATTTGGCAATGATGGATGTGTTTATTCCCATCTATGATAGAAATAAACTATACAGCAAAAGTTATGAAATGGTACATTTCAAATATGTCCCATTTATTATGTCATGTATATATCTCAAGAGAGCTGTTTAAAAAAAAAAAAGGAGTTAAACAATGGGAGATGTCTTGCAAAAAAAGATGGGTGCTGGTCACCATTAAAGCAGCAATGAGGGGCTGGGAACATAGCTCAGTTGGTGGAATGCTTGCCTCGAATGCACAGGCTCTGGGTTCAATCCCTGACACCACCACCAAAAAAAAAAAAAGCAGCAATGAGTAACAGCATTATAACAATTATTGAACCCAGGGAACATATGTTCCACAACAGTCTCAAAAGACAGGAACAAAGAAGTCATCTAGGGCTGGGGATATAGCTCAGTTGGTAGAGTGCTTGCCTCACATGAGCAAGGCCCTGGGTTCAATCCCCAGCATCACCAAAAAAAAAAAAAAAAAAAAAAAGTCATCTGAAAAAAAAGATAAAAACAAGGCCATTGTAGGAAAGAATTAGGGGTTTAAAATAGAGATTGTTGGCTTATCCTATAGTGATAGGGAAAACTATTAAGTAAAATTTCACCTGGAAACATTACTCTGGCTTAAGTGAGCAAGAACATAAACCCAGGACAGAAAAACTGGGAGCAGGAAGACCAAGACAAGATTTTTCTCTTGATATGAACTAGGGACTGAAGAGAGGTTGACATAGTGGAGACAGAAAAGAAATGGACATATGAATAGAATATAAAGGCAAAATTTTATGAATCATAAAATAAGAAGAATTTGGGAGAAGGACACCATTGCCATCTTTCATCAAAATGAACTATGTGAGGCTAGTGTTCTAAGCCACAAAGAATTGCCCCAGCAATCTTGGAAGGTGCTTCCCGTGGAGGACAAGCCAAGCCCTCATGTCAAAACACAGGCCACCACTGTTGCAAAAGAATCACCGAGTCCTGAGTATTAATGCCGGAAAGGAGTCAACATCAGAGGATGCAGGATCACAGGAGGAAAATTCCACTCAATAAACAACCTTTAAAAGACTCAGATGAAACCAACTGCATTTTTTTTTTTTTGGGGGGGGGGGGGGGTTTACTAAGGATTGGACTTGGGGATACTCAACCACTAAGCCACATCCCCAACCCTATTTTTTATTTTATTTACAGACAGGGTCTCACTGAGTTGCTCAGTGCCTCGCCATTGCTGAGGTTAGCTTTGAACTCATGATCTCTGTCTCAGCCTCCTGAGACACTGGGATTACAGGCATGCACCATGGTGCCCAGTCCAACTGCATTTTTCACAGTGACTTTTTTTTTTTTTTTTTAAAGAGAGAGAGAGAATTTTTTTTTTAATATTTATTTTTTAGTTTTCGGCGGACACAACATCTTTGTTTGTATGTGGTGCTGAGGATTGAACCCGGGCCACATGCATGCCAGGCGAGCGCGCTACCGCTTGAGCTACATCCCCAGACCCTTACAGTGACTTTTAAAACAAAAATATTCTGATGCACTTTACACGGAAGACAAGACTTTCTTTTAAACAAAGACTGGGCTAGGGATGTAGTTCAATGCTAGAGCACTTGCCACTGGGTTCCAACCCAGTACCAACACCCCCCACCCCCAGAAAAAGAATTACAAAAATATAACCAAATAAGCAAAGTGCTAAAGTACCATAAAGAAACCAATGGCAAGATGGTTTTCAGTTTCTAGTAGTAAGCTCCTACTCCTTAAACAGAGAGGCTCTGGCATAAGAAGTTACCTTTAACAACTGAGTGATTATAATGAAGATTTGTATGCTGAGAGGACCTGGCAATATCTAAAACTTATAATACAGACACCAAAAGGCTAATTTTATAAACTCAGAAATAAAACCACTTAATCCCAAATCCTAACTCTGTCCCCTCTCTTCTTAAAGCCCAGCCCCTTTTCTTTCTCCCCTACTGCATGTACAATGCATTTCATCACCCAGGACATACCTGTTTGGAAGGTAGGATTCGCTCCAGGGTACATGTTAGGAGAATAGGCAGGAGCTGCGGCTGCATAGCCCATGGGGAAACCAGCTGAAAGAAAACATATACAGCACAATGTGATGTCATCAAAGAAGAAGTAAGAGACTCTTATAATCAGAGCTCCTACAAACCCGTTATTCTTACCCTCAACTCCAAAACTCCACACGATGACTCACAAACACCAATAGCACTAAGTGTCCAACAGTTTGTCTATAAGTTGTTTTTCTTCAAAATTTTAATGGGTAAGAACCATAATCATATGTTCTAAATCTATGATTAAATGTTTACAACTTTTTACAAATGGAAAAATTTGGCATAAAGAGAGTTAGAATCTACTCTGAAGAAAAACTAAATCAAAGGGCAAGGTATTATAGCTCAGTGGTAGAGTCAGTCCCTGCTTGGTATGTGTGAGGCTCTGGGTTCAATTTCCAGGACCAAAATAAATATGAATAGCTAAATCATAATACCAAAAACCAAATATTTTTAAACCCCAAGCTATAATAAGCAAATCTCCAACACTTACAAAAGTTTTGGTCCTGATCCTACTCACATAATTTCTTACCAAGAGTAATCAGTGTGCTAAGGGTATATATAGTATGGTAGGTCCAGTTACCTTCATCTGTCTTCACTGCATAAAGTATGAAAGAACCATGATTCTTGGAGCTAAGAGTCTATTTTTGCTGCGACCAGTGAGCAACAAAAGGTGTTTTAAGGACATATATTCTCAGTGACTCCAAAGACATAGCCACATTATTGCATATTTTCATTTAAAAGCTATTTTGTGTTATTGTTCTTAGGCACTATTTAAAACTCCTAAATTCATTTCAGACTTTTTCATACTCTAATCCCCAACAACTTTCCCAGTTCAGGGTGGCCAATCATGACCCCAGGCTGTCAATATCATTACATGTCAGTCTTCTTACTGAAGAGGCTCCAACTGGCCCTGCAAGCACCAGGAAGTGGAAAAAGTCCAATCAAGAACCATATGGGGAGGCTGGGGTTGTAGCTCAGGGGTAGAGGGCTCCCCTAGCATGTGTGAGGCACTGGGTTCTATCCTCAGCCTCACATAAAAAAAACAAACAAACAAAATAAAGGTACTGTGTCCATCTACAACTAAAAAAGAAATTCTGAAAGAGAGAGAGAGAGAGAGAAAAGAAAAGAACCGAACCGAACCATATGGGGGCTGAGGTTGTAACTCAGTGTTAAGAGTAGCTGCCTAGCATGTGTGAAGAACTGGGTTTACATCTCAGCACTGCGTATAAGTAATAAAAATAAAGGTCCATCAACAACTAAAATAATAATTAAAAAAAAAAAAAGAAAAAAGAAAAGATGGGGCTGGGGATGTGGCTCAAGCGGTAGAGCGCTCGCCTGATATGTACGGGGCGCTAGGTTCGATCCTGGATACCACATAGAAATGGAATGAAGATATTGTGTCCACCTAAAACTAAAAAATAAATATTAAAAAAAAGAAAAGAAACTTATGGAAGCAAGCTGTTCTTTATTAAATGAGAAATTCTTAGAAGACTAAACTAATAGCCAGTAATAATTCCAAACATGAACACAAAGAAAACACCAAGACATTTAGTATGAAAGTCAGAATCCTGCCCCCTACCCAGATGTCTATTAGCAGAGGAGGCCTCAGTCATCTCCCCAGCCTTTCTCAGAGCCCAGGGACCCATGAGGCCCCTGATCCCCTTGATTGACTCCCTGGTTCATAGTGCAGAAAGATGTGACAGCCAGGGCATTAGAAATTCTTTTTCATACAAGGGGAAGAGTGCCACTGAGAGGACCCATGTTTGCTAGCCCTAACTAGCTAGTACAGTTGTGAAAAACTGTACTTTAGTCCTCTCTTCCCTAACCTGATGAAACAAAACAACAGTTAGGCTCCTTGGCATGGGGCAGCAACTTGGGAGGCTGATGTAGGAGGATCACAAGTTGCCTCAGCAACCTAGTGAAGCCCTAAGCAACTTAACAAGAACCTGTGTCAAAATAAAACATAAAAAGGGCTGGAGATATGGCTCAGTGATTAAGAGCCCTTGGGTTCAATCCCTGGTACCAAAAAAGAAAGAAACAAAACAGCAGCCTTCGAAAGAAACTGTGCTGAAGAGGCTCAGAGAAAGGTGTTTGTTTGCTAGGGCACTTAGACTGGGACATTTAGGGTGGCATCATGACCCTTTAAGGAACAGATGTAACAGTAAACAAAGTGATGAAAACCTTTGGAATGAGGTGAAAACTAGGGGCAGGAATTGGTGGTCTAAGTGAACTTCCAAAGGGTTCAGTCATTATGGATAGGTTTGGTTTTTGGTTTCTTTTGAAGCACTGGAGATAGACCCCAAGGCCTCCTGCATGCTCAGCGAATGCCCTAAACTGAGCTACACCCCTAAGTCCCTCAGTAGGTTTTATCTGAAGGTTACATATAAAGTCCCTTTCTAGAATCCCTGTAGCACCCCTCCTCAGCCGGGATGCCCTTGCTTTGCTATCCCACCTTTCCAAGCAGTCCAACAAGTTTCAATAAGAAAAGTAAGACAATGGCCCACAGGAATTCCTACAAGTGGCCAGATCTCATCTCTTACATGAATGTGTTTTGTTTTGTTTTTTTTTTTTCCTTGATCCTGAAACTGATCCTCCTCTATCTCAGTAGAAACTATTTTGGGTTTATCTCTAGATTCTCACTTTCCCACTTGCCCCCTAGTCAGAGAATAATGTGCAGTGGTAAAATGTTTTATCAACTTCACTCATTCTGGACATCAAGGGAGGATTTCACTTGAAACAGACTTCAAGTGGCCATTGTAAAAACAGCAGGGCAGAAATTTCCATCAGCATTCTGTAGACTGACCTGGAGAGGTTCCCCAGAGGCCCAAATGCAAGGAGAGCCAAGTAAGCTCTGGAGCTGCCTCAATTCACCCATAGGAGCTAATGGTATATAGCTTATACACCAGGGAGTCAGTCAGAAAAGGAAATACCACTGACCTAGAGAATATGCTGTAGGCATGTGCAGGAATTCCCACAAAATCCAATTTTCTTTATCTCTCTCCATAAAATCCACTAGTAAATTCTCTGAGAATCATCTGTTTGGTATTTGCTTCAAGGGTCTTACTGTTATGTTTGTTTGGCCCTTCCCTTCACAACCATCTAACAATGAGTTAATGTGCTCTAAAATCAAACAGATCACAAAGCATATTTAAAATAGCTAGTGAATAACCAACAGAGGGTCATTATACAACTGGCCTCTGGTATGGGAGCCTCTGCTCCTTCCATGCCCTCACTCTCTCCATTCCATCAGCCACATTCCATCTGCTCTGCCACCATCATGACCAGAGCTGAACATAGCTCACCTCACTATTTCTACTTCAACCGTTTCCACTTGGGTTACATATAACCCCACAGGGGTAGTCTGAAAAGACCCTACTGGCATGCTACTTTGCTGGCTGTGGGTGTAACACCAAACTCTTTCTCTTATTCTCTCCAGAATTTTGTTGAGAAGAACTGTTTCTCTACCCTTAGGATTTTTCTAGCCCTAGCAGCTTCCTAAAAATGTCCCCCAGTGGACAACAAGAAGTGTCTCCTTCAACAACTACTCTCATTCTTTTCTGGCATGCAGAGGCTTTGGAAAGGCCAGACTCCCCACAGCAAGAGAATGGAATGATGAACTTCAACTATAGCCATTTTTATGTGCTTGATCACTTTATGGTAATACCATCAAAACAGGGGAAAAAAGACAAATTAGGAGAAAATATTTACCAATTACTTAGATAAAGGGTTGACATACTTAACGTTTGTTTCTTTTTGGGAAGTTCAGAGAATTGAATATAGTACTTCACATCCTCTAGGTACCACTGAGCTACATCTCCAGCCCTTCTTACTTTGAGACAGGTTTTCACTAATGTTACTTGGACTGGCCTCAAACTTCTAATCCTCCTGCCTCAGACTTCCAAGTAGCTGGGATTATAAACCTATACCACCACATCTGTCTATAACTTGTAAACTAGAAGAACAAAAACCCAAGAAAAAAAAAATAGACATGGACTGTTAGAACTGCAAACTACAACTACACTGATACCATCTCACACCGGAATAGCAACCACCTGAAAATTAGACGACATTTTGTCAGCAAGGCTGTGGAAAAATGATCTTCTAGCAGAAGGATAAAACAGGAAAAGCTCTATGGAAGTGAACTTGGCATTATCTTAAAAACTGCACATGTAGGGCTGGGGATGTGGCTCAAGCGGTAGTGTGCTCGCCTGGCATGCGCGCGGCACTGGGTTCAATCCTCAGTACCACATACAAAAATAAAGATGTTGTGTCTGCCGAAAACTAAAAATTAAATATTAAAAAAATTCTCTCTCTCTTTAAAAAAAAAAAAGCTGCACATGTATATATGGGAGGCTGAAGCTAAAGGATCCTGAGTTCAACCCCAGCCTGGGCAAAACAGAAAGATGCTGTATCCAAAAATATCAAATGTAAACATATTTACTCTTTGATACACAACTCTACCTCTAACATTCACCTTGAATTTTAATTTCCACAACAAATATAAGCACAAGGTCATTTACTCTGAAGCATCATTCAAACAGCAAACAATTCAAACAACCCTAACACCCTTCAAAAGGAAACCCTACAAGGGGCTGTGGTTGTGGCTCAGTGGTAGCATGTCACCTAGCACACTGAGGCACCGGGTCTGATCCTCAACAACACGTAAAAATGAAATAAAGATTGTATGTCCACCTACAACTAAAAAATAAACATTTAAAAAATAAAATAAAAAATAAATATAAAAAAAGAAAACCTCACAAAATGGAGGGTTTATTCAATAGTATTATGTTTTAAAAAAAGAAGAAAAAAATCTCTGTGAAATTATATGGGAGTGATTTCTAGAATAATTTAAGTTAACAAAGCAAAGTGTGAGACACTTGCTGCATCACTTTCCCAAAACTAACCTGCTGTTCCAACAGTGAAGACATACGCGGGCTGATGACCTCCAGCAGTAGCAGCCTAACACAAGCCTCCTGCAACTGCCAATCCTTTCCCCAGGAAACCCAATAGCCTGGCTGAGACTTCCTCGATTAAGCACTCCAGTCTGAGGCTCTTCCTATCCAATTCTGCTTCCTCCCCATTGATTTTCCACAAGTGTTATCCCACCACCCTCGCCCCCACCAAAATGTATCTGTTGCTAACTCCAACTCAAGAGTCCACTACTTTCTGTGCACCAAAGGAGAAATTAGAATACATGACTTGTTGGCCTGGGACACTTGTCAACTCAGCATGGGCAAAAGTTCCTCATTCCCTGAGTTGATTAAGATCAATCAGTAAGTTATCTACCTGGCAAAGGAAGACCTCATCAGGACCACCCACAATTTCTAATATAACATGTGTGACAACCAAAGAAAAATCCCAGACAACCCGAGAGAAATGACTGAAAAACAAACTAACAACAGAAATAGACCCACAGCGAATCCAGAGTCTGCAGTCAGCCCAAAGATCTTTCAAATAACTGAGTAATATATTGGAGAAGATAAAAAGTCTTGATTCAATGTATGATTTTACAACAAATTTGAGCACAATCAGGATTAGTGAAATGAAAACAGATCAGTAGAAGCTATCCATATTTTAAATTAATTGAGGTAAAAAACTGGAAAATACAAAAGAAAAGGGGTACATTCATATACTTGTTAATGAAGTCCCAGGAAAGAGTAAGGAACAGAAAAATACTTGCACAGATACTGCAACGGCTAGGAAGAAACAAACCAAGGACCAAAAAGTTCACTAAATGCTAAGCAAGACAAAAACCAAGAAAATGATATCTAGTTACATGATGGTAAAAACAAAGATATTTTAGGGGCTAGGGCTGTAGCACGTTTGAGTCACTGGGTTTGAGGAAGGAAGGAAAGAAGGAAGGAAGGGAGGGAGGAAAAGAAAAAAGAAAGGAAAAGAAAAGAAAGAAGAAAGATTTTTTTTTTTTTAAAGATATTTTAAAAGCCATAGGGAGGGGCTAGGGTTGCAGCTCAATGGTAGAGCACTCGCCTAGAACATGTGAGGCCCTGGGTTCGATCCTCACCACCACATAAAAATAAATAAAATAAAGGTATTGTGTCCAACTACAACTTAAAAATAAATATTAAAAAAAAAAAAAAAAACAGAGAGCACAACGGATGGCAAGGGAGAAGCAAAAATTGATTCCCAAAGGCAATGCAAAACTGAAGACAATGGAATTACATCCTTAATGTCTGAGAGAGAGTAACTGCCAACCTAAAAAATCTATATTCACCATTATAAACAAAAACAAAGGCTCCCCAAAAGATATCACATTAGATCCCCAGGAAAATGACTATGAACTTATTTGAAATAAGACTTAGCAAATATGACTCAGGATCTTGAAATGAGATCATCCTTGACTGCTCAGGTGAGCCCTAAATCCAATGACAAGTGACTTTAAAGAATACACACAAAAGAGAAGCAGAGGTTTTGACTATGGAAGCAGAAATGGGATTGATGTGGCCCCAGGGCTACAGTGTAGGATGACCTGCAATGCCAGAAACTAGAAAAGGCAAAGACTGTAGCCCTACCCATATCTTAATTTCAAACTTCTGTATCCGTGAGAGAATAAAATTTCTATTTTAATCTATTAAAAGCTTGTGAGACTGGGGATATAACTCAGTTGGTAAGTGCTTGCCTGGCATGCACAAGGCCATGGGTTCAATCCCCAGCACAACAATAACAACAACAACAAAAAAAACATTATTTACAGGGCTGGGGTTGTGGCTCAGAGGTAGAGCACTCACCTACCATGTGTGAGGCACCGGGTTCGATTCTCAGCACCACATTAAAAAAATAAATAAGTATATTGTGTCCACCTATAACTTAAAAAAAAAAATTAAAGTTTGTGGATTGGGAGGGGGTGTTAAAGGGAGTTATTCAGATAAAGAACAAAAGACCCAGACAGAAACGTGTCAACAAAGAAAGCAATAAAGAGCACTACAAATAACTGAGTTAATAGCTGTTGACTGCACAAAATAAAAACAGTAATGTCTTAAGGCATGGCAACAATAATACAAAAGGAGAAAAAGAGAATTTTTAAAATGTTGTATTATAGTAACCATTAAGAGAATAGTGAAAAAAAAAAACTAATAGAAGAATTAAATAAAAATATTTGATTAATCCAAATGATGGCAAGAGAAAAATGAGCAAAGAAAACAAAATTCTGGATATAAATCAATTATATCAGTAATTATAACAAAATATAAAACATTTCTGAGAAGAGTTTCCTATTTAAGTGTAAATAAAAATAACAGTAATAGAACCAGTCTCTCCATTTGTCAGTAAGAGTATAAAAGAGCACAAAAGGGGGCTGGGATTGTGGCTCAGCAGTACAGCGCTAGCCTAGCATGCGCAGAGCCCTGGATTCAATCCTTAGTACCACATAAAAATAAATGAATGGAATAAAGTTATTGTGTCCAACTACAATAAAAAAAATAAATATTTTTTTTTTTTTTTTTTTTTTAAAAAAGAGCACAAAAGTACTTTCCTATATTAAAATGTCTTGTCAGCTTTTGGTTGAAATTATGCTGGCCGTCACATCCTGCAGGCACATCTTCCCATATTTTTGACTCCCTGATTTAAATGACCTAGAGTGATTATTGGTCCTGCATTGAAACCTCACTCATAAAGTTTTTGTTTAATTTATTTTTTAGTTGTAGTTGGACATAATACCTTTACTTTATTTTGTTTTTATGTGGTGCTGGGGATTGAACCCTGGGGCTCGTATGTAGCTTAGGCAAGCACTCTACCGCTGAGCTACAACTCCAGTCCCTCTCATAAAGTTGTATAGAAGTAAGAGAGACATAAAAATCTCAAAACCAAGAAAATAGAAAATAAGTATAAGGAAATGAAGGCAAAAACTATGTAAAAAGATACAAAATTTTAAATATCTTTAAAATTACAGAAATTTTCTTTTAAATGTAATTTTTAGACCCCAAAATAAAATAAAAAATGTGAGAGGGGGTAAAAAAAAGCAGCTTACTCCAAAAATTCTCTTAACCAAGTGTCAGCAACAGCCCACAGGGCCCACCACCCATTTTTACAGTTGTACTGGAACACACCACACTGAATATTGCCAAAGGCTGCTTTTGTGCTACAGAGACAGAGCTGAGTAGCTATACAATTCTAAAATATTTACTACCTGGACCTTCATGTAGAGTTTACCAATCCCTGTCAATGGCCAACCAAAGAGGAAGAACAAATATACACATTTCAGCATTAATACCACTATACAGAGCTGGTGTTTATGCTTCCTGGAGCACTTCATTCTCCTCAAACTTCTTAGCCAGTCTATTCCCCCCGTCCTCCAATCCTAATACTGCTTTCTGGTTCTCACTTTAGCAGTGTTCTACAAGCAAATTAACCTGAATTTTGTCCAAATTTTTTTTTTTTTTTTTTTTGTCATTTTTAAGTTCTGATTGGTTACTTTTTCTCTCCCAGCATACTGTTCCCCTCTTATGTTTTTGATTCTTTCTTTTCCATTTGTAATTATTCTAAAATTGTCGGTGTGACACAGCAAACAGTCATGACTGGTGACTTTCACCTGACAGCACCCTGTGTCTTATGATTTTTCATGCAAGCAGGCAGAATTTTGTCTGTGGGAAGCCCACGCAAGCTGGGTTGAGGACAAATGCCTCCACAGCACTTATGCATTCTCTTCTGTCAGGGGCTCTAGGGGAAATGCAAGTTGAAGAATATTTTTTATGTTGGTTTCTAAACTTCTGGAGCCCCTAGGAAATGCACAGTAATGCAAATCAGTGTTCTAAACATCCCTGAAATGGCTACAAAATCTTAGGAAAGCCATCCCTCCTTCTCAGAGCCCATGCAGACTCAAGCTTCTGGGTGGGACCACCTCTTTCCTGGGAGATCAACTCTCTAGAAATCAGACTAATTGATGAGAGCCCACTCCTACTCCTTGTCTCACAAGATCTGAAGCCTATTCCCATGTGGATTGTTACAACCCACAAACAACAAATACCTCTTGGACAGACACCTTACCTTAATGGTCAAATAAAATGGGTTTCACACCACTCCCATATTTGACCCTAGACAATCCTTTTCCCTCCTGCAAGTTCAGGTATACATTTTCAAATGTTTTATTCCATTTTCTTTTCTTTTTTGACCCCAGGGATTAAACCCAGGGGCACTAAGCCCATCTCCAGCACTATTTTTTTTAATATTTTTGTATTTGTAGTAGGACACAATATCTTTATTTTATTTATTTTTATATAGTGTTGAGGATCAAACCCAGCACCTCGCACATGCTAGGCAAGCGCTCTACCACTGAGCCACAACCTTATCCCTGCCCAATACTTTTAAAAAATATTTTATTTAGAGACAGGGTCTTACTGAGTTGCTTGGGAACTTGCTAAATTGCTCAGAATGGCTTTGAACTCACAGTCCTCCTGCCTCAGCCTCCAGAGCCACTGGGATTACAGGCATGCATCACGGTTCCCAGCTCATTTTCTAAGGATTTTGTAGCAACAAGGTTTTAGGGTTATCAACCATATTATTAAAATCCACAAAGAAATCATAACATTGCAAATAGTTATCCTTTATTCAAAGTCACCACTCAGGACAACCATTGCTGACTCGGTACTGTTCAGGCCTTAGTTAGAAGTATGTCCTCTCTGACCCAGGGATGAAACTAAAGTTCCATCAGATATGATATAAATAGGAAATAAAAAGCCTTTTGGGCTTTCTTACAGGGTAGAGATAAAGTGAAAGATTGTTATGAGGGCTGAGCCACAATGGGGAGGAACAAACAGGACCTGTGACTAATTAATATTAAGCTAAGATGAGGAAGTGAGGCTTACCAGACCAACTTAGATAAACAAGATCCTGGTCCCAACTGCTGAAACTACTAAATTAAACTTTGATCAAAGCCAGTCTTCTCTCTTAATTTTTCATTTTCATTTATCTTCTTCCTTGTCCACTCTAAATATTTTCAATGCTATGGAAATATACCAAGTAATCAAAAATGAAAAATTCTACTCACTTACCTGGATAACCAATTCCTTTGGCATTTGCATAGGGAACCCCAGAAGATCCAGGGCTATAAACGGGATTCATGATTTCAAGAACTAAAAGGAAAAAAAAAGTGATTTAGCCAAGTATTTTTGTTCTCAAGATTTTTCTCCAGTATCAGTCCCCAAAAGAGCAGGTACTAAGAATCTTTCTCTAGCCTATCTAAAAGGTGTTTCATGCTTCTCCCAACTAGCAGACAACACAAAATGAACGCCAAATGTTTTAATTAATGCCCAACCAGGATGTTATAAACAGTTCTTTACAACTCTCTTCAGTCCATCAGAAACTAACAGGAAAAAGTATTCGCTATATAAGAAAAAACATTCTACAAATAACCTAAATGTCCTTTTAATAAAGAACAGTTAAGATATATCCAAGCCATGAAATATGCAGGTGCTTTTAAAAAAGCATTTAAGTAAAATGGAGGTATACCTTAGTGTTAAGAGAGCTTGCTTGGCAAGCCACTAGGCCCTGGGCTTGATCCTGGGTCCACAAAAAAGCACAAGATTGATACAATGTTAAGTGAAAAGAGTAGGGTACAATACTGAGCCCAAATTTACATCAACTTATGGTCATTGGCACCTCCAACACATGGAAATAAGTGTGGAAGAAAACAAAAACATTAAGGTAATTATCTCTACATGAGTTGGGTTTAGTGTTCCTCCTCACTTTTCTGCATTTTTAAAAATAACTTGATTTTTTTCCTAAAAAAAGAAAAATTAGCTTACAGCCCGGCTATTCATTAACCCACTCAATTTTCTAAAACTCACTAATCTTTTTTTTTTCCTGAAAAGTTCAAACATTTAGTTATGATTCTGTTCCTTCCCTAACTAAAATAAGATTCTCAACTTAAGTATGAGCTTTCCCTAGTCCTCATCCAGTAAGTCACTCTTTTTTGGCCCCAGGGATTATGTGACTGAAAAGAGCAAGATGATCTTTAATTTACATAAAAACTGTGTGAGGAAAGAAGTATCTATGGCACTCTGAATTTTTTTGCTGAATATTGCTGTGAATCTGAAACTGCTCTGAAAAAGTTCCCCACACTTCTTTTTCCTTTTTTTTTTTTTTTTTTTTTTTTTTGATGTTTGTTTTTGAGATGGGGGTCTATGTTGTTCAAGCAAACTCTTGGGCTCAACTGATTCTCCTATCTCAGACTCTCAAGTAGGTGAGTCTACAGGTGAGCCCATGACTCCTGGCTAAAAGTTCTGTTTTTTAATTCGGGGCAGGGGTGGGGGGATAGGACAACCCACACATTACATGTACATTAGTTTACTTTTTCAGTGTATGCCTTCTCCACATGCCCAATTAGAATACAGGCCCACAAAAGCAGAGAACATACACTTGGTGCTATTTTCTTTGATGTCTCTAATTCACCAATAACAATGTCTAATACAAAATAGGTTCAAATACCTACTCACTTTCTTAAAAACACACACACACTTTAAAACTCTAGTTTTTTAATTCCATTAAAGACAAAACACAGGGCTGGGGATATAGCTCAGTTGGCAGAGTGCTTGCCTAGCATGCACAAGACCCTGGGTTCAATCCCCAGCACCACAAAAAAAAAATAAATAAATAAATAAATAAATAAATAAAAATAAAGACAAAACACAAAAATGAAGCACTTCAAATTTTCAGCTCACCTAACTCATAAGTCACAGCTAAGCAGTTCAGTATACAGAATAAACTAGCTCACAACCTTAGCCTCTGTAACAAATTCAGTAAGAATAAATTGACAGCATCAGAGATAAGGGCATTTATCAACAGAACAATTATTTTTTTTTTTAAGACTTTTAAACCAAAGCTAGATTTGCTACATCCAAAACTACAGTTAAATGATATCTTAATCAGAATGTTCTCCCCTTCCTGATGTTCATTATGGCAGCCACTTGCCTAGAGTGACTATGAACACCTGAAAAAATGTGGCTGGTGCAAGATCTCATGTTTCATCTTTATTTAACTTCAACTTAGTCACATATGTCCAGGACTACCACATTGGACAGCACAGACCTACAAAATAAAGAAAAAACAAGAAAGGAAGCAGGTAAGCAGAAGGATCAATTGTGTTTTATCCCCCAAACTGGCAATTGCCAAATCCAATTCCTCTACACTTTTAACCTACTCTTGGAGATCTACAACATAGGAATCATGAAGGTCCTCAAATACTTCATTAACTTCTCAGGTTTAACTATCATTTCTCAAGAAATAAATATTTCCCAAACTCTAGTTTTCTGCATTCTGTGCCAAAACCTAATTTTATTTTCTTAACTGAACATGAGATTAGCAAAACACTATGCAAAAGCCATGGAGAAAGGAGGAAGTCACAGTACCTCCCTTCTGAATTTACAATCTAGAAAAAGCGCTGTCCAACAGAATTTTCTGCAAAGTTGGAAACTATGTCTGTGCTGTCCAAATATGGTAACTGAATTTTCAGCTTAAATAATCAGATGTAAGTTACAGCTATTATTCTGAACAGCACAGGCCTATAAGAATTAAAACAAAAATCATGAATAATTGTGATACAGGGCAGAGTATTAAGAGTCACAAGTGAATAAATTGTTCTAAGAGCTGAATGGAGAGAGCAAAAATTCAATAGGGGAGGGACGAATAATCAGGAAACATGATTCAAGAGGCAGCATTTCCAAATTTCACAACTAGCCACAGGAATGAGAAAATTCAAGACCCACATTGCAAATATTAGAAGACTGGGTATATCTGGAGCTTAGGTTACAAGTAGGAATCAGCAATAAGTGACTATGGAGAAACAGGTTAGATTACAAGCAGGTGGAGACCCTTAAATGTGGGCTGAGCAAGCAGCTATCGTATGACAGGCAATGAAGCTCATAAACAGCACAACTAAACAAGAGTTCCCATTCCCTGGGTATATACCATTCCTATGTATACAAAATGAAAACTACATTCCTAGGTATACAAAATGAAAACTATACATCAAAAACTACACAAATTATTACTGTGCTGTGATAGCCAAAAATTGCAAAAAAAAAAACCTCAAATACACTGGAAACCAGGAGGCTCCCCTTCCATAGCCTTACAGTCTAGACCTCTAATGATACAGTTTAACCCACGTGCCACTAAAAATTTCACAGAACCACGTCTGAACTGAGATTACATTTCCTGAAAGAATTTCTACTTCCTCAGAAGCTGATAATATATATTTTCTAAAGTTATTAAAACATTTTAATGAATTAAAAGTTACATGTAGATAAAATATTACAGGATTAATGAAAGTGTTGCAGTTTTGTAACAATTTGACAGAGGCAAAAAATAACTTATAACAGACACATCTCTCTGAACAAACACCAAAAAGCTCAAGTTATTTGTTCATTCCCCCAATACTATAATCCCAAAGAACTGAGGAAATTCCTTGATCCACATGGCCTCTCTCCATCTCACAAAGTGAAGTTCTTAAGTATTTTTTGAATGTGCAAGAATAACTGAAGAATTATTCAACAGAACATATGGGATTTATCATAGTAATATTAACTTGAATTCAGAGTTACTGAAACATAATCTGTTTACTGATTAGTAGACTTGAAACCTGAACCTAAAGATCAAACCTAACATCACTAAGAGTCAAATTACTTAACTATCTGCATCCTTACATGATGAAATATGAATTACTATGTATCATCAAAGATGTATTGCTGCAAAAGTCAAATATATTTTTATGCCTCTAACTTCCAGTTCTGGGGAAAAGTCAAGGAGTTGGAGGTATGGAGGAATCAGGCAAAACCAAAAGATGGGGCATTCTGGAGGACAAATGACCCAGTTTCTTCAATAAGTCATTCATCTGAAAAAAAGGCACAGGGGTGGGGGCAGTATTAGATTAAAATAGATTATGGGCTGGGGCTGTAGCTCAGTGGCAGAGCACTTGCCTAGCATGTGTGAGGCACTGGGTTGATCCTCAGCACCACATAAAAATAAAATAAAGGCATTCTGTCCATCTACAACTACAAAAAAAATTTAAAAAAAAATAATATTAGACATAAAGGAAACAAACAGATTTTGTATGGATTCTGATTTAGAGTTTAAAAACCGTAAAAAAAAAAAAAAAAAAAATTTAAGGATATTTGGAACAAAACCTAAATTAGTATCAGATGATACGCTATGTGTAGTACATTTGAGGTTGCATGTATACATAATTTTTTAGAGATACATGTTAAAGTACATAAAGACATGTCTTTAATTTAAAACACTTCAACCAAAATGGGCAAATACAGTAAAATGCTAATAATCTTTACATCAGGATGTTGCATACATGGCATTATAGTATATTGTACTTTTTTCAGTTGCATAATGAAAAACAAAAGGAAAAAAACCATCACCAACCTGCCTGGAATCTAAGGCCACTAGTTATCCAGAAACCACCAGTTTCCTAGTTCTGACTTGGCTTAGACCAAGGAACCCAATCGCAAGGCTGGAACCACAGGGTACCACTTCTTTAAAGTTTTCCACTTGAAATGATTCAACTGTCAGAATTACTACGGGCGGTTTGACACCTACACAAGAAAAGAAAAATCTTAGATTTGATGACAGCAAAAATTCCTCAACCTGAAAATCCCAATCAGAACAATCAGGAATCTTTAAAATTAAAAAGCCATCACTGCATCATCTCTAGTTTTAAAGTATATCATGATCTAAATAAATAAACAAAGCTCCTACACAAAATAGTAATAATAAAATTTTAGGGGCTGGGGTTGTGGCTCAGTGGTAGAGCACTTGTCTTACCACTTGTGAAGCACTGGGTTCAATCCTCAGCACCACATAAAAATAAATTTTTTAAAAAAAAGGTTTTGTGGGCTGGGGATGTGGCTCAAGTGGTAGCGCGCTCGCCTGGCATGCGTGCGGCCTGGGTTCAATCCTCAGCACCACATACAAACAAAGATGTTGTTGTGTCCGCCGAGAACTGAAAAATAAATATTAAAAATCTCTCTCTCTCTCTCTCTCTCCCCCCCTTTAAAAAAAAAAAGGTTTTGTGCCCATCTACAACTAAATATTATATTAAAAAATTTTTTAAAGCCTGATATTTTAGATTTCCTATCAACAACCCTGATTTTATGGGGCTTAAACTCTCTTTCAGAGACTCCAATATACAACATACAATACTCTTTAATCAACACTGGAACTTCTCAGTAACATCTGACATCATCCAGAAAAGCACATAATAAAAGAAAGTTCTCCACTCTCCCCAGTCTACTTTCACTACCAACATATGCAGTCTACTGGGAGAAATTCACAAATTTCTGCACAATACACTTGGACAGACTTCAGGGAAACATAGACATGAGTGAAGAATTAGTCTATTGTGCTGGTATACTGCTGTTTAAAAACTGTTCCAATTGGTGCAGGAAAAGAAACTGTCTATATAAGACAAGCTAGAAAGACAAAAATTTCCCTTTAAACCACAGAGCCTGTAAAAAATTAAAATATTTTAAATGCACTTCAGATTTTTTTCCCCAAAATTCTCATCTACTTTTACAGCATTATGCTTTTCTTAATTTCCCAGTGTTTGGAATTCAAATAATTTTCAAGTTACAATTCTGTTTAATCTTAAAATGAATATGGGTTAAAAACTAGTTTACAGTAAATCTTAACATATTAGGTTCTAATAAGAAGGTTTGGGCAGTAACAGCACATGCTGCTCCCTCCTTCCTTTGGAGTTTCAGGCACTTGCCTTAGGGCACAGCCTAAATCCTTTTACTATTCTGAAAGGCAGGAGGCAGAAAAAGGACACTATCTGCTTGGGCATTTTCAGTGACTGCTGCAAAGTGAACACCCAGGAGAACCTTATAAGTCAGCAGTCTCCAACTAGAAGCCTGCAGCGCCTCCCACCAGACCTAAACTTTCCTTTAGTCAAAATCACAACTAATTTTAACTTATTTGAAAGCTTGCATGCCAAGCTGAAAATACTGGTAACCTGAAAATACTGCATGAGAACGCACTCTACCAAAGTCAGTGCACTTTATAAGGACCAGGAAAGGTAAAATTTTCATAATTTCCACCACAGTAGTTAACATTACAAAATGTAACCTTAGACTGCTGAAGTCTTGACTGACAAGCAAAAACAACCCACTAACTTCTTCACCTACAAAAGTTTAAATGCCTTATAATTGCCAAAGCCAAATTTAAAAACCTAAAACCTTTCATAATATTTGAGAAAGTAATCTGAAATTATACAAGGATGACTGGAAATTTTAAGGAAAATGAACTACATAAATCTTCTTTAAAGCTTCTGTGCATGCCAAAACACTCCAAAACATGTTTAAGAGTGACTTTAATGATTAAACATTAACTCATACAATCCACTGGATGCACGTTCGCACACACTACAAAGGAGAAACACCCTGTTTGTAGACACTGGAAAGGTGCACTTTGTTTTTTCAAAGTTTACCCACACTGTGCCACAAAATGTCCTTTCTGAAGAAAATCTTAAAAGCTTAATTTAAATCGTGCCTTTTCAAGCAAGGGGAGGACGCTCAATTTCCACAAAGCAAATGAATCTTACTTTGTAGATAAAGTGAATAATTCGAAATGATTAAACCCAAGAATACCAAACCTGACTTACAGAAACGCCACCCCAATGTTCCCCTGTTTTCCATACTCTCTTGCTCTGGTGACTGCGACCTTTAAAAGGCCGAGAGGACATCCCTGCGCCATGAATACCCCGCTGGCTGGCCACCTGGGCCGCAGCCCCCAGCCACACAGACCGCACCTGCCCGCGCCCGGGCCCCAGCCCGGCCAGCGGACAAAGCGCAGCAGGGCCCAGTCTGGCGCCCAGCGACCCCCAGCCACCGGCCCGACCTTGGCGCCGCCCCGAGCTGGTCGCACAAAGCACTGCACTTCCGTCCGCGCCACCGCCCCGGCCCGCCCGCCGGCCGGGGCTGGGGAGGGCGTGCGTGCCGCCCCCGCCAAGCAGCCCCACTCACCGAGCCGCGCGAGGCGGCCTGGGCCTGGGTAACCAGCGCTCGCCCGCCTGGGCGGGATGGGCCGTGGGTCAAAGCGAGGGTTAGCGCCACGGAGGCCTGTTCCGATGCGGACTGAGCCGCTCGGCCCGCGTCTCCACCGCCGCTCGGGGGCCGCACTCGCGTTTGCTCTGCTCCGCCCGACCCGCCTCTCCGCAGCCCGCGCTCCACTCCGACGCTGCGCAGCACCGGAGCCACAAACCTCACTTCCGCCCGGAGCGCGCCGGAGAGGGGACGCGCGTGGCGCGTGACGCGACGGCGTGCGCGCTCCTGCCTGCGTGCGCGAGGCGCCCGGATGGGCTGACACGCCTGAACGCGCGGAATCCGGAGACCCTAGCTGGCTCTGAGGGCTTCCCTTTGTAGGCGGCGGTCGAGTTGCACAGGTTAATACAGAACAGAGAAAAGAACGTGCCGGGACATAGTTATAGTATTTGTTAACTTCTTGTGAAGGAAGTGTGCTTGGGTTCGCCTAAATGAAACAGCCCCTGCGGCGAGAGAGTGACAGTCCTGGATCACCACCTTCTTCGGCCGTCCGCTGCCCAGGTCTCCTCGCTAACGACGCTATCCCGGCAATCGGGGCGGGCGTCCTCCGTTTCCTCTGCTGGTGGGCCCTCCTCACGTGGCGTGGGCCCCGTGGGTGTGGTACGCACTCTGCCAAGCACTGCTTTGAAAGCCCTGCTTCCCTTTAGGTCAGGATGAGGAATCTGCACCGAGATTGACTGACTTTAAGAACGTACCTGGGGTGGAGCTCAGTAGTGGAGCACTTGCTTAGCATGCTTGAGGCCCAGCACTGCACAAATAAAGTAACAAAACACACAACTCCTAAGAGAGGAACGCGTCATTCAAAACCCCCAAGCTCTGGCTTCATTGTGTTTGATCAACTGGGAAATCCTGGCTTTCATCTTCCTCAGAGTTACTTTCCCTTCTCTAACATGAATAATACCCACAAACAAGTTCCCTGCCTGAACTGAGAGCCAGAGATCAAGAGCTTACCTTGGTCACAAATGATAGGGTGCTGAGTAGAGGATGGAGGGGTTAGTCCCATTGTGCCAGGCAGAGCAGAACCACCTCATGGGCCTCTACTTAGCAGAAAGAGCCCTATCAGGCTACCCAACACTGTCCAAGCAGAGGGCAGTTCTACTCTTGAGCAGCATCAGCTGCATTTCCAACTAAAGGTTCTTGAGCTGACATCTATTGAATTTCAGTGGGGATTAAAATACAGGTTGAATCTCGCTAATCTAAACTGCTTGGGACCAGAAATGTTTTAGGATTTGGATATATATGTTTTTTTGGAATATTTGCATATACATAATGAGATATCTTGGGAATGGGGCCCAAGTTTAAGCATAAATTCATTTATCTTTTCCTTTAAGCACAAATTTCTTTATGTTTCCTAAGTGCCTTATACATATTTTGTATACAATTTATAAGTAGTTTTGTACATGAAACAAAATATTATGGAATATGCCATTTCTAGTGTCATGTTCAAAAAGTTCTGAATTTTGGAGTACTTTGGATTTCAAATTTTCAAATTAGGAATGTTCAACCTGTAGTTTGATACAACTTCTAGAGTATGCAAATATTGATCATTATAAACAAAATTAAGACAATACACTTTTAAATATATCCATTGAAATATAAACAGCATGGTGATTTGATTCCCACTGTTTGCCAGCTTAACAATACATGAATAAGTTCTATAACAGAATTTAATCATTCCTTTTTGTTCTTGTACTTTTAATAACTCAGGAGGCTGAGGCAGGAGGATTCCAAGTTTAAGGCTAGCTTCAGTAACAGTGTGGCCCTAAGCAATTTTGTGAGATGCTGTCTCAAAATAAAAAAATATAAAAGACTTGGGATGTGGCTCAGTGGCTTAGCACCCCTGGGTAAAATCCATGGTACAAAAAATAAAATTATCATTCTTATCAATAAACTTTTTAATAATATTTATGTAAGTCCTATATGAATTTAAAAAGTGAACACAAAAGAACACTTACATACATAGAGGAAAACATCACACATAGAGGAAAACATCACATTCTTGAGTAAGTGAATATAATTGGAAAAAGATCTATGTGCAGAAAATTCGTTTATGAATTGCATAAAATACTGATAACTTTTTAACTAGATAAGTGATTTTTTTAAACTAAGGATTGAACTCAAAGGCTATCACTAAGCTACATTCCCAACTCTTTTTTTTTTCAAATATTTATTTTATTTATTTTTTATTTTTTTGGTGTAAATGAACACAACACAATGCCTTTATTTTTATGTGGTGCTGAGAATCGAACTGGGTCCCACTCATGCTAGGCGAGCGCTCTGCCGCTGAGCCACAACCCCAGCCCCTTCCAATTCTTTTTTTATTTTTTATTTTAAGACAGGATTTCACTAAGTTACTGAACCCTCCTGAGTCACTGGAATCATAGGTGTAAGCCACCATGCCAGATGAAATGATTCTAATGTATGAATGGGGGAAATCAACAAGAAATATAAAAGGCAAGTGTATATTCTAGGAAAACTTTGAAAATAAAGCATAACAAAGGGGCTGGAAATGCAGTTCAGTGGTAAAGCACACTGGGTTCAATCCCCAGCTCCAAAAAAAAAAAAAAAAAAGTGTCAAGAACACTAGACTTACCAGCCTTAATTAATGAGAAACTATATTGCTAGTGCATGCATAGTCCAACGAAATATAATAGAAAATTCTGAAATACACTGGAGTAATTTGAGGAATTTAGAGACAGTTTTGGTTTTTATTTTCCTCTTTTGTGTGTGTGTACTGGGAATTGAACCCAGGGGCACTTAACCACTGAGCCACATCCCCAATCCTTTTTTATATTTTATTGAGGGACAGGGTTTCACTGAGTTGCTTAGGGACTCGGTAATTTGCTGAGACTGGCTGTGAATTTTCAGTCCTCCTGCCTCAGCCTCCTGGGCTGCTGGGATTATAGGCGTGCCCCACTGTACCCAACAATTTGAGGAATTTGGTGTCTGACAACATCTCCAAAGAGAGATCAGAAGAATAAAGTAGGGAGACCAGGGGGTGAGAGGAGGGGTTGTAGGGAGCAAGTGCTTGGGATCCAAATTGTCCAAATTACAGTGTTATGCTGTATGCATGTATGAATATGTAACAACAAATTCTATTATTATATACAACTAAAATGCACCAATAAAAAATGTGGGGGGGGTAGAGCATTTCAAATCACTGAGATTAAGATGGAACTATTCCATAAATGTATTGGCACTGAAACATAGCCATCTGAAAAAATATAAAATTGGGTGTATGTCTCATCCCATATACAAAGATAAACTCCAAACTAAAACGGTATAAATATATTCCATACAATCATAAAAGAACAAGAAGAGAGCCTGGGGTTGTGGCTCAGTGGTAGAACACTTGCTTTGCATGTGTGAGACACTGGGTTCAATTCTCAGCACCACCTACAAATAAATGAATAAAATAAAGGTCTGTCAACTAAAAATAAATAAATATTTTGAAAGTTGTAAAAAATTGAAAAAAAAGAACAAGAAGAAAATGAGGACATTTCTTTGTATGTATTTATTTTGTAGTTGTAGATGGACAGCATGCCTTTATTTTATTTGTTTATTTTTATGTGGTGCTGAGGATCAAACCCAGTGCCTCACACATGCAAGGTAAGTGCTCTACCACTGAGCTACAGCCCCAGCCCCAGCCCCAGGACATTTCTTTTTAATCCTAGAGTCAAGAAGGTCTTCGTAATACTCAAAATCCGGAAGACATGACTATAAAAAAGTTTGGCTAAAAGCATGATAAGCAAACAAACAAACAAACAAACCTGGGCTGGGGATATAGCTCAGTTGGTAGAGTGCTTGCCTTACATGCACTAGGCCCAGGGTTCAATCCCTTAGCACCTCGAAAAAAAAAAAGGCATGATAAGCAAAATCAGAAGACAAATAATCAATAAGGAAGAAATAGCCCCAACACATATCATGGAGAAAGAGTTATCGCTTGAATATTCTGAGAGAGAATATTAAAGAGATAACTCTTAGCAATTAGAAATTCTAAATCTTAACAGAAAAATAAGGGGAGTTCATACAAAAGGAAATACAAATGACTCTTAATCATAAGAAAAAAAAAGTTCAAGGGGCTGGTGTTGTGGGTCAGTGGTAGAGCGATTGCCTAGCATATCGAACCTAGTGTTCAATACTCAGAACCACATAAAAAATAATTAATTAATTAAAGCTGACAAAAATGTTTTGAAAAAAAAAGTTCAACTTCTTCTTTTTGGTTCTGGGGATTGAACCCAGGGGTGCTTAACCACTGAGCCATATCCCCAGCTCTTTTAAATATAAATAAATAAATATATATATATATATATATATATATATATATATACACACATATATATATATATATACATATATATATATATATATATACATATTTTTTTTTAATTAGAGACAGGATCTCCATGAGTTGCTAAGGCCTCACTAAGTTGCTGAGATTGGCTTTGAACTCATGATCCTCTTTCCTCAGTCTCCCCAGCCACTAGGATTATAGGTGTGTGCCCCCACATGGCCTTCAACCTCTTCTGTATAAAGAAAAATGCAAGTTAAAATTTTGAAATAAAATTTTTTCACCAATGATTAGCAAGCATCCACAAAATTGACTGGGCACTCTATTGGTGCCACTACCAGGAAGGGGGCATTCTACACAAAACTTTGACCCATCAACTCCACTTCCATGAGTTTTTCTATAGATACTTGTAGATGTATAAAATGGAACACTTATTCATTGAAGCATTGCTTATAGTTGCAAAATATTGGAAACAACCCCAGTGACCATCACTAGGCAAACGAATGAAAAAATCTGTTCATCCATACAGTGAAATACTCTATAATCACAGGGGTAGGGGTGGTGGAAGGAGGAATTTTTGTATATATTGAAATGAAAATATCTCCAAAGTAGGCAGTTTTATAGAAAACATCAAGAGATAGGATTCTTGTTAAAGAACATTGTATATTTTTTTTAAAAAAAAAAAGAAAAGAAAATGAAAGTAAAGAATGAAAAGTTTGAAAAATGAATACAAGAAATTTGTATTAATTTGTATTTACAGACTATATAATGTTTAGCTGGGCATGGTGACACATGCTTGTAATCACAGCAGCTCAGGAAGCTGAGGCAGAAGGATCGCAAGTTTGGGGCTCACCTCATCAATTTAATGAGGCCCTAAGCAACTTAGTGAGACCCTGTCTCAAAATAAAAAAAAAGTGATGGGAATGTAGCTCAGTGGAAAAGCACTCGTGGTTTAAATTCCCAGTTACACACACACACGTATAGTATCATCATATATGTAACACACACACACATATAGTACCATCATATATGTAATATTTACAGAAATACTTAAAATATATATATTTTTAAAAAAAACTAACTGCAATGATTACCTGTGATAAGTCTGGGACAGTGGTAAGACAGACCTCCTATAGGCAACCAGAAAAAGGGTCTCAGAGAAGGAAAGGAGGAAGAGAGGATTAGGAAATCGAGCTCCTGACCCCAGATGTTCCTAACCTCAAGAACAGTTACTTAACAGCCTTTAGACTTTTGACCAACTATAAGAGGTACTTCCTCTTATGCCAACAGACCCTCACCCCCACCCTTATGCTGATTAAAGCTTAAAAATCACTTTTGTCCAGATTTGCTGAAGAAATCTTATATCCCACCAATCACCTACAGGGACCAATCAAGCCCATAAAATCACCTAGACAACAGGCACCAGTTGGCACCCCTCTCTTCGGATCCCCACCCTCTTTGGGAATTATACTTTCTTTCTTTCTCTAATAAATTCTGTTACTTTGGTCTCATCCTTGTGTCTGTTGATTTCATTCTTTGAATTCGTAAGACAAAGAACCCACCCATCTATGCTCCATGGTACAGAGCAGATAGGAGACAGAGATGAGAAAGATAATTTCCACATAATTTTCAAACCATGTAAATGTATTACCCATTATAAAATGAAATTTGATATGAATATAAATCTTTTTTTTCCTTATAGTACTGGGGATTGAACCCAAGGGCTTCACACATGTTAGGCAAGTGCTCTACCACCCTTTTTATTTTTTTATTTTGAGACATTGTCTTGGTTAGTTGCCCAGGCTGGCATTGAACTTGTGATTCTCTTGCCTCATTCTCCCAAGTAGCTGGAATTACAGGCATGCCCTACCACACCTGGCTCATATATATTTTTAGAAAGCACAACATGGTTTAAGAACTTTCAAAAATATATATATGGTCATTTTTTAATAAAAATACATCTAACCTCTTATCCTGAAAATTGCACCAAAAAAAATGAAATAGTATTTTCATGCAAAGACTTTTACAGAACTGTCCATATCAGTTTTATTGATAATAGACTCAAATTGGAATGCATCCATGCATCTATCATCAAAAGAACAATTAAAATGAACTCAGGGGTATGCCGGACTGTTGGTAAAAGCCTAAGGACAAATTTCCAGGAATTTTGCAAGGCAAAATGCAAGACAAATGTCAAGCTCAGCCATTATCAGAAATTTGATTGTTTAAAGTTAACACTAAAAACAAAGGAAATATATATTCACAATTCATCCCTTCCTAATTATTTTATTACCTGTACCTTAAGGCAGCCTGCATCTATTGCATCTACCTGTGAACATGTTGTATAGGCTTGTACAGCTGATCTTCTGGTCTCTCTTAGTGATACCATATTGAAAACCTGAAATTGGCCATGTAGGAATATTTATTCCCATGGAATTTATCAGAAACACTGATCAGAGCTTGATTTATTGTTTGTTGATTTTCTAGAGTCAAGAATGTGATGGGAGAATATTAGTGAAGTACATTAAACTTAGAAGTGGCTAGTGTCTATAGCCATCACATTATAAATAGTAAAAATGATTTAGGAAATATTCCTATAATATTCAAAAACTATTACCCAATTCCCAAAGAAGTCATTGATGTCCTCAACAGACAAGTGAGGTCCCAACCTAGTTATTTCTCTTTAATATTACCAGTTAACATAAATGAAAATATCAGTCAATATTCATGTCAAATAACCCAGAGAACTAGGAGGTTATGTTAATAATAAACTGTTCTTATACTCCACTAATTAGAGGTTTCATCAGCTTGTGATAATAGTCAGAGCATGCCTGTCTTGGGTAAGAATCCAACTACCAGTCCCAGGTCATGAAATCAAACTACTGAGTTATTGTCTGCATCAATTGATAAATTGATCAAAATAGGATCTCAGTAAGTTTCTGAGGCCAGCTTTAAACTTGCAATCATCCTGCTTCAACCTTCCCAGTCAACTGTGCTCATTGTCTGCATTTAAATAAGTGAACTATACTGCAGAATAAGAAAATGTACTGCATGGCACAGAGTAAGGGTAAGTATTTGTTTTATTTGTTTATTTATTTTTGTTACTGAGTGAACCCAGAGGTGCTTTACCACTTAGCTAAATCCCCAGGCCTTTTTATTTTTCATTTTGACACAGAGTCTTACTAAGTTTCTTAGGGCCTTGCTAAATTGCTGAGGCTAGCTTTTAACTTGCAATCCTCCTGCCTCGGCCTCCAGAGTTTCTGGGATTATACACATGTGCTACAGTGCCTGGCTTTATAACAGTTTTAAAGAATATTATTTACATAATTAAAATGATTAATTTTATCTACCAAATTAACTGGGCTATAGTATGCCCAAATATCTGATAAGACAGTATTTATATGATATGTCTGTGAAGGGTTTCTAGGAAATGTTAGTACTTGAATTGTTAGGCTATGTAAAGAAGATCTCTCTCTGTTGTGGGTGGGCATCATCCAGTCTTTTGTGAGTCTAAACAGAACAAAAATGTGAGGAAGTGTTGTAGTGGCAGCCCCTTTCTCCACAGAAAAGTCTTAACTGGGCTTCCCCAGAAATCTTCACCATGGCTGATTTTAGGACAGTCAGCAAAAGAGTCTCTGCAAAAAAGTTCAACATAGATAAACTTCCTATTTTCGTGTTGCCCTATTTTACTTGGCCACTGGCCGAGAAAATACCAGCATTCCAGGTGCTGGACACTCCCTTACTAGTTTTTCACAAACATATCCAGTATAGTACTTTGTAGAAATGTACCAAACAAGGCCTCTGGCCTTGAGCTGGGGCTTCACAGAGATGTCCATATTTTTAAGATAAGTTACCAACTGGGCTCTATGTTAACAACTGGCAGGAGGAGGAAAGAAAGGAGAGAAGAAGCTCTCCCCTTCACAGGTATTGTCCTTGAAGGGTTAACTTGCCCAAAACAGTGAAAGAAAAAGCTATTTTTATGTGAACTTCTGCAGACTGTGAACTTCTGAGCCCTTCCCCTTACATGCTCTGAAACTCCCTGAACTTGGGGTTCTGGGGATTAATTACAGCAAAAGCTGTGCCCTCTGAACCTGGCTGCAGCCAAATAAAACTGTTTTCTGTTATCTTCGGTGCCTTGCCTTGTCTGTCCCTACAATAGTGTGAATTTGCTCTCTTTTAGCTCCAACAGCTATCATCTATTCTCGGACATCAGAGCTTCTGGTCAGACTTGGATTGGGACTTACCTCATTGTCTCTCTTGGTTCTCAGGCTTATGGGTTTATGTTGAAACTAACCACTGGCCTTTCTTGCAGGCAGCATATTGTGGGACTTTGGGCCTCCATAATCATGCGTCAATTCCATATTAAATCTCTTTCTGTAACCCATATATATCCTATTGGTTCTGTTGCTCTGGAGAACCCTAATATAATTATGTACCAAATTATAAAGTAAACTTATACCCTAGGTGATGGTTAAAAAGCTTAAAACTATGCTGGGTGCAGTGGCGTACACCTGTAATCCCAGCGGCTCTGGAGGCTAAGACAGGAGGATAACTAGTTCAAAGCCAGCCTCAGCAAAAGTGAGGTACTAAGCAACTTGGTGAGATCTGTCTCTAAATAAAATACAAAAGAGGGCTGGTGATGTGGCTCAGTGGTTGAGTGTCCCCGAGTTCAATCCCTGGTACCAAAAAAAAAAAAAAAAGAAAAGAAAAAAAAAGCTTAAAAATATTACTTTGAGGTATTTACTTGGAAGCAGAATTGCTTGGTCATAGGGTACCTGCACCTTTAAATTTATTAGTACCAAATTGTCCTCCAAAGTGTTTGCCAAGCCACAATATCCTGAGTTAGAGATGAGCTCTGATAGTTTCACATATTTGTTATACTTACTATAAACTTCTTAGTTTTTGCCATTGGTTCCTTTTGAAATGGTTGTTTTAACTCCCATTTCTTACATATATGATGTATATCCCTGTAAACTATTTTTGGCTTGGGTTTCTGTTTACCATAGACTAATCATATCAAAGTAGAATTGCTGGCCTAAAGAGAGTAAAATAGCTGGGCACTTATTTATTTATTGGTACCGGGGACTGAACTCAGGGTCACTGGATCATTAAGTCACATCCCCAGTCTTATTTTGTATTTTATTTAGAGATAGGGTCTCACTGAGTTGCTCAGTGCCTTGCTTTTGCTGAGGCTGACTTTGAAATTGCGATTCTCCTGTTTCAGCCTCTGGGTTTATAGACTTGGGTCACTGAGCTGGCTCAATCTTTTTTTTAGACAATACTTCTGCCCCATCCTGAGAGACCTAACAATGCCTCTTAAAAGTTTAGCAATAAGGAAAACTAATATTCGCCATCCCCATTATCTTTTTTTTTTTTTTGATACACTTTCATTTTGGAATAATTATAGTCTTATAGAAAATTATGATAGTATATTCTTTTTTCAAAAAAATATTTAGTTTTAGGTGAACACAATATCTTTATTTTGTTTCTATGTAGTGCTGAGAACCGAACCCAGTGCCCCACGCATGCTAGACAAGCACGCTATCACTTGAGCCACATCCCAAGCCCATGGTAGTATATTCTTCACACAGTTTTTCCTAATGTTACCATCTTACATAATCATGGTACAAAACTGTCAAAACTATTAACTAAGCTAAAAATTTTATTTGCAATCTGCAGTTTTTTCCATTAATGTCCAGCCACCACACTGCAGGACAGTTTTTCAGTGATTTCTGGTTTCTTTTTTCTTTCTTTAGGTAGTAGGGATTGAGCCCAGAGGAGCTTTACCACTGAGGATCTCCCCAAGTTGCTAAGAGTCTCTTGAAGTGCCCCAGGCTGGCCTCCAACTTGTAGTTCTGCCTCAATTCCAGGCATGTACCACCACAACCAGCTCTTTTCTGGTTTCTAATAACCTCAATGGTTATAAGGACTGGTGAGATATTTTGTGGAACATCCTTCCATTGCGATATGTTTCCTATTTTTCTCCTGGTTAGACTGGGATTATGGGGTTTTTTTGGAGAGAAAGACCATAGGAAAAGTGTCATTTTCATCAAATCACATCAAGGGTAATCATTGTTATGTGTAATCATTGTTTTTTTTTTATTTTATTGATTTTTAAAAAATACACGACAGTGGAAAGCATTACAGTTCTTATTAAACATATAGAGTACAATTTTTCATATCTTTGTATATAGAATATTCACGCCAATTCATGCCTTTTTACTGAAGTGGCACCCCCTTTCTCCACAGAAAAGCCCTCTTCACCATGGCTGATTTTAGGACTGTCAGCAAAAGAGTCTCTGCAAAAGAGTCAATGTAGATAAACTTCCTATTTTCATGTTTCCCTGTTTTACTTGGCCACTGGCCGGGAAGACACCAACACTGCAGGTGCTGGACACCTCCTTACTAGTTTTTCACAAACATATCCAGTATAGTACTTTGTAGAACTGTGCAAACAAGGCCTCTGGCCTTGAGCTGGGCTTCACAGAGATGTCTACATTTTTAAGATAAGTTACAATTGGGCTCTGGTAACAGCTGGCAGGGAAAGAAAGGGGAAAAGAAACTCTCCCCTTCTCAGGTGTTGTCCTTGAATAATTAACTTGCCCAAAACAGTGAAAGAAAAAGCTGCTTTTATGTGAACTTTTGCACACTGTGAACTTTTGAACCCCTACCCTTACATGCTGGGTATAAAACTCTGAAACTCCCTGAACTCGGGGTTCGGGGATTAATTGATTACAGCAAAAGCTGTGCCCTCTATACCTGGCTGCAGCCAAATAAAACTGTTTCCTGCTATCTTTGGTGCCTTGCCTCATTTGTCCCTACAACAATACATGTACTTTTTTTTTTTTTTGCATTACAATTCTTATTACACATATATACCACAATTTTTCATACCTGTTTAAATATAAAGTATGTTGACACCCAATTCAAGTCTTCATACATGTACTTTGGATAATGATGTCCATCACATTCCACCATCATTGCTAATCCCCTGCACCCTCCTTTTCCTTCCCATTCCTCTTCCCTATCTAGAATTTATCTAATCCTCCCATGCTTGCCCCCCCCCCCACCCCACTATGAATCAGCCCTCCTTATATCAGAGAAAACATTCTGCATTTGTTTTTTTGGGATTGGCTAACTTCACTTAGCATTATCTTCTCCAATGCCATCCATTTACTTGCAAATGCCATGATTTTATTCTTTTTTAATGCTGAGTAAAATTCCATTGTGTATATATATGCCACTTTCTTTTTTTATCCATTCATCCATTAAAGGGCATCTAGGTTGGCTCCACAGTTTAGCTACTGTGAATTGTGCGCTATAAACATTGATGTGGCTGTGTCCCTGTAGTATGCTGTTTTTAAGTTCTTTGGGTATAGATCAAGGAGAGGAATAGCTGGGTCAAATGGTGGTTCCATTCCCAGATTTCCAAGGAATCTCATACTGCTTTCCATATTGACTGTACTGATTTTAAGTCCCACCAGCAATGTATGAGTGTACCTTTTTCCCCACATCCTCTCCAACATTTATTGTTGTTTGTCTTCATAATAGCAGCCATTCTGACTGGAGTGAGATGATATCTTAAAGTAGTTTTGATTTGCATTTCTCTGGTAATCATTGTTATTTACACCCTCCTCCCCCTTTTTTTAAAAACTGGGGATTGAACTCACAGGCCCTTAACCACTGAGCCACATCCCCTGTCCTTTTTTATATTTCATTTAGAGACAGGGTCTCACTGAATTGCTTAGGGCCTAAGTTGCTGAGGCTGGCTTTGATCTTGTGATCCTCCTGCCTCAGCCTCCTGAGCTGTTGGGATTATAGGTGTGAACTTCCAGGCCTGGCTGTTATTTACCTTTCATCACTTGACTGAGGTAGTATGTGTCAGGTTTCTTACTGGAAGGTCATTTTCCCCAATCCCTTTCCACACTATATTCTTTGAACAGCCCACTCAGGGGTCTGTGGGGATCAATACACCCATCTTGGTGTTAATAATTACAATTCCATTGTAGGGAAGATTTATCCCTTCTCCAGTTATTTCTTTAATCATTTATAGCACTACAATCTATTTTATACTCTAGGTTATTACTTAATCTTATGTGATTTATTACTAAAATTCTTCTGGGTTTGGCCTTTGGGCAATTTATGTTGGTTCATGTCCTTTATCTATGCCCCATCATTGTTTCTTTTTTTTTTTTTAACCACTTCCCTATTTCTGGCCTACCTAAAGTTCCAGGCTTGGCTGGCACTTGGGTGTGCCTGGTGCCTACAGTTGTCCGTTTCTCTACGGAGCACTGGCCCTTTTCCTTAGAAAGTGGTATTTATATGCTAACTACTTCTTGTGGTGGGGAAACTCCCCAGGAGCCGTCCACACTCTGAGGTCAACGCCTCCTCCCGCTAGTGGATCACCCCAAGCCTCTGACCTCCAGCTTCCGGCGAGCCCCGGAGGCGGCGAGCCCTGTGCGCCGGCGCACCCACGCCAGGGCCGTGACGTCACGACGCCGGACGTGCGGCGGTCGGAGCCTAGAGTCCAGCGGCGTCCTTGCGCTTCCCGCCCGCTTCTCGCCCGCGGCCCAAGTGTTCACAGGTGACTGTGCCCGTTCGGTCGGGGCTACCCAGCAACCCCGCATCAGGCCCGCGGGCTTTCTCTTTTCCCGGGCCGCCCCATGCTTCCCGAGCTCTCTCCTGCTCCTCCGGACGGACCCCCGCCTCTCCGTTGGGGCCCTTTAGCCCTTTCCGGCGTCCCAGGCTCGCCAGCGCTGCGGAGCCCCAGGATGCCTCTGCCTCTCCCTCCCCGCACTTCTCTCCGTACTCCCTTTGCTGGCGTCCCTCCTCTTTCTATTCTCTGCAGCCACCCAGCCCCGCGCTCTTCTTGGGGGACACCCCCACTACCCACCCCTCGAATTACTTTTCTTCCTCCCTTTCCTTGAGTTCCTCCTCCCTGGTGACCCTTAGAGTCACCCAGCCCAAAGCCCCTCCGAAGGGACTCCCCTCTCTCAAGGTCGCCCGAAGCGTCTCCTTTTTCCAAGTCAGCCTGGAGACAGCAACCATCAGGGTGCGGCCACCGCCCTGCCCCTGCCTGGCGGTGTGACACGTCCAACCTCAGTGGCCTGCTACTGCCCTTCCTCCTGCAGCTGCCTCCGCGGATCCTGCGCCTCCGGTCTTCCCATGCCTGGCCTCAGCATGGAGGGGCAGCTTGCGGCCTTTTCGGTTCTGCTCCCGCCCGGTGGTCTACCGCTCTTCGGAGTCCGGAGTAACCCTGGGGCTTAGCACGCGGGGTGGGGCCCGCCTCTGCTTCCTTTCACTTGCTCTTATCCTTGCACTGTTTTTAGTTTTAGGTGCTTAGTGTGCATTATCTTTTATTTATTTATTTTCACATTTGATTCTGTTGCTCATTTCGGTTGAGAACGCTGGAGGACAGGGATTTTTATTTTGTATTGGAATAGGTTAGTTGTTTTGTTCACGTAAAAGAACCTTCATAAATGAGCGAATAAAATTCCTAGTGTTTCAGGATGGGTAGACAAAAGGAATGGTGTGGATTATTAAAACATCTAGAGAACATGGCCAATTCAAAATGTTACTGATTCCTGGCTCTAGAAAATCATTGACTTTTTTGGGTGCCTACCATTTGACTATGAAAGGGAGGAGTCTCCGCCTGAAGGAAGAGAGAGGAATATTCCATGGCCTCCTGTGGCCTCAAAGGGAACCAGTGCTCTTGTAGTAAATGACTTATCTGAAGTCACTCCGGGAATTAGTATCCAAGGTGGGACTGTTACTTGTTTATTTACTTATTGCCCTTGATATTGGTTGGACAAATCAATGACCAAAACATGCATGCACAAACACATCTGTGTATTTACCTTTGCAGTGGGTGTATATGCTTAAGGACCTGCATGTGCTTGGGAATACTGCAGCCAGTGGTTCAAAGCCAGTGGCACTCAGGAGAGTTTCTAGGGCCAGGAAGTTCCTAATCCTTGGCTGGTAGGACAGGTATTTTGGGAAGAAACTCTGGTCTGGCAGGTGCCTGCCTGGGCTTCCTTTGTGTCTGTTGTTTACCTTGTGTTGCAGGGATCTCTTTCCTTGACTGTCTTCCCCTTCACACTGATCTTGGTGAGGGCAGGAATCAAATTTATGCTCTAGGATCTTCCTGACAGGACAACATTGTGTCTGGCATAATGTCGGTGGTACATTGCATTTTGAGGTAGACTGCAGAAAACAACTCAGAATTTAAGGTAGGTTTTTTACTAGTGTTATAATTTCAGGATGTTAGCACAGTTTGTAAGTAAGTTTCCTTATAATCTCAAGGATTGTGAATTTGTGAAATATACACAGCAGAAAGGTTTGTTTGTTTATTTGTTTTTTTGTACTGGAGACTGAACCTAAAGGGTGCTGTTTTATTTATTTATTTATTTATTTAAACCAATGGGTTTTTTTAAAATATATATTTATTTTTTAGTTTTCGGCGGACACAACATCTTCGTTTGTATGTGGTGCTGAGGATCGAACCCGGGCCACACGCATGCCAGGCGAGCGCACTACCACTTGAGCCATATCCCCAGCCCAATTTACTTATTTTTTAAAAAAGGTTGAAGCAGGGTCTTGCTGAGTTGTCTGGGCTGACCTCAAATTTAGAATCTTCTTGCCAGCTCCAAAGTAGCTTAGATTAAAGGCGTGCACTGCCACTCCAGGCCAGATGCCACACTTGGAGTATTAGTCTTCCTTGGGAAGATGGAGGTTTCTTAACTTATTCAGAAAGTTTTGCTGTGCTTCTAAGCTTGCCTTAATATTTGGTTTCTTTCTCCTTTTTTCTTTCTTCTGTCTTCTGGATGTCAAAGAAATTAAAGAATCACTTTATTAGTGGCAGTACCTACCAAAAAACTACAAAGAACAAACTTAAAAATGTGACAAAAAGGGAACTTTTCCCCTCCATTAACAGGAATTTTTTTGTGGTGGTGGTCTAATTAGTTATACATGACAGTAGAATGCATTTTGAAACATTGTACACAAGTGGAGCATAAGTTCTCATTCCTTTGGCCTTAAGTGGTTATGAATCACACCAATCATACATGTATATAGGGTAATGTTTGTCTCATTCTACTGTCCTTCCCATTCCCACTGTCCCGTCCCCCCCCCCCCCCCCCAATCCAAAGTTCCTTCATTCTTCCCTAAACACCCCTCCTACTAGGGATTAGCAACTGTTTATCAGAGAAAACATTTGCCCTTTGGTTTGGAGGATTGCTTATTTCACTTAGCTTGATATTTTTCTAGTTCCTGTAAATGTCAAAATTAGTAATATTCCATTGTATATATGTACCACATTTTCTTTATCCGTTCATCTGTTGAAGGGCATCTAGGTTGGTTCTATAGTTGCTGTTGTGAATTGAGTTGCTGTAAAGGTTGATATGGCTATGTCACTGTAGTAAAATCTTCAGACTTTTAGCATTTGCATAAATGTCTTTACTTGGTTACTGATTTGACCTAATTTGGAATTCTGATGTGGAAGTCATTTTTTCTCTTGTTCCATTGTCTTCTATCATTGTCCATAAAGATGCTATTCACCTGGCTGACTGCTGGTCCTTAATCTGACTCCTCTTTTTCTTTGAGAAGTTTTTAGGTTTCTATTTTTTGTCCTTAGCATTCTGAAATTTCCCAGTAATCTACCTTACTGAGGCTCTTTTAAAGTTCTTCCTGCTTGACTGCTTGGTGGTGCTTTTGAGTCTAGAACTGTATTGTCTGGTATTTCTCCTCTGCTCTTTTCTCTCGTGATTTATTTCTGAAACTTTCCTGTAATCCTTGCTCATGCTAAGCACATGACTCTACAGTAGAGCTATGTCTTCAATCCTAAGCAGAGTGTTTTATATTACAAACTCATCCTCTATTCCTTACTCCACCCTCTCTCTTTTGACTTTTTTCCTCCCTTTTTTTCTGAGAAAAATTCTTATATTGAATTTATTTTTTTGTCTGTATTTGGCTTTGCTGGGGATTGAGCTAATGCCTGGCATGTATCTATGTGCAACCATTGAGTTACATCCCCAGCTCTATTGAGTTGTGGTAATCATCTTTAACTGAGAGCTTTGAATGTATCTATTTTGGAACATTCTGTGTGGTTTTTTTTTTTTTTTTGGATGCAACATCATTTGTTTTATGATAATTGTTTTTGTGAGTTTGAAGTTTGTTTTTGCTTCCTGCATTGTCTCTGTGATTTTTGTGAGATTGTCCTCACCTCTTTTTTTTTTTTAAAGAGAGAGAGAGAAAAAAGAGAGAATTTTTTTTTTTAAAAATATTTTTCAGTTTTGGTGGACACAACATCTTTATTTTATTTTTATGTGGTGCTGAGGATTGAACCCAGCTCCCCGCACAGGCCAGGCGAGCGCGTTACCGCTTGAGCCGCATCCCCAGCCCCTTACCTCTTTTTAATCTTTATCTTTTATGGTAGACTTTCTTTACGTGTATGATTGAGCCACCTCCCAGACCTATTTTGTATTTTATTTATTTATTTTTATTACTATATCTATTTTTTTTATTTGTTTTAATTAGTTACACATGACAATACAATATTTTGTATTTTATTTAGAGAGAGGGTCTCACTGAGTTGCTTAGTGCCTTGAAGTTGCTGAGGCTGATCATCCTGCTCAGGCCCCCCCCCAGCTGGGATTACAGGTGTGCACCACTGTGCTGGGCCTTTTCTCTCGTGTTTTACAGTGCTTGCTTTCTGTAAATATTTAAGAGAGTGTTACTATAAAACTTTGAAAGTCTTGTTTGCTTATAATTTATCATCTGATGTGCTTCCCTGTAGGGTGTTCATAGAGACTGAACTTTTTTTTTTTTTTTAAATTGAGGAGCATCCATATGAATCAGTATCTGTAAATCTTTCCTCTTGGGCTGTGTCCCTGGCCCAGAGTTAGCATCTAGTAAGTAAGTAAAGGAAGAGGGCTGAGAGTTTAGGACCTATCTGTCCTATATTCTTCTTCTAAAAGTGGCATGTGTTGAACTCTCAGCTATGTTGGGGCATCCTCAGGATCAGGGAAGGCTGGTACCTGGATGGGTAGAAGGCCTCAATGACTTTTTTTTTTTTTTTTTAATGGATGGACATAGTACCTTTATTTTGTTTATTTAATTTTTTTTTCTAATGTGGTGTTGGGCATTGACCCATTGCCTCACACATGCTAGGCAAGCGTACTACCACTGGGCCACAACCCCACCCCAGACTTCTTTGACTCTTAAGTCTTTCAGTAAATTCTCCTGCTATGTCTTTCACCTTTAGAATTATCTTATACTTCTATTTTCTGAATCTTTCCAGTATACTCTGACAGGAGTTGGCTTGGCTTGCTGTGTATTTTGCTTCTGTTAACAATGATAAAGCAAAGAAGGTCAAATTTTAATTTAGTTACCACTTGTTCAATTGCTTTGGAACTTTCAAAATGTTTTTTGTCTTTTTCTTTTTATGATACAGGGAATTGAACCCAGGGCCTCTTGCATCCACTTGACTACATCTCTAGACCTTTTTTTATTTTATTTTGAGACAGTCTTGCTAAATTGCTCAGGCTACCCTTGAACTTGTAATCCTCCTGCCTCTGCCTCCTGAGTAGCTTGGATTACAGGCATCTGTCACCACACCCTGTGTAGCTGCTTATTTAAGGACTTGTCTTTGGTGTGTGTTATTTATCCTGTCTGGTGTGGAGGGTCTGGTTTGTGTCACATATTGCTTATGGGTTGGATGCTGAGGCCAGGATGAGTTGCTGCCATTAATGGAAGCTAATGAGGCAAGTAGTGCCCAGGTGGTAGTGATACCAATGTGGAGGCCAACGCAGTAGATACACACAAAGGATGTGCATCTCGTTAGTATAAAGTGCTTACTCCTGCACTCAGATGGCTGCCACTTTTCTGTCCTTGTCAGATGTTTTATGCCCTAGCTTCATTGCCCCAAGATCTGTGTCTAATGCTTTGTGATCTGGATAAAGATTCCATAAGGTGGTTTAGGAAGCTCCCATTATCATGGGACTTTTATGTTCTTTTGGATTCCTTGGGCTTTTCTGGAGTGCCTGCGCAGCAAGTGCAAGTAACCCCACTCAATGCATTCCTTGAGTGTTGGTTTGTAGGTTCTAGGAGTGGAGTGCAATTGTTTGTATACACTTGACTGAAGAATGGTCTTCTATCTGGGAAGATCGTCCAGGCACACAGCTTTGGGAGGAAAACACATGAAGCAGTAAAGGAGAAAGGGGCATCTAGAGATTTTAGCTAGCCAGATCAGCTGAGTCTTCCCTGGTGATCAGTGGGATTACGTATGTCACAACCAGTTTGCCCTCACATCCCTTATTACATAATTTAGTGTGTGAATCCACGGTTCCTTTCTCCAGGGCCATTCTCCCCAGTAGCTGAAGTTTAGGTTGGTTTCAAGTTTGTACCTATATCTTCTCATATACCTAAGTTTTAGTATGCTTGAACCCTCACCTTAGAAGTTTGTTGTCTCTTTGTCTTGAAAAGGAAATCCTAATATCTAAAACAGTAAAAGCTGCACATATCCCTCATTATAAGCACAACAACCATTAGACTTATCCACTGAGAGGATATTATACAAAATAAAAATGTGTCAATATATATTTTTTAAATTAACCCCTAGGCCCTCAACTGGGGGAAATCAAATCATACTTCCATACTGGAAGAGTTGTCTTTTTTCCAATACATTTTATATTAATGTGTCTTATTTTTTATTAATATTTAGTTTTTAGTTATAGTCGGACACAATATCTTTATTTCATTTATTTATTTCTATGTGGTGCTGAGGATTGAACCCAGGTCCTTGCACGTGCTAGGCAAGCACTCTACTGCTGAGCCACAAGCCCAGCACCGCCCCCCCCCCCATGTATCTTATTTTAATCTTTTTTTTTTTTTAATTTTAAAGTACCAGGGATTGAGCACAAGGCTGCTTAACTACTGAGCCACATCCCCAGCCCTTTTTATAGTTTATTTAGACACAGGGTCTGGATTAGTTGCTTAGGGCCTTGCTAAGTTGCTGAGACTGGTTTTGAACTTGTGATCCTCTTATCTCAGCCTCTTGAGCTGCTGGGACTACAGGTGTGTGCCACACTGTCCAGCCTAGTTTTAATCCTTTTATATTCAGGATGCCATTCAGTCTCTGTTGGTTCTAAGAACAGTAATTATTTGAAATTGACATGCCACTAGATGATTTGGCCACTAGATGCCCTTAATTTAGCGAGTTTCTTCTTTTTTGGTGGGGGTGGGTGGTACGTACCGGGAATTGAACTCCAGGGTAATACATCACTGAGCCACATCCCCAGCCCTATTTTGTATTTTATTTAGAGTCCGGGTCTTACTGAGCTACTTAGTACCTTGCTTTTGCCAAGGCTGATTTTGAACTAGTGATCCTCCTGTCTCAAGTTCCCAAGCCACTGGGATTATCTTTATCCTTTCTTTCTTTTTTTTTTTTTAATATGTATTTTTTAGGGCTAAGGCTATGGCTCAGTAGTAGCACACTTGCCTGGCATGTGTGAGGCACTGGGTTTGATTCTCAGCACAATGTATAAATAGATAAAGGTCTATCAACAACTAAAAAAAAAAATTAAAAAAAAACCCTTAAAAATATGTATTTTTTAGTTGTTGACGGACCTTTATTTTATTCATTTATTTATATGTGGTGCTGAGAATCCAACCCAGTGCCTCACACATGCCAGGCAAATTCTCTATCACTGAGCCACAACCCCAGCCTGATTATCTGTGTCATTTTTAAAGGCATTTCTGAAAGCAGGTTGTTGTTGTTACCAGGGATTGAACCCAGGGACACTTAACCACCAAGCCACATCCCCAGCCTCCATTCCCCCAACCTTTTTAAAAATTTAAAATTTTTGAAACAGTGTCTTGCTAAATAGCTGAGGCTGGCCTTAAACTTGGCAATCTCCCTGCTTCAGCCTCCCAAGTTGCTGGCTTTGCAGCTGTGTGTGAAAGCAATTTATTTTATTAAGAGACAAGGTCATACTGTGTGGCCCAGGCTGTCTTTGAATTCCTGGGCTCAAGGTATCCTCCTCAGCTTCCCAAGGAGCTGAGATTATAGGAGCATGCCACTATACCCAGTGCATTTGTTTTTCCAGCAAAGAAACAACTTAGGTACATCTTGAGTATCCTGTCTTTAAATTAACCGTCTCATTTTCAAGGATCACTGGCTCCTTTTAGAGGAAAGTAGTGTTAGAGATAAAAAACTAGGTACTGAGGGATCCATGAGATTTTCCGTGTAATGACTAAAGGTAGATAGGATGATACCAGATAAGAAGCTACTTGAGTTAACCGAATTTCTCTTTTTCAAAAGTCATAAGTTTCTATTGCAATTCCAGTTTCTTCCTTGTAATAATCTCAGTTTCCTTTTTTCTAATAGTGTTGAACTATTTTATAGAGGCATACCAAAGATATGTTTATAATGTCCCTTAGATGTGGATGTTTTTATTAGTCTCCTTTTTGAATCTTTTTTTAAATAACATTTATTTTTATATGGTGCTGAGGATTGAACCCAGTGCCTCACACAGGCAAATGCTCTACTGCTGAGCCACAATCCCAGTCCCTTCTTTTTGAATCTTGACTCAAATGGACTGGAATTTGATTCTGAAGTCAGTTGTTTAGTTTCTCCTTGTTGACATCCTTTGAGCCCTATGTATATGAAAAGAAACCCATCCCTCATATTAAGAAAACACCAAAGAAAACAGGCACAATATCTGGAAAATCAGATGTTGACTTATACAAATAGTGGATTATAATCAGAGATAGTAGGAAACCTTTAGATCTTTTAGACTTTATCTAAAATTGTCTTTCAACCCTTATTTTCTAGGTAATTTTCTTTTTTTGGTACTGGGATTGAACCCAGAAGCACTTAACCACTGAGCCACATCGCTGACCCTTTATTATATTTTATCTAGAGACAGGGTCTCACTGAGTTGCTTAGGGCCTCACTAAGTTGCTGAGGCTGATTTTGAACTTGTGATCCTCCTGCCTCAGGCTCCTGAGCTGCTGGGATTACAGGCATGTGCCACTGGGCCCAGCTAGGTAATTTTCTTTTTTATATGATATTACAGGGATAGGAAGTTGTGATATAAATATCTATGATTTAGCATATATGAATAATCCCTTTCACTTTTGTGTTCTGAGATAATAAATTACTGTAGAGATATACTGTCAACAGCATTCCATTCTGTCTTTTATGTTTCACCTGTTCCGCTAGAGGGCGAGCTACATGAATATACCTGCTTTGACTTGGTCACAGGTGTATCCTTAGTGTCTATTATGAAGCTAAACACATAGTAGCTTCTGTAAAAGTCTTTGGGGCAAGGCTACAGATCATTGGTAGATCATTTGCCTAACATGTGTGAGCACCTAGATTCACTCCCCATCACCACAAAAATTAATAAAAATAAATATTATTTGTTGAATGAAAATATGATAGCATTATTTCTCTGTTTCAAATCTTAATGGAAGAATGATTGTTTTAGACTGTTAGCAGTTCTAGATTCAGCCCAGCTTGGAGGAGAGACCTATAATTTTGCTTAGTAGAAAGCCCTGGATTAGGGTGTTTTCCAGAGTTAGTTGAGGTGGTGGCTCAGCAGAATGAGTTCTGCTGTCTCAAGGGTCAGTTACCTGTGGGCTGGCCCATCCTGTTTATAAGGTGGCTGCCAGCAGCCGTCTGTTCACTCCCACTCGGAGAAAGTGGGAGAATAGCTTTTCTGGATACAGTTTATTTGTTCAAGAACCTAAATGAGAAAAAGATAGTATGGGAAAGATGAATGAATATCTTACTTCCTTTCTTGACGGGGCAGACAGCATGAATTAGATGAGTTGGCAAAAGTTGTAAGGAGAGCTAGTACCTTCAGAATAAAGAAGTTTTGAGATGCTGGAGTATAGGATGACAATGTAGAGCTTTTTTCCTAAATATTTGGAGAAAGGTGAGAATTCACCCATGCTTAGTACATGGAGTTGTATGAAGGAAACTTATTTGCATTTTGGCTTTCACCAGCTTTTGCTGCAGGATGCTAACTTTCCAAACCTTAGTTCAAATTAGTACCTCTAAATTAAAGTTGAAAACAGAAGTAGTCCATGATCTGAGTTGCCAAAACTATCTGTTGACTTAAAAATAATAATAATACATGCACATTATTGAAAACAAGTGTGAATACAGAAAAAGGTATAATGTGGCTGGTCACCCTCATGTCTGTTATAGTTTTGCCTCCTTTCTCCCCTGGAGACATACGTTCTCAATAGATTACATGAGTCCTTTCAGAACATAGTGGAGCAGGAGAGAGATGTGTGTGCTTGTTACATACGTTCTTCTACCTCATTTCTTCATTCTCTTTTGTTGCCTGATTTTCTGCCCTGGATAGAGGTGCTCATCTGCTGTGGGCCATGCTGGATGTGTCTAGTATTTTGTGGTATAAGTGATGTTACTGTGAATATCCTTGTATATAAAAACCTTATTGAATCTTGACACATATTATCAACGAGGCAAATTGCTAGTAATGGATTTCTGGGTCAAAGTATATGAACATTTTTTTTGGGGGTACTGGGATTTAACTCAGGGATGCTTTACCACTGAGCTTCATCCTCAGCTCTTTTTATTTTTTGTTTTGAGACAGGGTCTTGCTTGTTGCTTAGAGCCTCGTTAAGTTCTTACAGCCTCACTAAGTTGCTGAGGCTGATCTTGAACTTGTGATCCTCCTGCATCAGCTTCCTAAATTGCTGGGATTACAGGTGTGCACCACTGTGCCTGGTACAGTTTTTAAATTGTGGCAGATTCTGTCAAATTCCCCTCCAGAAGGGTTGCAGCAATATTCATTCTCTGTCCTCTTGTTTGCTTTTTCTTTTGGCTGATGTCATGGAATTTTTTTGTGCCTATCTGATGATAGGTAAAATTTTTGACTTTACATTTTGAATTTTGTCTTTGAATTGAGAGAGAAATTGGGTACATTCTTCGGAATTTATTTTTGTGTTATTCAAATTTTTTTTTTTTTTGTAAACTCTCAAGTGATTGCCTTTTCTTTATAATATATAGGAGCTTTGTAGGTGAAGGAAATAAACTCACTGCTGCCATTTGGTTGTAGTGTTTTTTTTTCTCAAATTTGTTATAAATCTTTTTAAAATTTAGAAGACTTTTATTTTTATTGAGTTAAACTGTCAAGCTTTTTCATGATGACTCCTAGTTTTCTGTTCCTACTTGGCTACTCTGCCATCACCAGTGTGGCACATCTGACTAAGCCATGTCAACCTGATCAGGTGTAAAGCTGGAACAACTAGACCTTAGGACCCCAGGAATGTTATCAGAAGTCCCAAGTCCTTATCTGTGTTGAATCCTAGTTCCCTTAAGGCTGCTTCATGTCTGTTTACTCATCAGGGTGGGTGGTGAGACTGAAGCCTAGAATGGAAGGTGGGGTAGGGCAGGTATGAACCCCACTAAGAGGATATTTGGTAAATGCCAGGTGGTCAGTGGGGTCCATTGTCTTTGGGCTCTTCCTCAGATGACATCAAAGGGGGTTTAGGATTGAGACTTACAACAGATAAACCATTGTCTTTTGGGGTATAATTTTGAACTTCCCTTTTTCTTCTCTTATAGGTGAAGAGATGGCATTTGTGAAGAGTGGATGGTTGTTGCGACAGAGTGAGTACAGGACATGTGGGTCTGCCTTAGGTTCTGTGTCTATTTCTATTTGCTAAAACAGATGACTTTTAAAAATAAATCATAAAGTCTTATGTTTTTTTTTAAAGAGAGAAGAGAGAATTTTTCTAATATTTATTTTTCAGTTTTCAGTGGACACAAAATCTTTTTTTAAATTTTATTTTTATGTGGTGCTGAGGATCGAACTCAGTGTCCTGCGCATGCCAGGCGAGCGTGTTACCGCTCGAGCCACATCCCCAGCCCCAAGTCTTATGTTTTTTCCTCAATTTCCTCTTTGGGATTTTCATAACTATAAAATACCTTTTTGTACACGTGGAACTCTTTTTTTTTTTCTTTCAGTACTGGGGATCATACCTAGGACTTCATACACACATGCTAAGCAGCCACTGTACAACTGAGCTGTATCTCCAGCCCCTGGAACTCCTCCTTACTTGTTGAATTGATAAGAACCAGGAAATGATGGCAGTCCTTACTGTTTTCTCTTTCCTTAGTAGCATACTTTATTGTTAATGGTTGACCTGAGACTGCCTGAATCTGACTACACCTAGCTGCTGTACTATATATAGCATGGAGGTACTGATCATCTTGGGTGTGGGAAACGCCTGTCTTACCTGGTGACTGAGCAGTGACTCAGATTCTGAAATACAGGAGGGCTTTGTAATTATGTAGAGGAAGACTGGACCTGAGGCAACAAGTTTATCAAAAGCCACACTTTTTTTTTTATAAATCTCCAAAGGAACTCCAGAAAAGAAATTTAAATGTCTTTTAAGAAAGTGTGATAGAGATCCACTCTCCTAGACTTGTCTTGGATCTTTCTTTCATAAGTAGTTCACCTCTGAGGCTGCCACTCCATGTAAGATTCATCCTGTTTTAAAATAGAAAACTCACCTACGTTTATTAAAGAAATAATAGACTCTTTTGTTGCCCTAGAAAGAGCAGGATTAAGGAAAAGATGACTACCACATTATTTATAATTCTAAACTGTGGTACATGTAATTGGTTTACTGTTCAGAGCCATGAGGGGTGCCTGCAGAACTTAGCTAATATTGAGTCTAGTATTGAAGAATCAACTGCATACCTTGGATGGTTTATATAAAAACAATTGTCTATGAAGTTTATTTTTGTTCCCATTATAAATATTTTTCATATACTCATTTAATTCTTACAATAGCTCCATGAAGTAGGTATTGTTGTTTCCATTTAAAATTAAGATTTTGTGAGATGAGGTAATTTGGATATAAACAAACTATGGAAGGTAGAATTGTTGCTGAAAGCTCAGTCCTTATCTCTGATGCCAATCCAATAGCAAGGACACTGTTTTGAGAAAAAGAAAAAGGAAGGATTATTGCTTTTCTAGCAAAGGAGAAATGTGGGAGACTCCTATCCCAAAGGCTGTGATTCTCCCCATCTGGAGGGACACCAGGGTGGGGGTGGGGGGGAGTTATATTCCAGGTGTGCTCTGTACAGATCCCAGGGCTCCCTGTTGGCTGTTAGGATTCGCTTGTTGATTTGTGAGATATTCATTCACTTCCCAGATCCTCAGTACACATCTTCTTCCTCTAGTGGATGTGTTCAAGGACTGTTAACTAGGGGAAGAAAAGGTAACACTGTATCCCTAATCTTGTTAGGGAAGGGAGAAGAGAGAAAAAAACATGTTTTTAAAAAAAAAAAAAAAAAACAAAAAACAAAAAACAAAACCTCAGAGCAACAAGGCCTGTATTCAGAAGGTGAAGGAACTGTTAGAGATTTATATTAAAGCTCAAGACTGAGTTCATCGTTAATACTCTTTCTATCCAGAGATGATTGTTTAATTTGTTCTGTATGAACAAATCTGGAGCAGAACCACATGTCCTCTCAAGGTCTGTGACAGTCTGGTAGTCTTAGCATAGATACAGTTATTGTAATGTTGGATTTGTACAGAAAGTCCTTATATATTGGAGCCTCGACCCAATCTTTGTGAAGTTTGCTTGTTTTGGGTTTTTGGTTCCAGTCTCCCCTATGGTCAAGGACATGGGAGCCTTGTTTAGACCTTGAGGAAGTCTCCTCCTTTGTTGGTTCTTTGGCTGTCTTCTGTTTTTCTCATTAGGCCCTATCACATTCTTGTTTGAGAACAATCATTTTCCATTACAGCTGAATGTAAATGGTGTAGACTTTTAGTGAACAGTAACCCTTTTAACAATTTTTTGTGTTCCTCATCAGCGCCCAGCATGGTGATATATATACACAAAATAGATGTTCAGATATTTTCAGTATCCTTGCCCATGGCTATTATAGAGATGTATATTCAACAGACTTTTTCTTTATGGCCAATTCAAACATGTGATTGATTTTCCTTTGCTGAAAGAAGAAGTATTAATCTCAGTAACATAAAATGAGGTGAGATGTATTACGTTTACTGGTTACAGAACAGCAGAGATATACTTGTGCTTATGGGTAGGCCAGGCAGTCCCCAGCATTCATTTTCCTGTCATTGCTGCATAGGACCTAGTACTTGGCCTTTGAGAGGCAGCCTGATCTGGGAGTCTGCGGTCAGGTCTTTGATTGCCTCTGAAATACTAAGACAGAACTCCGTAACCTGATGATTTCACCTGTTTTCATGACTCAAGTCTGGTAGTTTCTGCATATTCAGGCACTGCCAATCACAGTGCTGGGTGCCAGTACAAACAGCGTTGGCAAGTGGCACTACTCCTCTCATTGAGAAGGGTGCCTGATGCAGGTAGTGGAAAGGCTGGATATCACGTTTGATATCAGTAGCAGGCAGGAGAGTATAAACAGAAGTATGGGAAACAAGAGTTTTGCACATTGGGCAAGTACAGGCTAGGATGTGCAGGAACAGAATGTATAGTGGGCAGTGTACGGATGTGAGAAAGATTCAGGGTTGGCTTGTAGCTAAAGTTAGCTGCGGAGTCCACTTTCGGGTTTCACTCTGGTAGATGAAGAAATTATAGCTTTATAAAGTTAATTGTCTAGTCCAAGTTACAAATGAAAGTATGGTCTCTCAAACTGACAGAAACATGAGGTAGTAGGATGTGTCAGGATAGGAGTACCCATTTATCCAGTGTCTCAGTCCTGTGTGTCTGCAACAATGCTGTGGGCTTCCTATAAGGGGAAATGTTATAAAAGAGTATATATGAAAGCTCTTGAGGAAAAAAAAAAAAAAGAAACATTTTTTTCCCAGAGAGGAAGATACTATTTTCATTACATATAGAGACTTTCCAGGCCAGCATTTTCAGATCAATTTAGCTTGTGTTGGGAAAGTTTAGGAAGTCAAAAACGTTTAAAGTTTAGCTTAATTCTACTTGGGAAATTAGATATTAGCTCTTTTTCATTAACTCAAGCAAACTTTTTTTCCCCCTTAACTTTTTTATTTTGGGACTTGGCCTTTGGTTAGCAATCTGCTCAGTGTCTACAGTACATGCTGCCTGCAGGCTGTTACAGCAAGGGTGGGTCAGGCCACCATGGTGTTTGTTTCTAACCCCCCCCTTTTTAAAAAATTTTTTTAGTTGTAGATGGACAAAATACCTTTGTTTTACTTATTCATTTTTATGTGGTGATGAGAATTGAACCTAGTGCCGCACACATGCTAGGCAACTGCTCTACCACTGAGCACATCTACTACTTCCATCACTGAGCCCCTACTACTTCCATTTTGATGAACTGCTTTAGGCAGTTCTGTGCAGGTGTGTTTAGTAGACCACAGGAGAGTTTCCTTTGGTTCTGTCCTTAGAGGACAAAATCTTTAGTTTACTCTGCCCAAAGCCAACCTTTCCCATGTATTTTTTTAGGTACTATTTTGAAGCGCTGGAAGAAGAATTGGTTTGACCTGTGGTCAGATGGTCACCTGATCTATTATGATGACCAGACTCGGCAGAGTATTGAGGATAAGGTCCATATGCCGGTGGATTGCATCAATATTCGCACAGGGCATGAGTGTCGGGGTAAGCTACCACCTCCTTAGCCAACTTCTGTCATCTGTTCTTCCTCATCTTTTTTTTTTTTTTTTTTTTGGTACTTGGGATTGAACCCAGGGGACCACTGAGCCACATCCACAACTCTTTTTTATGTTTTATTTAGAGACAGGGTCTCCCTGAGTTCCTAATTCGCTGAGGCTGGCTTTGAATTCAGAATCCTCCTGCCTTAATCTTCTGAGCCGCTAGGATTACACCTGGCCCCCTTCCTCATTCTTGATGGGAGCTGGATCTTTTTCCTTGCCTGATGATCTTTTTTTAGGACTTTATCTGGGAGGTGCAGCCGTAGCAGGGGTGGAAGTGGGGCCCAGACCCTTAGATCATGACTTATAAAATTGGAACAAGTAGATTTTCTCATCTGAATTATTCTTCAACACGCATGCCTTCATCATTTGGAGAAGGATCTAGATTGCTGGGAACTCCAAGAAGGATGGAGCCACCCTAGACTATATTGATTTTATGACTTAGAAATTAGCATCTGTTTGATGGTGGCTCCATTGAAGGTCTTAAAATCTGTGATGTCATGGTTTCCTGCAATTATCCTTTATATTTGCTTTAAAAGAATAGTTTTATAAAAGTCATCTTGGCTGCTGATTTTGCCAGTTAGTCTGGCTGTTTCTTTTCTGTCTTCTTGGTCAGGCCACAGGTTATTTCTTAAATTATAGCACTTGATTTTTTCGTTGTTATTGTTTAATTTTTTCTTATCTAAGCTGTTAAAAAAATAACCATGTAAATCTTCCTTCATTCTTATTTTTCATAGATATTCAGCCTCCAGATGGGAAGCCAAAAGACTGTCTGCTGCAGATTGTTTGCCGAGATGGGAAAACTATCAGTCTTTGTGCAGAAAGCACAGATGATTGTTTGTGAGTTTTGATTTCTTATGTTTAATTTAAAAACTATTTTCTGTCTTAATTTCCAGTGGTCCAGAAGGGAAAATAATGGGAGTGGAGTTTTCCTTCAGGCAATAGAATAAGGGACTCTGCAGATGCATGGCAGAAATTTATCAGGGTTTTTCCTGATTCTAATTTCTTCCCCTCCAGGACTGCCTGGGCAGGATCCCATTCTGGTGAAATGGTAGAAAGTAATAGCTTTCTAATAATCACTTTGTGCTTTGTGTTTTCTTTTTAATATTTATAATGGGTAATGGGCTTAGGTGAATGGTTTTTTTCAGTCTTATTCTTTTTATGTAAATGTGTCTTTAATAAGCACAGACATCTGTATTGTGCAGCTTTCTTTGGTAGTCATTGTTCCCATCTGCTATGTTTGAAGAAGGGATAGGGAACTAAACTGCCAGAGAAAAGCCCAACCTCACTAGTCCTCTGCCTGTTGACATTGCTGTTGGTGTTGGATCAGAAATTTGCCAACACTAAATGAAATTTAGGGGAAAGAATGGATTTACTCTCTCCACTTTGTACCCTACAATGGGTTAACTTTAGACATGAGAATTCACTAGCAGACATTACTGAATTACTTGTACATATATGACATTATCATAAAAGCCTTGCAGACCACTTTTTTCAATGCCTATTCCTTTATTCACATCCTTGTTCATCCTCAGTTTAAACATTTATTGTATGCCAAGTAGGGTTTATTTTAAATCCCCTGTGTAGCTTCTTTTTTATGTTCCTCTGATTTATTTATTTATTTTTATTTTTAATTATTTTAAACTCTTTTTTTAAGTATTTTTTTTTTAATATTTATTTTTTAGGTGTAAATGGACACAACACAATGCCTTTATTTTTATGTGGTGCTGAGGATCGAACCTGGGTCCGCCCATGTGAGGCGAGCGCTCTACTGCTGAGCCACAATCCCAGCCCATGTTCCTCTGATTTATATCAGTGAGTCTTTTTTCCCCCCTGGTGCTGGAGATTGAACCTAGGGCTTTGTGCAAGCTAGGGCAGCACCCTATCATTGAGCTACGTCTCCAGCCCCTGTATCAGTGAGTTTTAAATAGCATCTTCTGAGAGAGAGAGAGTGGCTTTCTTGAAGACTAATGTCAGGCTAATTTGCTGCTTTTATAAACTGTAACTCTACTACTACCTCTTAATAATTTAAGCTAACATATATTAAACACTTACTTTGTACTTGTCATGGAGCTAACTGCTTTTCAGATGTTGTTTAATCCTATTCATATTTTATAAAGTGGGTATTGTTTTTCCTGGCATAAAAGGTTGAGGCATAGAGAGATTAAGTAACTTCTGAACTAGTTGTTATATGCTCCTTTAATAAATTAACATAATTTTAATAGCTTCAAACAAATCTACATGTATTATTACATTTCTGGAAGAAAGATGTTTGACACCAAATTCAGACACAAAGTGTCTGCAGGACCTTATTCTGCTGAATGCTTTAGGAGAGAATCTGTATCCTTGCCTTTTCTAGCTTCTAGAGGTCTCATGCATTCCTTCACTCCTGACCTCTTTCTCACTCCTCAAAGTCAGCAGCAATGTGTCTGTCTTCTCACACTGTCACCTGACTTTGCAGATAGGAAAGGTTACATGCCTCTAAGGAGTTTTGATTGGTTTGGTCCTACCTTGATTTTCTAAGATAATCTATCCATCTCAAGGTCTTTAACCTTAATTATAGATGCAGGGTCCCTTTTGCCATGTTTGGAAGTAGACATCTTTGGGGGCCATCATTCTGCCTGTCAAGACTTTAGAGTTTGGGCTGAGGATGTGGCTCAAGCGGTAGCGCGCTCACCTGGCATGCGTGCGGACCGGGTTCGATCCTCAGTACCACATACAAAGATGTCGTGTCCGCTGAAAAAAGACTTTAGAATTAGTAGACTGGACTCAGGATTTGGCTCCTAAGCCCTTTGGTCCTTAACTACTCTGCTTTATTGTGAGCTGAGATGTCACATATGTGAAATGTTTCTTTAAATAATAGTGGGAAATATATCAAACTAGAATTTTAGGTTATTTAATGAAACATGGGAGTTTTTCTTGTAGAAGAGGTTAAAAATATGAAATATGTAAATAAAAAAATATAAAAATATGAAATAAAAATGTTTTACCCGGAAGAGAGGGGAAGATTCGTTCTAAACCTAGATGGCAAAGGGTATATATGTATGTATGTATATATGTGTGTGTGTGTGTGTGTGTGTGTGTGTGTGTGTGTCAGTGTCTCTGTCTGTCTGTCTGTCTGATTTTAGGGGCACAAATTAGAATATAAAGGATAAAGCTTTTTAAATTAGAGTAATGAAAATGAACAGAAACATTCTTCATTAAAAGAAAACTTGATAAATCACGATAGGAAATCACCTGGTGGCTAATTAGACTGGCAGAGTTGACCTCAATAAATGTGAATTGGCTAAATTTCCCTTAAAAATAGTAAAATCTGAGATTGGGAAGGAAACAAAGTCCAGTTACTTATTTTGTTAATAAGAAATATTCTTGAAACAACATTGACACAGAAAGGCTTAAAAAAGCAGAATAGGAGACTTAGTTTGCTAGGACTGCTTAAACCAAGTATCATAAACTGGTAACTAAAAAAACAGAAATGGAGTATTTGATAGTTCTGGAGGCTGGAAGTCAGATCAGTTTGCTGTGATGACTAAAAGACCCAACCAAAACAATTGTAGTGGAGTAAAAGTTTATTTGGGGCCTTACAGTTTCAGAGGTCTCAGTCTGTGGACAGCTGGTTCCATTTGTCAGGGCCCAGGGTGAGGCAGAACATCATGGTGAAAGAGTGTATGTGTGTGGAGGGGGAGTGACTCACATGATGATCTGAAAGCAGAGAGAGAGAGAGAGTCTCCATTCATCAGATATAAATGTATATCCCAGAGGCATGTCCCAATGCCCCACCTCCTCCAGCCATACCCTACCTGCCTTAAAGGGATTAATTTACTGATTAAATTAAGGCTCCTATAACCCAGTCATTTCTCCTCTAAACTTTCTTGCATTGTCACATACATGAGCTTTTGGGGACACTTCACATCCAAACCATAATAGAATCCTTCCTTGCCTCTTTCTAGCTTCTTGTGGTTGCCAGGAATTCTTGGTGTTTCTTGACTTGCCAGCTGCACCACTTCAGTCTCTTCCTTTATTTTCACATGTGCATTCTTCTCTTGTGTGTCTATGTCCAGATTTCCACATTGGATTAGGGACCAATCTTAAAATATGATCTCATTTTAATTTGATTTCATCTGCAAAGACCCTGTTTCCAAACAAGGTCATGTTCATAGGTTATGGGGATTTGGACTTCAGTTTGGACACAGTTTAATCCATAATAAACACTCTGAGTAAAGATGATGAAATGAATCTGAATCATCTTCCCCAACTACCTAGTGAAATGAGAGGGATAATATTTCACCAGCAACAACGATTATTTATTAGAAGTTAAACTTCAAGCACAAATTGTGAACAGCCAAAGAGAAAAACAGACAGTTAGTCTGAGGTGTATCAATGTTCTTAACCCCATCTCAAATCCCAGAAGCAATAAAAAGAAGAATTAATTAAATCCTGTAGTCTGGAGTGATGTTGATTAAGAGAATAAAATGCATTTTGGAAAAGCCCAGGAAAAACCTTTCAGAATAGATATCCTTGGGATCACAGCAGAGGCTGGAAGGTTTGTCAGTTTCATGCCAGGACACTGAAGGCATTGAAGCTTACCTGAGTTGGATAATTCTCTGACTGGTGATATGAGCCCTAGCATAAAACTTTGAAAGAAATATTCAGAAGAGAGTATACAATCCATGTATTTCAGAAAAGTCATATTCCATCACAGAGGAAATTTCTTCCTTTTCTGCCTCTTCCTTCTATGATAATAGAAAAGTGCTGTGGGTCACACCTAGTTACCAAACTGTTGCTAGATTGGGGTAGGGTGGAATTCCCAGTTGGTACTAGATCAGGTAGAAAGGTGTAAAGGAGAAATAACTCATACCATATCAGAGTAAATAGAAGTTTTAGGTATCACTTCCCAAGTTAAACATTAGCAGTGTGCAAGTAATGCTTGGCAACTATGTAAACCCACCATAAAGGAAAAATGAGGAAAGAATGCAGGTCTGAGAAAAAGCTAGACAAGAGGAAAATAAAATCAAGGAATAGAACATAGTTTCCAAAAGTGTTGTCCTGGTTTTCATATTTAAAAGTATAGCCTTATACCCCTGTATACACGTAAGTGAACACTCTCTTTCATCATCTACCAACTGTTATCTGGTGTTCTTTGCCTATTGTCGGTAGAATGTATGCTCTGTGAGAGTAAGGATTTGTTTATTCTGTGCTCTCTTCAATCTGTAGCCTAGAAGGTTGCCACTATTATGGTATGGGGGTGGGGGGGGAGGTAGCAGGTATCATAACTTTGCCTAGTATACAGGCCATCTGAAAAATGAACCACTAGTATAGAGGAAATCTCTGTGAAAACAGGGAAAAAGATTCAAGGATTTGGAGTAAAGACCAAAGCTATGTTAGATAAAGGAGTTCAGAAAGATTATTAATATCCAGAAAGTACTAGACCCAAAAAGAGATGTTTAGAAACTGACTTGCAAGAAAAACATTCTGAAATAGTAGAACTGAATTTGCAGACTAAAGCCACATTAGACTGTTCTACCTAAAACAACAAAACAATTTTTTATTTACTTATTTTTTAAATGGTTTTTCGTTTTAGATGGACACAATATCTTTGTTTGTTTGTTTGTTTATTTATTTATTTAATGTGGTGCTGATGATAGAACCCAGTGCCTCATGCATGCAAGGCAAGCACTCAGCCACTGAGTTACATCTCCAGCCCCAACAAAACGATTTATATACGATACATGATTATCTATTATGATACCTGTTAGCAATGTGAATGACATTTGTACATTGCATATCAAATCCATTGGGGGAATTTCACAACTTAATCATATTTGTTAGAAAACCAGAACATTTGAAAATAAATGAGCTGAAGTTTCAACTCAAGGAAGTGGTAAGATTAGAATAAAGTGAATGGAATTAATAGAGATGAGAGAAGAGGGATGGAGTCAATACAAAAAGCGAGGGATGAGCACCTGAGATTTCGTACTCAAATATCTAATTTTCATGACCATATAAGGGAAGAGTGGTAGATGTGAATATTATTACAAACTTTATGTAGGACCACTTGGCAGTACTCAGTGAAATAAATGTTTTATCTTTTGACCTAAGCAGTTCCACTCTTTGGAATTTGTCCTGTATGACTGTTTACATGAGGCTAATAAGGATGTTAATAAAAGCATTGTTTTTAATGAGAAAATGTTGCTGACAGTCTACATTTACTCATTGTGTAGCCTTCCCAAAATGAATAGATCTGTATATAACATGAACTGACAAAACAAGTTGCAGTATAGTTTAAATTTATTAAAAAATGGATCAAATATTAAATTGTAAGCATATTTTAAAGTCTTATACCTACCGTAGATATATTTGTAAAAAATAATCTTATCTTTTATATATGTGCATAAGTATATTATATATTCCTAGTGTATGTCTTAAATGAATTGATTGGGTCTTGGGGTAATATCTGAAGACCTATTCTTTTTTAAGCCTTTTCAGGAATTCTGATCCTAGCCTGGATTTGAGAATCATTGAAATGTTGCATAACCTCAGATAAAATACCCTTTTTCTTTTCTACAGGGCCTGGAAATTTGCACTGCAAGATTCTAGAACAAACACAGTAAGTTACTAATGGCATTTGCCAATAATTTTTTTTTTTTTTTTTTAACATCCTCGATCTTGTGTAACAAATTGGGAAATAGGAGTTTGGGAAAGGAAATTGGGGAAGATAAGGCTTTCTTGCTCATCTAGCCATGAATGAGCAGAGCACCTTTTGCTAATAACAGTGATTGTGCTGGGTTGTGCCAAATGTTTGGGCAGGAAGAACTGTCTTCACATAGACATGAAAGTTCCAGTTGTTTTCCAGAAATGTTTGTATATTTTAAACTTTGTAATACCTTGAATTCTGCTATGGAAAAGGCTCAAAAAGAACTACTGCATTTTTTTATGCATAGAATCTTAGGTTTGTAAAACCAAAGCATTTTGGGGACTTGTCTGTAGACTTGTTTCTGTTTTCAGGAGGTCACAGAGATAGCCCATTTGTAGAGCTTAGTAATGCCACCTTTGTGTTAGGGAGTTAAGGAAACTCACTCTGGCCATTGTTTTCATTCTCTAGATGTAATTTTATTTTTCTCTTATCTCTTTATGTAAAAAGAAAAGGAAAATAGATAAGGCTTACAAAAGAATTCGGGCCTTTCGTTGGCTCTGCAGTCCTCTCCAAGGAGACTTAGCCTTACAAAAGAATTTTTTAAATAAGTGAAAACCTAATAGCTAAATGTCATTGTTTTCTTTCTGCCAGGCTACTTTGCAGCTCAGTCACATTACCCTCCATACCATGAAAATTCTCTTTTTGGGTGACTTTTAATATGAACCTATAGTAAAAATTTGAGGGCGATTCTTTGTATAGAATTTTTGTATCACCTGTGCGTGTGCATATGCGCACTCTCTGGGGATTAAAACCAGGGTCTTAGGCATGTTTGGCACCCACTTTTTCAAGTAAGCTGTACCCACTGTCCTGTATGGGTCTTTTTAAAGAGCTAACATGGTTTTCTTTTCTACTAACGGGTAATTTAGAGAATTTTTGTTTTAATGCAAAAACAGACTGAGTGTAAGATGTCTCTGCTATGGCTTAGACTGTGAGCATAAGGATTGTCAAGTGGTGTGGTATCTTTTAAAAGGAGTTGGATAACAATGGTGCCTCTGGGGCCTTTCTGGATGGTAAGGGACCACCTTGTTCCTGAATTGAGGGGACGTCTTAATGGGCCAGTTGTCGCTACTGGATCAGGGAAAGTTTTTCTACTTTCCAGATAGCTGTAACTTTAAAAAAAATATATATTTATTTTTTAGTTGTAGTTGGACACACTACCTTTATCTTATTTATTTTTATGTGGTGCTGAGGATCGAACCCAGGGCCTCGCAAGTGCTAGACAAGCACTCTACTGCTGAACCACAAACCCAGCCCAAGATAGCTGCGACTTTATGTCCTTTAACTTTTTATTTGCTAAGTAAACATCATGCTCTTATCCCCCACTGTCTTTTCTTACACAGGCTTATGTTGGCTCACCAGTCCTTTCCGAGGAGACAGTTGTGGCTGCTTCACCCCCTCCATACACAGCCTATGCTGCACCAACTCCTGAGGTAGGGAGCCAAGCTGTGCAGGAGATCATTTATATGCTGGAAATTTGGGATTGAACCCAGAGGGGCTTAACCACTGAGCGACATCCCCACTCCTTTTTATTTTTTGAGACAGGGTCTCACTGAGTTGCTTAGGGCCTTGCTAAATTGCTGAAGCTGGCTTTGAACTTGCAATCCTCCTGCCTTAGCCTCCAAAGCCACTGGGATTACAGGTATATACCACTGCACCTGGCTTGGGTATATAATTTTTTGTTGTGTGAAATATGTCTGCTTTTATTCTTAAATTTTAAATTTTAAAATAATTACAGATTCACAAGAAATTGTAAAGATAGTATGGAGTCTTATCTAATTTTCAGCCATATTCTCTAGATGTTGTGTGTTAAGTAAGATTGCACCAGGAATTTAAAATTTATGTCCAATCCTAAGTAATTTTTACCATATAAGTAGACTTATATGTAACTGCCATCTCAACCAAGACATAAAATTCTTCACAGTATACTCCTGTGGTGATATCCTTTTATAGTCACACCTCCCCCATTTCCTGATCTCTATCAATACTGGTTTATTTCCCTGTCTAGAATTTTATTATTTCAACAATATCATATAAATGGAATCATACAGCATATAATCTTTTGAGTTTGAGTGACGTTAACCTATGGTGGGACATTTTGGTTGTTTGTAGTGTTTGACTTTTACCAGTAAAACTGCCCTGAACACTTATGAACAAGTTGCCATGCAAACAAAAGATTTTATTTCTCTGGGATAAATGCCCAAATGTGCATTTTCTGGGTCATATGTATATGTTTAGTTAAAAAAATAAAAAATCCTAACAAACTTATTTCTAATGACTGCCATTTTTGCTTTCCTACCAGTAATATCTGAGTGATTCATTTTCTCTGATCCTTACCAGCAATTGAAAATGTCATTATTTTTATATTAGCTGTTCTATGTGTGTAGTGATGTCTCATTGTGGTTTTAATTTGCATTTCCTTAGTTGCTAGTGATGTTTAATCTTTTTCATTTACTTATTTGCATTCTGAGTATCCTCTTAAGTTGAATGTTTCTTCTTATCTTTTCTAATGGTTTCATTATTTATTTATTTATTTATTAGTTATAGGTGGATACAATATTTTATTTTTATGTGGTGCTGAGGATCGAACCCGGTGCCTCACGCATGTAGGCGAGTACTCTACCTCTGAGCCACAACCCCAGCCCCATGGTTTTATTATTTTTAAGTTGAGTTTTAAGAGGTTTTATATATGTGTTTTAGATATGAACCCTTTGTTAGATATGTGGTCTATAGCTTATCTTTTTATCCTCTTACTGAGTAAGGACTTTCACAGAGGTTAATTTTGATGCATTCCAGTTCATCAGTTTTTTTCTTTTCTGAGTCATCCTTTGTTGTCATGGCTAACACTTCATCTAGCCCAAGTTTCCCAAGATTCTCTTGTGTTATTCTCTATAAATTTTATATTCTTAGATTTTACACTTAAGCTTAAGCCTGTGATCCATTTTGTTTTTTATAATCCTTTTTTTTTTTTTTGGTATTCTTTTATTAGAGCTTTGTAGTTACACATAGTAGTTGGGTTTATCCCAACAAACTTCTACATGCATGGAATTTAATTTCAGTTCCTGATCCCCTCCTTCTTCCCCTCATCCCCATTCTCTCCCATTCTCCTTCCTCTACTCTACTAGATTTCCTTTCGCTCATCTGTTTATATTTGATTGGTTCTTTCTACCTATGCATAAAAGTGAAGTTCCCTGTGGGATATTTATATATGCACTTAACATGCGTTTTTAAGAATTCATTCTGCATTGCCTTCCTTTACCCATCCCTACATTCTGCCTCTCAGTTTCCTTCTTCTGCATTACTGATCTTCCCTTTATCTTTATCATATCCTCTCCTTCCCTCCCCCTTTTCTTTATTTTACTCTAGCTTCCACATATGAGAGAAAACATTTGACCTTTGAGTTTCTGAGTTTGGCTTATTTCACGATGTTCTCCATTTCCATCCATTTATCAGCAAATACCGTATTTTCATTCTTTTCTATGGCTGAGTAGAACTCCTTTGTATGTATGTACCACAATTTCTTAATTCATTTATCTATTGACAGATACCTGGATTGATTCCATAATTTAACTATCGTGAATTGTGCTGCTATAAATATCAAGGTGGCTGTATCACTATAGTATGCCAATTTTAAATCTTTGGGGGGAACATACCAAGGAGTGGGACGGCTGGGTTATGTGGTGGTTCCATTCCTAGTTTTTTAAGGTGTCTCCATACTGCTTTCCAGAGTGGTTGTACTCATCTGCAGTCCACCAACAATGTATAAGTGTAACCTTTTTTGCCACAATCTTGCCAGCATTTGTTATTGTTCATATTCTTGATCATTGCCATTCTGACTGAAATGAGATGAAGTCTTAGCGTAGTTTTAATTTGCACTTCCCTGATTATTAGAGATGCTGAACATTTTTTCATAGATTTATTGGCTGTATGTGTTTCTTCTTTTGAAAAGTTTCTGTTTTAGTTCTTTTGCTCACTTATTGCTTAGTTTATTTGCTTTTAGTGTTAAGTGTTTTGAGTTCTTTGTTCATTCTGGAGATTAATTCCCTGTTGGAAGAACCAAGATTTTCTCCCATTTGTAGGCTCTCTCGTCATATGTTTAATCCTTTCCTTTGCTATATAGAAGCTTTTCAGTTTGATGGGGTCCCACTTAGTGACTCTTGGTTTGGTGGTCTTGTTCTTTGGGGGTCTTTTTAAGGAAGTCAGTGCCAGCATCTATAGATGGAGTGTTAAGCCTATGTTTTCTTCTACTAATTGCAAGGTTTCTGATCTAATTCCCAAGTCTTTAATCCATTTTTTTTTAAATTATTTTTTAGTTGTAGTTGGACACAATACCTTTACTTTATTTATTTATTTATATGTGGTGCTGAGGATCGAACCCAGGGCCTTGCACATGCTAGTTGAGTGCTCTATCGCTGAGCCACAACCCCAGCCCTGAGCCACAACCCCAGCCCATTTTTTTTTAATATATATTTTTTTAGTTGTAGATGGGTAGCTTTTATTTATTTATTTATTTTTATGTGGTTCTGAGGATCAAACCCAGAGCCTCACACTTGCTAGGCAAGCACTCTACCACTGAGCTACAACCCCAGTCCTCTTTGATCCATTTTGATTTGAGTTTTGTGCAGGGTGAGAGATAGGGATCTAATTTAATTTTTCTACACATAGCTATTCAGTTTTCCCAGCACCATTTAAAAGGCTGTCTTTTCTCCAAAATATATTTTTGGCACTTCTGTCAAATATCAGATGGCTGTAGGTATGTGGATTTGTCTCTGTATCTTCTATTCTTTTCCACTGGTCTTTATGTCTATTTTGATGCCAATACTATGCTGTTTTTTTTTCAAACTATAGCTCTGTAATTTAATTTCAGGCCAGGTATTGTGATACCTTCTGCTTTGTTTTTCTTGCTTGCTTAATACTGCTTTACCTATTCTGGGTCTCTTTTTCTTTCTTTTTTTTTTTTTTAAATATATATATTTTTAGTTGTAGTTGGACATAATACCTTTATTTTATTTATTTTTGTGTGGTGCTGAGGATTGAACTCAGGCCCTTGCACATGCTAGGTGAGTGCTCTACCACTAAGCCACCCAGCCCTGGGTCTCTTTTTCTTCTAAATGAACTTAAGAATTCTCTTTTCTAATTCCTTGAAGAATGTCATTGATATTTTGATGGGGGTTGCATTGAATAGTATATTGCTTTTGGTAGTATGGCCATTTTGACAATAGTAATTTTGCCTATCCAAGAACATGGGTTGTCATTTCATCTTCTAAGGTCTTCTTCAATTTCTTTCTGCAGTGTTCTAAAATTTTTCACTGTAAAACTTGTTTGTCTCCTTGCTTAGATTAATTCCCAAAGTTTTTTTTTTTTTAAATAGGTTAATTCTGAATGGGATTGTTTTCCTAATTTCTTCCTCAGCTGAATTACTGTTGGAGCATAGGAAAGCTATTGATTTTTGCATGTTGATCTCATATCCTGCAACTTTGCTGAACTCATTTATAAGCCCTAGAAGTAGTCTGGTGGAGTTTTTTGGGTCTTCTAGATATATAGGATTATATTGTTGGCAAACAGAAATAGTTTGATGACTTCTTTTCCTATTTGTATCTCTTTGATTTCCTTTTCTTGCCTGATCATTCTGGCTAATGATTCATTGACTGTATTGAATAGGAGTGGTAAGAGTAGATAGTCTTATTCCTGATTTTAAAGGAAAAGCCTTTAGTTTTTCATCATGATGTATGATGTTGACTTTGGGTTTGTCAGAAATGGCCTTTAACATGTTGATGTAAGTTCCTTTGATTTCCTAGCTTTTCCGGTGTTTTTAACATGAATGGGTGCTGGACTTGGATAAAAGTCTTTTCTGAATCTATTGAGATGATAATGTGATTCTTGTCCTGAATTCTGTTTGAGTGGGGAATTATATTTATTGATTTGCATATGTTAAACCAACCTTGCATTCCTGGAATGAAATCCTTGAGATCATAATGTATTATCTTTTTTTTTTTTAAATCTGGTTTTGATAATGTTTTATTAAAGATTTTTGCATTTTCATCGGGGATATTGGTCTATAGTTTTTTTTTTTTTTCCCTTGATGTACTTTGTCTGGTTTTGGTATCATGATTATACCAGCTTCATATAAAGTATTTAGAGTGTTCCCTCCCTTTCAGTATTATGGAATAATTTGAAAAAGTGGTGTTCTTCTGTAAAGTTCTGATAGAACTCAGTTATGAATCCATCTGGTTCTAGGCTTTTCTTTTTTGGAAAGTTTTTAATTGCTGCTTCAATTTCATTTCTTGATATTGGTCTGTTTAGGTTTTCTCTGTCTTCCTAATTCAATTTGGGTAGGTCACATATGCCTAAAACTTTATTAGTGTCTTTCAAATTTTCTGGTTTATTGGAGTATAAATTTTCAAAGTGGGTTCTGATGATCCTCTGTATTTCAAAAGGGTCTGTGGTAATAGCTCCTTTTTCATCTTGTTGATTTGGGTTTTCTTTCTTTTGGTTATTTCAGCTAAGGGTTTGTCAATCTTATTTATCTTTCTAAATAATCAACTCTTTGTTGCATTGATCCTGTGTATTGTTTTCTTATTCTCAATTTCATTGATTTTGGCTCTGATCCTAATTTTCTGTTTTCTACTGGTTTGGGGGTTAGTTTGTTCTTTTTCTAAGGCCTTCACGTGAAGCATATTTATTTGGAATATCTCTAATTTTTTAATGTAGGCACTCAAGTCTATTAATTTTCCTCTTAGAACTGCTTTCATACTGTCCCAGAGGTTTTGATTTGTTGTATCTGTGTTCTTCATTCCTAGGAATTTCTTTTTCTAGTCTCATTGCTTCCTTGATCCTCTCTTCATTTAAGAGAGTATTGTTCAACTTCCATGTGTTTATGTGGTTTTTATTATTTTTCATGCTATTGATTTCTAGTTTCTTTTCATTATAGTCTTATTAGGATACATGGGACTATATTGATTTTTTTTTTTGTCAAGATTTTCTTGGTGGCCTAGAATATAATTTATTTGGAAAAAGTTCCATGCACTGCCAAGAAGAAGATAAAATTCAGCTGTTTGGGAATGGAATATTCTGTAGATGTCCATTAGGTCCATTTGATTTCTAGTGTTATTTAGGTTGGAGATATCTTTATTGATTTTATGTTTTGATGACATGTCTATTGTTGATAAAGGTGTGTTCAAATCACCCAGTAGTATTGTGTTGGGGTCTATCTGGTATTTATAGTCATGGAGTATTTTTTTTTTTTTTTTAATGTAATGAGACACATTGACATCTGGGGCATAGATGTTTACTATCATATCTTCTTGTTGGATTGTTCCCTTTCCCAGGACATAGTGGCCTTATTTGTCTCTTCTGATTAATTTTTGCTTGAAGTCTGTTTTGTTATTGTCAGATTTGAGAATAGCTACTCCTGCTTTTTTTGTGTGTGGGGGTCCATATACTTTGATATTATTTTCTTCCATCCTTTTTATTTTTTATTTTGAGACTGTGTCTTCCTTAGGGCCTGGCTGAGTTGCTGAGGTTGGTCTCAAACTTCTGATCCTCTTACTTAAGCCTCCCCAGTTGCTATGATTATAGATGTGTGCCACCATGCCCAGCTCTGTGCATGTCTTTGCTGATGAGTCTCTTGTAACAGCATATAGTTTGATTTTGTTTTTTGATCTATTCTGCTAATCTGTGTCTTTTAAGTGGGGAGTTAAGATCATTCACATCTGTTTTTAGTATGGATATATTTTGTGGTTTTCTGCCATTTTGGGTTTTTTTCCTTCTTTTTTTTTTTTTGCTATATTTTATCCTGTCTTGATTTTCATTTAATGGATCATTCTTCTGTTGAAATTCTTCTGTTTGTGAGCTTTGGGAATAGTTTTTCATTCCTCTGTGTACAGTTCATCTTCAAGTATTAGTTCTAGTGTTGTGCTCATGAATTCTTTTGGTTTATTCTTGTCATGGAAAGTTTTTATTTCCCCCTCACATTTGAAACTGAGTTTTGCTAGGTATAATAACCTTGGCTGGCTGTTGTTTTCTTTTAGGCCCTCCTTGATTTTAGGGTCTGAGCCAAGAAATCAGAAGTGAGCCTTACTGGTTTGCCTCTAAATGTGACTTAATTGTTTCTCACTTGCATATCAATTGAGATGGATTCCTCTACCCCCCCCACCCCTCCTTTGTGCATAATTATTTATGTGTTCTGGAACTTCTTTTTTTTGATCTATGAGTAGGGGGTAGGACCTAGGATTCCTTATTGGGTCCTTCTTGTTGGGTTGGGACTTTTGTCTCTTAAGTTAATTTTTGTTAAGGTGTTTGTCTTTCTGGGTTCTCAATTCCATTCCCTTGAAGTACGTGTTTATATTCCTCTGATACTATACAGTTCTAATTATTGTAACTATATACAGTAATGAGTCTTGATATTGAGTGGACTGACCATCCCCCTTTGTTCTTCTCCTGAAATCATTTTAGCTATTCTTCTTCCATTACCTTTCCATATAAAGTAGAATCAGTTTATGTCTATTATAAAATCTTGCAAGGTTTATTGACAAAAGTGCTTTAAATATGCATATCATGTTTGTGTAGAGAGAAAATAACATCTTTACTGTGTTGAGTCTCCTCATCCATTAACATAGACTGTCTCTCTATTTAGATCCTCTGTTTTTTTTTTTTTTTTCATCAGCACTTGTAGTTTTCAGTATAACAATCTTGTTTCCTTAGATTTATAATATTTCTTCTTTTTTGATGGTCATATATGTTTTTGTATTTTTTAGTTTTCCCATGTTTATTGCTAGTATATGTTTTTATATGTTGATATTATAGCATGTAAGCTTACTAAACACACATAAGTTCATATAGATTCCTTGGGATTATACTTCATAGACAATTATGTCATCTGCAGATAAGGAGAGTTTTATGTATTGTTTTCTACTCTGTATGCCTTCTATTTCCTTCCTTGCCTTACTACCTTTCCTAGAATTTCCAAAATGATGTTGAATAATAGTGGTGAGACAGGACATAGTGCCTTATTCCTGTTTTTTGGGGGAAAGGTTCAATTTTAAATATGTACTCATTTAGTATCAGTTTTAATTTAGTAATTATTATTGTATTTAGTAAGTATTTAATTCAATTTTAAGTTTGCCTTTATAACTATTTAATATATTTTGTATTTAATATATTCATTTAGTATTTAATATATTCATTTAGTATGATGTTACCTGGAGAGTTTTTGTGGTTTCATTTCTTTTTTTTTTTTTTTAATTTTTTAGGAGGAACTAGGGAATTGAACCTAGGGGCATTCTGCCTCTGATCTATATCCCCAACCTTTTTTTTTTTTTTTTGGTGGGGCTGGGGATTGAACTCCAGGGTTCTGTGCATGTGAGGCAACATTCTACCAACTGAGCTATATGCCCAGCCCTATCCCCAACTCTTTTTTTTTTTAACAATATCTTTATTTATTTTTATGTAGTGCTGAGGATTGAACCCAGTGCCTCACACATGAGAGACAGACACTCTACCACTGAGCTACAACCCCAGCTTCCCCCAACCCTTTCTTTTTTTTTTTTTAAATATTTATTTTTTAGTTCTAGGTGGACACAATATTTTGTTTTTATGTGGTGCTGAGAATCGAACCCAGTGCCTCATGCATGCTAGGCGAGCGTGCTACTACTTGAGCCACATCCCCAGCACCCCCCAACCCTTTCTAATAAACTAAAATAAATTATTTTGAGACAGAATTTCACTAAGTACTATAGACTGGCCTTGAGCTTGTGATTCTTCTGCTTCAGCCTCCTGAATAACTGGGATTACAGAAGTGTGCATCTGTACCCAGCTGTACATGTATCAGAGTTGAGGAATTTTACTCTTTTATAGTATTCTGAGAGGTTTTATCATGAATAGGAGTTAGATGATGTTAAATACTTTCCCACATCAATCGATATGATATTCTTTTAGCCTACTCATTTGATGGATTACATTTATTTTCAAATACTAAACCAGCTTTCATTTTCTAGAATACATCCTAGTAGGTCATAGTGTTTATTCATTTTTGCAGAATTCTCTTTGCTAATTTTTAATTTTTTAAAAATATTTTTATTAGTTATTGATGGACCTTTATTTATTTACTTGCTTATATGTGGTGCTGAGACTCAAACCCAGTGCTTCACACATGCTAGGCAAGTGCTCTACCACTGAGCCACAACCCCAGCCTTGCTAATGTTTTTTTTTGAGTATTGTTGTATCTGCATTAATGATGAATATTGATATATACTTTTTGTTTTACTTTATCTTATTTGAATAATATTGGCATTTAAAAAATATTTATTTTTATTTTTTAGGGTAGTTGGACACAATGCCTTTATTTTATTTACTTTTTTTTTTTTAATGTGGTTCTGAGGATCGAATCCAGGGCCTCGCTCATGCTAGGCGAACGCTCTACCGAGCTACAACCCCAGCCCATGGATAATATTGGCTTTAATAGAACAAATCATAAAGAGGTTCCTGTCCTTCTATTTTCTGAAGAAATTGTGTAGAATTGGTTTTGAATTTGTGAAACTATTTGGATCTGGAGATTTTGGGGAGAAATTTTAAGTTACAGATTCGGTTTTATTAATGGTTATAGGACTAGTCAAATTCTTTGTTTCGTACAGATTAGGTTGTGATTAGGTTGTAGTAGTTTGTACGTTTTGAGGAATTGGTCATTTTAATACAAGTTGTATAATGTGTGTTGAGTTCTTTGTAGTATTTTCTTACCCTTGTGATGTCCACGGGGTCTATAGTGACATATTTTTTATTTAATTCACTTCTTGCGGATTTTTTCTTTTCTTTTCTTTTTCTTTCTTTCTTTCCTTCTTTTTTGTGCTATTGGGGTATGGAACTCCAGGCCTTGTGCATGCTAGGCAGGTGTTGTACCACTGAACCATAACCCCAGCTCTGTTTCATTTATTCCTGATACTAGTTATTTATGTTTTCCTCCTTGATAGTTGCTTAGAGGTTTATCAGTTTTACTAATCTCTTCAAGAGTTAACTTTTTTTTTTTTTTAATTCACTTTTCTGTTCCTCAGTTTCATTGATTCTGCTCTTTTGTTTCCTTCCTTTTGTCTTCTCTCTGGCATCATCTTTAGTTTTCAACAGTTTGACTTTGGGGCTGGGGTTGTAGCTTAGTGGTAGAGTACTTACTTACCTCACATGTGGAAGGCTCTGGGTTTGATCCTCAGTACCACATAAACCCAGCTTGTTCATCTTCTTGAATGCAAAGGTTGATTCTTTGGGCTAAATCTGGGAAATTTGAAGCTATTACTCCTTGAATATTTTTTCAGCCCCATCCTTTCTCTTCCTCTTTTGGGATGCTGATGACACGAATGATAGACCTGATGATAAGTCACACATGTTTTGGAGACTCTATTTATTATTAGTTTTTAACTTCAATCTATTTTTTCTCTCTGTGTTCTAATTGGGTAATGTCAATTCTTTGGGTTCATGTTTACTGATTGTTTTCTCCATTCTGTTATTGAGCCCATTCATTGAATTAGTTATATTTGTTTATGATATTTTTTAGTTCTACTTTTCCATGTACATATATGAATATACCACAGTGAATCTCATCATTCATGTACATAAATAAGAAATTAATTTTAAAAAATGACTATGGATAAATGGCCGAAAGACCAGTATAGTAGAGGGAAAGGAGCAGCAGAGGGTGGAAGGAGGCAGGGGAAGGAGAGGTATTGGGGACTAAATTAGAACAAGATATATTCCATGCTTTTATAATTATGTCAAAATGAATTCTACTATTATGTGTAATTAAAAAGAACCAATAAAAATAAATTTTTTAGTTCTAAAATTTTCATTTGGTTAATTTTTTATATTTTTATATATATAATTTTGAACACATCCTTATATATCCCTTATTGATTTTCTGATTTGCTGGAGAGTTGCTATTTTTTAAATTTATTTTAAGTGTGTTCATAATTGCCCATTGAAATATCTTTATGGTTGCTGTTCTAAATCCTTTCCAGCCTAACCTACTCAAGTCCTTTATTTCATTTCCTAGCACCACATACAAAGAAAAAGTGCTTTTGAGATAATGCTAACTTTTTTTTTCCTCCACTGCTCAAGATTGAACCTCTTGCATGCCAGGCTACCACTAAGCTACACTCCAGTCCTAATTCAGATATCTTTTGTCATCTTGGTGTTGGCATCTTTTGTGGCCTTTTCTCATTCTTTTTTTATTATTATTATTTTTTAGTCATACATGACAGCAGAATGTATTTTGACATATAATACATACATGGAATGTACATACATCAATCATAATGTCTATTCTATTCTGTTGCCCTTCCTATCCCCCCTACTCCTCCCCCTTTTCTCATTCTTGAGATCTTGATGAACCTTGGTATGAACGAGTGGTTTTCTTTTCTTTTTTGAGTACTGAAGATTTAACCCAGGGACGCTTTATCACTGAGCCACATCCCTAGCCTTTTTTCTTTTAAGACAGGTTCTCACTAAGTTGCTTAGGGCCTCACTAAATTGCTGAGGCTGGTATTAAACTTGCAATCCTCCTGCCTCAGCCTCCCAAGCTGCTGGGGTTACAGGTATGCACCACCACACCTGGCAAACAAGTGTTTTTTTATAACACCTGTACATTTTAAGTATTGTAAGACCCTGAATCCCATTTAAATCTTGTGTTTTTGTGATCTTCCTGTCATGTGGGGTGAAGTCCAGGCTGTCCACTAGCCCTCAGTTGATACCTAGGGTACTGGGATTTGTGTCAATGCAGGAGAATTAGAGTTGGGTGTCCTCTCTGAGCACCTTGTCTGGGAAGGGGATGGGCTCCCCCACTGCTGCATAGCCTCTGCTGATGCCATAATTACCACTGGATTGAGTTCTTTTCCCACTAGGACCAGGCTGACCTCATCTGAGTAGGACAGGAAGGTTTGCCTTGTTTGTAAGGGGAGGGGTAGGAGTTCTGGTTCCCTATTTGGTGTTCACTGACACGGTGGGAATGTCTTATCATCTGGTAGGGATAAAATGTCCAGCTCCCCGCTCTACCTTCTCTATTAGTACTCCAAGGGCTCAGGGAGTGCTTTTACAACCTGTCAAATGTGGGGGTTTAGAGTTTCTACACTTGACCTTTGCTAGTGGGAATAGGGTTGGGGTTTTAGATTTTTCTGTGGCGTTTGCCTAGAATAGAGAAGCAATCATTTAAAAAATGTTCTCTCTTGCTAGGTTGCCTCTTTCCTTCTTAGGTTCTTTGGGTAGAGAGAGCAGGGTTTTATTCAGGCCTTTTTTGTCTGGGTTTATTGACATTTCCAGGTTGCTGTCTACTCTATTATCCAGATAGGATGTCTGAGGCAAGAAGGAAACCCAGGGGACTTTTGCCTCATATCCTCCTTTAGATCCTGAGGGTCCTAGCCAGTCTGCCGCCTTCTTTCCATCATTCAGAGTCTACTTGCATATAATGTGCAGGGATTTTAAGTGTACTTAGCAGGAGGAATGGGCCAGGAACATCTTCCTCCAGAAGTGGAAGTTCTTTCTCTTGCCTTTGTAAGATAACAGATTTAGATCTATACACAGCTCCTTCTTCTCCCTTGTATCAGAGCACTGGTCACATTGGACAGTAATTGTCTGTAAACTTGTCAGCTTGCCTCTCACCTGTGAGCTCATAAGGAAGGCTGGCCTTTTGTCGCTGTATTTCTTGGCACATTCACTGTTCATTGGCTCAGTCATCAGAAGTGGGTCCCAGTGCTTGTTTCTTCTGGTAGTGCCCTTTCATAGGTATGTCTGGAAAACCACAGTCACTTGTTCTGGTCCCAGGCTTCAGTCTTCTCTATCCTCCAAACTGGAAGGAATTGATGGAATTGGGCTGGGAAAGGTTCTGCATCTAGATTGGCCTCACCTGAGGAATACAGGTTTTTTTTTTGGTACTGGGTATTGCACTCAGGAGCACTTGGTCCCTGAGCCACATCCCCAGCCCTGTTTTGAATTTTATTTAGACGCAGGGTTTCACTGAGTTGCTTAGCACCTCACTTTTGCTGAGGCTGGCTTTGAACTCTCGATCCTCTTGTCTCAGCCTCCTCCTGAGCCGCTGGGATTACAGGCATGTGCCACTGTACCTGGCGGAATACAGATTTTTAAGTAAATCTCACCGCTTGGTCCAACCTGGTCATTTTCAGATGAATAAAAAACAAGGTTCAGAGAGATTAGGTGACTTACTAAAGATCAAGTTAATGGTACAGCTGAATTAAAATCAAAATCTCTTGCAAGTGCAGTTCTCTTTTTTGTTGTATTTTTTTCTACCATTTTCATTTGTAGCCTGAAAATATTTTTTTAAAATTTTTTTAGTAATCTTAAGCAAAAACAAGGTATAACAATACCATCACATGTTTTCTTTCTTTTTTAACATTGACTTAAATTTTATTGAGTATAGCCTGGAGACTCAATTTTAATACATTACCAGGGGTTTCAAGAGTGTATTTTTAATTGCTCTATTTCTTTTTAGCAGGTATATGGCTATGGTCCATACGGCGGTGCATACCCAGCAGGAACTCAGGTTGTCTATGCTGCCAATGGCCAGGCGTATGCTGTGCCCTACCAGTACCCATATGCAGGTAACTCTCATCAGTCTCCCATGCCTTCTTACTTTCATTTAGTGGGTATGTGCATAAGAATTTTTATTTCCCAGTTTAAGGTTAAGTGAACTACATTTTCTGCTGGAGACCACAAATCACTCTGTTACTGTATTTTGTGTGTGTGTGTGTGTGTGTGTGTTTGTTTTAATTTTTTTCTTATAGTTTTTGATGGACCTTTATTTTATTCATATATATATATATATATATATATATATATATATATATATATATATGCTGTGCTGAGAATTGAACCCAGTGCCTCACACGTGCAAGGTAAATGCTTGACCACTGAGCCAGAACCCCAGCCCTTTTTGTGTTTTTAAAATAAGCCTTTTGTATTTTTGCACTGCTTTACAAAGCTAGAGAAGTCTTGATTTGTAGAACTACACTATTGTATACAAACTAATTCTCAAGAATAGAATTTGTACTTATTGGGATTCACTGTATCAAGAAGCAATCAAGGGCTGGATTTGTAGCTCAGTGGTAGATCACTTGCCTGACAAGTGTGAGGCACTGGGTTCAATTCTCAGCACTGCATATAAATAAATAAAATAAAGGTCCATTGGCAACTAAAAAAAGAAAAAGTACCAAAGAGGCCCATTTTAAAATATGGAAGGTGACCTGTGACCTATTTTTTTTTTTCTGCTGATAACATCCTTGGACATTTGACACTATTGAAGTAATGTTAGATTTCACAGTGAAATAGAGGCCTGGAAGGGACTTCTGCTTACTCTGCTTTGAATATACTTCTTTCTATTCTTTGTTTTACATGAAATAAATTGCAAATATTAAATAATGGACCTTTGCTGGTATCATCAAATTCTGGGTCTCCCTGGCAGGGGAATCTGTAGAGTTGGAGGTATGAGGGGATGCTGGGCACTTTGTGAGGCTGCATGGGGCTACCTTGAGGGATTGGAGGGCAAAGCCCTTAACCAAGGGATAAATGAGCAAGGCTATCATGAGGTTAATCTGGGTAGTTTGTAGCGTGCAAATCACATTGACACACAGGAGCACACAGTGATTGGTAGATGAATCAGCCTAGAGCTCCAGAGAGATGGGGATAATGAGGGTCTACAGAAGAGGAGCTGACCATGAGCCATGAGCAAAACTAGTACATCATCTTAACACAGAAGCAGTGGAAGGGGAGCTGCCACCAGAAAGCTGTGAACATTTGATACTGTTGTCAAGGGAAGCCAAGTAGGCCAGGCCACTCTTAGATGTGTGTCCTTGACTTCTGATCTATTTAGTTTATAATAATAATTATTGTACTAGGGATTAAACCTGGGGCACTTTATCACTGAGCCACATCCTTTTTAAAAATATTTTATTTAGAAACAGGGTCTTGCTGAGTTGCTTAGGGCCTTGCTAAGTTGCTGAGGCTGGTTTTGAACTCATGATCCTCCTGCCTCAGTCTCCCAAGCCACTGGGGTTACAGGCGTGTGCAGCTGTGCCCAGCAGAGAAAGGGTTTTTAAAGTAGAAATACAGAAAGCTCATTTGACTCCTCTTTGCTTGAAAACTGATGCAGATTCACCCAACAAGTGTGGATTTTGGAAGATTTGCCTTGATTGACTTTTTTTTTAATGTCAAGTTAAAAACTAGTAAAATAGTAATTATGACATTAAATGTCCATCATCTTGTGATCCTAGCACACTTATTTTTATTTGAATTACTTTCCCCATATAAATATGTCATCCTTGTAATTATACATTGCCTTTTGTATTTATGTCTGAATATTAAATTTTATATATTGCCCAGAGTGCTGCATAATACTCTTATATATTTTTAGTGCTTGTATGACATACTTGGTAATAGATTATTACTTAAACCTTAAAAAAAAGTTTTGCCTTTTTCTTTTCCTTTTTAAATTTTGCTGTGGAAACAATGCTTTGAATGTCTTTGAATATTTTTATTTTTATTCCAATAAGTCTTAAAATACATTTCTGTATATTAAATTAATATGTCAAGGGGCATAGACTTTTGTTTCTTTCATTAACATTAAAAAAAGAGCTGGGTGTGGTAGGAGTTGCCTGTAATCCCAGAGACTTGGGATGCTGAGGTGAGAGGATGACAAGTTAGAGGCCAGCCTCAGCAATTTAGCAAGACCCTTGATAACTTAGTGAGACCCTTTCTCAAAATAAAAAGGTCTGGGGATGTAACTCATGTATAAAGCACCCCTGGGTTCAACCCTCAGTTCCCCTTCCCCCAAGAACTTGGATTATTTTGAGGGAAGTTTCAGGCGTGTTACTGTAGTACTGTAAAGACTTGACTATTGTTATCTCTAAAATTTTGAAATAATATCTGCCTCTTTTCCATTGGCATTTTGGCCATTTAATAAATACTTATTTATATTAGGTAATTACAAATAAGTACCATTTGTAACTTTCCAACAGCTGACTTTGGTAAGGCTGTGGCTTACTGTAGGAGCAGAGATAGGCAGGAGGTATGAAAATGGCCTCCTGTTCCTGCAGTGAGGGGAACTGTCAGTGTGACCCATGCGGGGAACACAGTTCAGATTTTCAGTGGGATCGTTTTGTAAGATCAGCTTACAAGTTCTGTGTATTACATTCTGCTAGCTGGAATTGTATAACCGTTTTAAAATTTATTAACCAGTTTTGAAATTTAAATTTTGCATTAAAAAATCACTTTTTTTGTTTTTGTTTTTGTTTGTTTGTTTGTAGTGCTAGGGATTTAATCCAGGACCTCACACTTTGCTAGGCAAGCACTCTTCCATTGAGCTACATCCCAGCTCTCCTTCCCAATTATTTGAATTTTATTTTGAGTCTAAGATGCCCAGACTGACCCTCACTTGGTGATCCTCCTGCCTCCGCCTCCCAAATAGGAATTACAGTAGTGTGCCTCATGCCTGGTAGGATCATTCTCTTATAATGTTGTTACTTATGCTTGATCAGTCCTTAGATTGAAGATAGTCTCATTCTCTGTGGCTTTGATTTCTCTCTCTGACCATCCTCAAGCATGTTTTTAGGCTTTAGTGGTTATGGGTGTGTTCTGTGGTCAGATTGCCTGGGTTCACATGCCCTTACTGCCTTTAACCTCTGTGTACCTCAGTTTGCCCATGTGTAAACTGGGGATGATAGTGTACTGACAGGATCACTGTGAGGACTAAGGGTGTCGGTGCTTGTAATGCTGTAAATGTTTAAGCTGGTCAGAGCTTGGAAATACCAACCTTTGTTTGGTTTTTCTTCTGTTCTTCATCTACATGTTGATATTACTAATGTATTGGTTTCTAGATCTTCTGGGTTGAACTGTTAAAGGAGGAGAGGATCAGGGAGGAAAGTTAACCCTATTAATATGTAAGCAAGCCAGACATGGTGGCACACACCTGTAATCTTAGCGGCTCAGGAGGCTGAGGCAGGAGGATCGCGAGTTCAAAGCCAGCCTCAGCAACAGTGAGGCACTAAAGAAACTCAGTAAGACTCTATCTCTTAGTAAGATTCAAAATAGGGCTGGGGATGTGGCTCAGTGGTCGAGAGCCTCCGAATTCAATCCCTGGCACCCCCTGCCCCCCCAAAATATGTGAGCAATATGAAAGCAAATTAGTTACGAGGCAGTGATACAGCTGTGAAGCATAGAGGGTTGCTCTTGTAAATTTTAATCATACAAATTAAATAGTAAATTTGTTAAAGGTTTGCTTTTTTTTAGAAAGTTTTACCTTTAATATTTAATTTTTCTCTTATAATTTAATCACATACAGATATGATTAAAAATGAAGAGCAAGTTATATTAGCAGATTTAAGGTTTAATTAAAAACTGTTTTCATGAATACTAAGACGCTTCACTGTTAAAAGGGCTTTTTCCCTTTGGGCCCTTCACAGGAGTTCTTGGCTCTCCCATTGTCTGCAGGGTGTGTATCTCCATACCTGCCACATTTGTCTTTCATCCTAATAACATGGAAATTCGAAGCAGGAATCTGCAGCTTTATCACAGCTCTGCTCTTTGCAGGATTAGAACTTTGGCCCTGGTTGACTTTTCTCTCAGTGGTATCTGAAGGGTGGAGGTGTCCTCCTTGGCAGGCCATGTGCTGAGCCTGAGATAGAGGAAGGCTGGGTGAACTGTACTCATCTGCCCCCACCTCTCCAGAGGAAGGTGGGAAGCCAGCTGACAGGGAAATCAGCTGATCGATTCGAGAGGGGAGAGTACTCACATTCAAGTAAGCCATCTCAAGCCACTCCTCAAAGATGTGTTTTTTCCTTCTCTTTTAGGACTTTATGGACAACAGCCTGCCAACCAAGTCATCATTCGTGAACGGTATCATGACAATGACAGTGACCTGGCACTAGGCATGTTGGCTGGAGCGGCCACAGGCATGGCCTTAGGGTCTCTGTTTTGGGTTTTCTAGAATCTTCAAGATCTTAATGTGCATAGCTGCTGATAATCCTGTGTGCAATAATATGATTTGCAGGGCATTTCTGTTTGTGACAAATGTTTTTAATAATAGTTTTAATAGTTCTTTTGGAAGTAGTGACCTAATAATTGTAACTAATCTGCATAAGAACCACAGAGAAAGGTTTGAACTGTGTTGGTTAAACACACTGGGGGCTCTGGCTCATACTTGGACTTTCCTTATGGAACTCTTGGAATAATTATTTGAATATACCTGTCTTGAAAGGCATTTTCTTTACACAGGTGTAGTGCTGAAGGGAGAATTTATTTTCATGTTGTACAATAATATAGTGATGAATGAGTGAGTGGTTGTGGCAAGGAAAACTGTGCAGCTTCTTTTGGTTTAACCTCAAACTTTGAAACCTCAGACCAGACTGGCTGCATGTTACCTTAGGAGTTGTGGACTGGTAAGCTGCCAGGTGGCTTCCAAAGGCAGTGGTGTGAGAGCCCCACAAGCTGCACTCTGGGCTGTGGGCCCCCAGCAAGACTGACTGCTCAGGATGACAGGGACACTGTCTCTTTAAAAATTATGCTTCAGAAATCTGCCTAATGCTAGAGCTGCTTATTCTCCTCTTATTCCTGTGTGTTTTTCATTGTAATACTTTGAAAACATCCTACATTATAAATTAATTTGAGCCTCAGTATTTTAAGGCTATATCTTTAAAACTTGAAGAAGGCAGAACAGTAACAATTGTATGGAGCTAAATTATTCAGAGATACATTTTAAGTGTCTGCTTTAGGTATATTTATTGCCCGCTAAGCCGACTTACAACCTATTTTTCTATTTGTTGAGAAAATAATATTAAAAGAATGATAAGGAAAATGGAAGGAGAGCCATAGTTAAAGAGTTCTTGCTTCAGGCCTTCTAGGATCACATGCTCTGAAGTCCTGTCCTTTGGAGGAGTAGGGTACCATGGCTATTCACCTAGTGCTGAGATGGACTATGGCTGGGGGAAACTTGAGTTGTAGAGAAATGGGGCCTAGGGACCAAGGGACCTGCTCAAGATAGCAGTCACCCTGGCCAGGACCTTAACCTTGATTTTGTTCCTGATCTACTCACGGTACAGAAGCTTAAAACATTTAATTTTGAGCCCCCAAATATATGAAACTCCAGAAAATCCACAGTCCTCTCTTTTTGTCTAATGCTTATATTTTCCACATTATGAAATATGTATTTAAAATATTTATATTTCTGTTACTTCATGTCTTAAACACTGCTAATTCTTCCAATTTTCTATCCTGCATGCTTTAAGTATATTTTCATTAAGGTGGGTCAGCACAGTGAAGTCCCTGCTCCACACTTCGTATGGTCCTGTTTTTTTCAAAATACACTCCAGGAAGCACGAATTCTGTTGTGATTGTGCTGGTTACATCCATGGGTCTCTTGTTTCACTAATCAGCTGGTTCCAACTCTTGATCTGTTCAGATCTTTGAATAGATCTCCATGTAAAACCAGATGCCAAATGGACTTAGTAGTGCCAACAGTCTGTTTTTCTACCTATTCCTAGAGGAATTGTTGACATGGGAGTGTCTGTTTCAAGCTGAAAGGAAGTGTACTTGTCTCTATGTGTAGATGTGATGTATGACAACATGGTATTAATGGCTTAAAGTGTTGTTCTAACATGGAATGTTGACTTTATATCCTGTGTCATAAGAATGGCTTCTGTTTGGATTGTAATCGTTATTAAAGCTGTATGCTGTACTTATACAATATTAAAATCAGTTTTTAATATTGCATTAGCGTGTTAATTTTGAACTTGGAGTAATTGGATAACAGGAATTTCTGAGACTAGAGAATTTCTGCCACTGAAATGCTCTTGAAGCAAAACATGTTGTGTGATCCTTGGCTGCTTTGGCTAAAGAGGGTTAGGTGTGGACCAAAGTTTGGCATGTGACTCTCCTCCCCAATCCCTGCCTCCAGGGAGGCCAGTTTCCTTAGTCAGCCATAATTGAACCTAGTAATTCCCTATCACTAGTGACTTGATTCTGATATGAAATGCGTACTGGGTGTAAAGGTGGGTTCAGATCTTTTATTTTCTTGGCCCCAGCTCCTGTAGATGCCACACTTTAGAGAGCTTCAGTTTCCCAACCATATCCTTTATGTATACAGCATATGTATAGTGCTGAAATGTATGAGTACTTTTATTTGTTTATGTTTGATTTTTTTTAGATGGGGTCTCACTGTGTTGCCCAGACTGACCTTGAACTTATAATCCTTCTGCCTTAGCCTCTCTTGCTTCATGTGTACTTTTAAATAATGATCCATTGGCTGTTGATATTGTACATTGCTGATCTGATTGTTCTGTTAGTTGTGTTCTTTTAATTCCTTGAGTTAACTTTGGGCCTTGGATAGGAAAGAGAAAGGAACACCTGTGGTTAGTGTCTCAGGTCATCATTCATGAAAAAGGCCAGACTTTGTCTATGTAGGCTGTTAATGACCCAGGGTAGCCATCTGGATTTTAAGAAGAACCTGCAGTTGAGACAAAATGATCCAAATTTATTTTCTACATTAGTTTTTGATGGTGTATAATGTAATCTTTCTTTTCCTTTCCTTTGTATGTAACCAGAAGGCACAGAATGCACTTTCATTTTTCTCCCTGAATTAATCTTTTTTGTGATTGCTTCCATGTCTCTAGTGTTCTGTTTTGTCTATAGAGCCTATTTTCCCCTATATATGCACATTGTATGTTTATAAGTGAAAGTGTTAAAATATTAAATGATCATTAACATTAAAGCATGTTTCATTGTGATTTCTTTTGTAGAGACACACCCTCAGCTTTTTCTGCTGTCGTGGACAATAGGAATGACATTTACAGGATCTACTAATTACTAGGGAATATTCTGTCACATCAGAAAAAAATAACTCACTGAGTTCTTAGAATAACTCATAAGGGAGTTAGTTATATTATAACTCCAAGTTACTCAGTGAGACTGAGGCTCAGAAGTTAAATAATTTACCTAGGAACACACAAGTAGTAAGTGCAGCCTATATTTATATTTGATGTTAAAATGTCCTTTTTCTCTGTGCTGTGCGTGTATGAGAATATGATTTGCACAAGAACATATGGGTGACTTGTATGATTACACTTTTAGTAGAGCTATTGGAAAACTGTTTTCTTCAATTAATTCAACCTTGGCAATATGTTCTCAATAACTTCTCCAGTGTTATGGGGGTACATCATGGCTTTTGTTGTTCCTGTTTTTAAAAATTATTTTAAATTTCCTTTAGTTCCCGATTTACCTCCATTTCCTCTGAGTAGCTTTTTTGCTTGTCTCAGTTGTTGTGTTCTGTGATTTCGTGGTGATTTCCATGCCAGAACCTCTGGTTCTCTTAATTTTTGTTTTGGAGAAGAATCCTCTTATAATTTGCCTGGAAACCATTATTTCTGGGTGTGGGGCAGAGGAGGTAGTCTATACACAAGCTTCCCAGCCTGACTTTGCCCATCTTTTGTTGAGCTGACCCTCCTGCTGCCTCTGGCTCTTAGGGTTGGTTGACAGATTTTAAAATTTTAATGTACTATATTGAATAAGTTTTATAAAACTCAAAAATATTTTTTTAGAAAAGGTGCATTTTTGGTAAAAGGTCTTCCATCTGCCCAGTTCCACTAATAACCGGTCTCTTTTATTCTTTTCAAGTTTCTTTATGTGTATACAAACTAGTGCAAAGATAGATCTTCATTTCTCTTCTTTTTCCATATAGAGGTCATATGCTGTGAACACCAAATCATACACAAACCTTGGTCTCAGGACCCTTTACACCTGTTAAAGTTTTGAGGACCCCAAAGAGGATTTTTTTTTTTGGTGGGGGTGGGGGCTGAGTACCAGGAATTGAACCCAGGGGCACTTAACCATTGAGCCACATCACATCCTTAGCTCTTAGCCCATTCTATTTTTTTGTTTGTTTATTTTGAGACAGGGTTGTATTAAGTTGCTTAGGAACTCATTAAGTTGCTGAGGCTGGCCTGAAATTTACGATCCTCCTGCCTCAGCCTCTCAAGTCACTGGGATTACAGGCATGTGCTACCACACCCGGGTAGCTTATTAAATGTGATTTATACCTGTATTGCTAATCAACTCCTATGATCACATCTGAAACTTTTGAGAGGCATTACAGCTTTGGCAGCCGTCTTTCTGCTAGTGCAGATTTATAGACCTACATTATTTTAGTGATTAAACAAACAGGCTCTTACAAGCCAGGATTATAGTTCACCAAACTATCATAAAGACTTCAACTCCGGGGGCTGGGGCTGGGGTGTATCTCAGAGGTAGAGTGCTTGCCTAGCATGTGCGAGGCCCTGGGTTCAATCCTTAGCACCACATAAAAATAAATAAATAAAGGTATTGTGTCCAACTGCAACTAAAAAAATATTTTAAAAAAATAAAGACTGCAACTTCATTTTTGATGTTAACTGCTTTCAAGCTTGACCATTTCCCTTTCCCCTGTGCTCTACAACTGGGCAAGCCCATGGCAGCCTGGGGGGCCTCCTCCTCTGAGCCCAGTAGAAAGTTCAAATCACCCAAACCCTAGCCTGCTTGCAGGAACCTTCACCCCAGCCTCAGACCCCAAGAACAATAAAAGCCAAGCCAGTTCAACCATTTCTGGATCCACTTGCGAGCCTATTCTTTGTCCCTTCAAAGTCTGTATATGAGTAATAAACCTTTCAATACCCTTAAAAGAATGTAAGTTACACCTATCAATATTTTTCATATTAGAAAATAAAATTGAGAAATTTTAAAACTTAATTGTCTAGTGACATTTTGTTGTGGGGCAGGTCACTCAGAAAACACACCAAGTCTCAGTTTTGTCCAAATTGAAGAGCCTTTATTTAGCCAGACAGCCGGCGACTGCCCCCCATGGCGACTGCTCCATGGGACCTATAACTGTCACTGCAAGGAACAGCCCAAGCCTGAGTATTTTAGGATATTTAAAGGTAACAAACCACATCTGGGTTGACTTAGCTGCAAGCAAGCAGGTGCAGAAGCTGAAATGGGCAGTCAGCGAGACAATGCAATGGGGACATTGGTATTTCCCGCTGGACTTTCCAGGTTGGCATAGCAGCAAGCAAGCAGAAGGGAAGTGGATCAAAATGACCCTAGTTCAGTACAAGTTAGAGAATGGTTACTAATGTCTATACAGTCAATCTCTGACAAAGTACATTGCCCAAGAAAAATGGAAACCAAAGGGCACAATTTTACATTGTATAAGAATTGCTATTTTGTGTTGCCAAGTATGTTATGCTAGGTAACTATTAATGGGTACAGAGGCAGGGCTTTCCCATGGGAGAAGCATTTCTTCCATGATATAGAGTCTGGGTAAAATGGAGTCTGTTTGGTCATTGCCCATATAGCCTCGCCCATAACAATTTAAAAATATAATTTATACAAAGATACTTTTCAAAACAAGTGAGACATGGCTTTGTTTAAATTTTTTTTTTCTTTAGTGTCTAGCTTAATAGGAGGTAGCTAGGAGATTCTCATATCTACAGTCTATCCATTACAATTTGTCTTTTTTGGTTGGAGTTATTGAAGAAAATATGGCCTTACACAGTATGTAATTTTCAAGGGTGGGCCTAGCAGACCATCTTAAAGGGAGAAATTTTAAAACTTAATTGTCTAGTGACACTTGGTCACCCTTGGGGTTCTGAGATCATACCCTGGAAACTTCTGATGTATGGCTCTCAACACCGTCTTAAAACTGTTACACTTAATACATTGAGAATTTCCTTGTCAGTATATCAAAAACTTTTTTTGGGGATGGGAGATTACTCAGATTGAGCCCAGAAGCACTTTACCACTGAGTTACATCCCCAGTCTTTATTTTGAGAAACTGGCTAAGTTGCTGAGGGTGTCTCTCAAGTTGCTATGACTGGTCTTGAACTTGGTGATCCTCTTGCCTGTCTTCCAAGTAGCTGGGATCACAGGTGTCTGCCACTGTGCCAGTCCCTAGTTACCTTTTGACTGTGGCTTTTTTTAAACAATGTTCAAACAAAATATTTTGTATAAAAAACAGGTCTCACAGCTTGGGGGCTTTTAAATGTAGTGTGGAACTAGTGGATAACCAAAGTTTCATCTGTCTGCAACTCGGATCACACCAAGACCTAAAGTGGGAGTCACATCTCCCTGTATGCACAAGGGTAACTGCTTTAACAAGCTACCCCAACTCTCAGGAGTTGAACACCAAAAAGCTCTATTTCTTGTCCAAGTTACAGTCAATTATGGATTTACTAGGGAGAGAAGACTCCTGCTGTAGATCACTGATGCTTCTTCTGTTAGTCATTTAGGAGTCTTCTATGTGGATCTCTGTATGCTGCTGGAAGGAGATGAAGACATAGCCATCCTCAGTTTGAAAGTGGCACTCACCTTCCAGTGGAGAGAATCAGTGGCCTTGATTCAGAGCACAGGCCCTGGGGGTGTAGTCTAAGCCCACTGATGAAGTAGCCCTGGCTTCAACTGCTGATACACACAACAGACCACCCTAAATGGTAGACCATGATCATCAACTGTTCTCAACTCTCAATGGAAATTGTGATTATACTAATCTTCATGTGCACAATATGTATTAATTAACAACGTGGGTGCAAATTACATGTGGATTGCTGGTTCTCATGACACAAATGTCAGTGGTCACATATTTTGTTAAATTATTCCTTTCCCTACTTACCAATTGGTTTGGACTTAAAGAATTCATCCTTTTAATTAATTTGTTCTTTAATACATTAACTTCACTCAATCAACAGTTTACTGAACATTATCACATTATTGAGTCTGATTATTCCCACTCCTCCCCCGTGAGAGGGTTACAAATTCTCAACTGTTCCTGAATGACTGTTGCCTCATCTACAATGGGAACAGATGTCCCTGCCCCCATTGATGGTACCTTTCCTTGGCCTGTGGCACATGGGGGTCAGTGTGCTATGTTTGAACAGTTACTTAGAAACTGTAGGATCCTCTTGTGATAGCTGCCCTCTTGGGCTAGCAGTGGACTCAGATGACCCCATGGACCCTCAGGGCTCTGTGTCACAGGAACCAGAAAGGAGTATCTGTTGTACATAGAGCAAAGCCGACCAGGAGGAGCTGCTTCTAGGCTCTCAGGCCGTGTGCCAGGTCATGGGGCACAGCAGTGAGTGAGACTACTTGGAGGAAGCTTCGTGCAGGTGCTTGACCCAGGTCTTGACCAAAATAACAGGGTCCAGATCTCACTGCCACTTACAAGGCACTTGGAGTGGGTGCTTACCCTCTGAACCCTTCTCCATAAGTGACCGAGGTTGATGCCAACACCACAAAGCTGATTAAATGACATCAGGCCAACCACAATGCCTGGCTTGCTGTGGGTACTCAACAGACCTTAAGCCTTCCTTGTTTCGGTTTCCTAAATTTCTCTTCCATTATTTATAAAACACTGTGAAAGTTGGGGTCACTCTACAGCCCTCAGATGAGACTGCTTCCTGTTTCTCACAGCTAGGGAAAGCCTCTCCTGAGATGTGGAGATACACCATAGGGAGGCCTTTGCTCCAACCCCCCTATAGGGAGGTGTAGAAATTGAATATCAAGATTGCTGTATTACCAAGACCCCTTTCTGGTCTTCATATAAGCCCCCATTTTTGCTCCTCACTTAGAATCTCTCCCTTTAATCATTACCTCTAAACTTGTAGATGTGGGAATAGTGAGGCCCTGGGGCAGAGAGGTCTGCCTGAGACCCTGCAGAGTCAATCCTGGGGCCTGGCTTCAGTCACCACTGGATGCTTACCAGGGGCATGGCTTTAAGAATGGTGTGACTTCTCTGCTTTGCCGTCTCTTTGCAACAGTCATGATAAGAGCACCTTGAAGGATTGTGATGGTGATTAACTGAGTTAGTACTGATGCGATACACATAGAAAGTGCCCAGTATCTGTAAATTCCGAGAATAACAAATGAGGGGGTGAGGCCTCAGACACTGGGAAAGACCTGGGCCCATATCTGGCTTGGTTGCTGGCTCTGGGCCCTCCCAGATCCACAGGGAAGAGGACAGTGGGTACTGGGCTGGGGCAGAGATTACCTTGCTACCTTGCTCTCTCTCATGTTCTTGGTGCTTTGAGGTTATGGTTTGACCACTTTGCCAATGGCATGGGAAACATTGAGGTTTAAACTGTTATCCTTAGTAGCTGGTCAGAAATACATGTTCCTGATATTTAAGGCCAAAAAGTCCTAAGGGAGTCTGGGCTGGAGCGTGTGGGGCCACCAGCGTCCAGGTAGTTCTATGTATCCCAGACTCCCCAAGTTCCCCACCACCCCTGACCTGTAATACCCCAAGCTCTGCTCTGGCGGGCAGACTTCTGCCTTCCCCTCCCCAGGAACAATTCCCTCCACACTCACCTGCTGACATTCTTTGAGGGGTCCCTTCCTCTGGGAAGCCTTTCCAGACTTCTCTCCAGCTCCAGAGAGGAGTGACACTGGATGAGCACAGTGTGCCTGAGGCCTGGCTGGTCAGGGCCTCCCTTTTCTTCCCACCTGTTGGAATGCTAGGCCAGGGACAGTCACCTGGATTGTGGGAGGGCAGCAGGTACCTAGTTTTGCATGGCTCTCATTGCCTATCTGCCTGGCAATTGGGAATCAGTTCAGAGGTGGCTCTCCCTAGGCCCCAGGAGAGCTGGCAGCTCAGCCTGGTCCTGGGTTGCTATGCCATCAGGGTGACATCATTCAGTCATCCCCACTGGACAGTGAGCTAGGCTTGCTCTTGAGTGACCTCTCACACCTTGGCTGATTCTCTCATATACTGGTCCGAGGCCAGTGATCACCGTGTATGTTTCCAGCACAGTAGGAGGTTGAGCTGTGGGTCCCTGTGGAGAGATGTGCTGTGTGGCTACCTGTCTGTGGAGGTCCCTCAGTCCCAGTCCTCAGGACTGCCTCACTCACCCAGCGGAGGACAAGGGCTGGATACACCCTGCTCAGCTGTCTCTGTGGCAGGTACCAGTAAGAGGGGCCTTTGGGACAGCACTGAATCTAAATTTCCATCACTTCCCTGGCTTCAGGATAACGATGACAGTACATTTCCTAGGTACCCAACTGGAGCATGGCTATCTCTTTCTGACCTTTCCGGTGCTTTCCTGGTGCTTGTTTCTGAGTGATCCAGACAAGCTGCACAACAGTGCCTTGGAACTAGTCAGAAATGCAGACTTTCCCCACACTTGGACTTGCTTTATCCAATCAGCTCTCAGGGGGATCCCAGTACAAGTTCAAGTTTGAGAACCACCAGCCTGGAGAGGGCTCCCTCCCTCCTTCTGCCTTCCTACACTTGCTCCTTCTCTGCACATTTCTTGTGCAGCAGCCTGTTCTGAGAGCAGCCACTGGGTGTCAGAACAGCCTCAGGAAAAGTCATTGCTGTCACACCCCTCCCTGGCCCACCTGGCCTCTGCTGTGTCTCCCAGGGCTGAGTGTTGGGACTTGGTCCATAAGAAAAGCAGGTGCTTGGCCCAGGGCTTGGGTCTGATGATTTCAGAGCTGCAGAGACACCTCACAGCATTCCTGCTCTAGGGTCATTAGCCTGGGCTGTGCACCTGCTCCTTATCCCAGGAAGTCAGCCTGTCTGCTGCTGGCATTTCTGGGTGAAAAGGGGCACCAGATGGATGAGGTCCTGAGAGGAGAAGGGGCTTACTGGAGGTCAACTGGAGCCTCTGTCAGGATGGGTGCATTTCCCTTTTTCTGACTGTCCAAGGTGATATCTGGGCACCAAAGAAGTGCATCTGGCATGATAGGGACCTGGGTGACCCTATAATACCTTGTAGGACATGCAAGGCAGTGAGGCTCATGCCCAATTCCTCCTGACTCCTGCCAAGTTATTGCTCTCATTCTGGCCCTTGAGGCTTCTCTATCCTCCTTGCTTCAGTCTCCCTGACATCCACCTCCAGGACCCTCCACCCACACCCAGTAATCACAGTTGGGGTCTCCCTTCCCTGTCAATTTCTGCCACCCTGGTCCTGAGGTAGACCCCGGCCTGCAAAAGTGAGATTTGCCCACCCCTGCAGCCACTGGCCACATTCTCCCACTGCCCCCTCCAAGACCTCCTAAACATGCACTTGTCCACTGGTTATTCTCATTATCATTTCCACTGCCAGTTCGAGTCCAGCCCTGGTCTACATGAGTGGCTACACCCTGGCTGTCTCTGATGCCCACATAGTACATGGTACAACCCAGGATCTGTGATGCCCACTCAGTGAGGTCCTGAGAGGAAAGATCCGGAGACAGAAGGGCTCCCTGTTTACCTTTTCCCTGAACCTCAGCAACCTCATCTGTGAAATGAGACAATGACAGCATCTGCCCCAGGTGTGTGTTAGGGGTAATGATTAACCCATGTGAGATGCTCTCAGCAGGGTATGCTGCACAGAGTGTGTGCTCTGGGGCTCCTCTTAAGTTTATATTTTTGGGTAAGGACATGGCAACCCAGGGAGGGTAGCACAGTAGGGGCTCCTGCAGCCATCCCTTCTCCAGGGGTCCAGTTCAGATTAGGCCCCCCAGTGTCTGGCACTGGAACTAACATCCTGTTGGGTATCCGTGGGCTGGGAAGAAATGTGATGCAGATCAAAAGTGCATCACTACCTTTAAACCCTCCAGCCTTCTGAGAGGAAATGGCAGTGACTTGCTCAAGGTGAATACTGACCAATTTTCCCAGAACACGCTATGAGGGAAGCAGAAACCCTGTTATCAGATAACAGGAAAGGACCCTGGTCAAGGAGTTGTGCCAGCCATCAGGTACCCAGTCCCTGGCTAGACTCAAGTTTTCCATAAATTACTGATCTGATTACTGATCAAACTCTCTGGGGTGTTGGGGCAGCTATAATTTCCAGGCTCTGCCTGGAGGATCTCCTGTGGGGCTTGGGCAGCTGTATCTCAGGGGTTCTGGAGCTGAGCTGAGCTGGGAGTGGGCATGGGAGACTAGGCTGGCATTTTTGGGCATGTCACTTCCTCACCCCATATGTCAGCCCCTGGCAGACAGCTCTGCCAACTCTGCAGTCGAATTCTCTCACTACTGTCTAAGGTCAATCAGCCTGTCAGCATCCAGATCTCTGCTTGGCGTTGTGGGCTGCTATGGGGCACATTGTTGGGAGGCATGACCTGTTCTTTCTGGGTCACGTTGGCATAGGGTGGGTGCTGCTGAAATCTTGGATCATCAGGCTTTGGAGGTCCCAAGAAGCCAAAGCAAATATTTTCCTATCACCGGAGTGTGCCTAGAAAAGCTAAGCACCTAAAGGCCCAGACTTCTGCTCCTGCTGGAGGAGAGGAGGCACTGGTCTTGTTCCCGCTGAAAGGCCTGGAGCTTAGGGATGGGAGCTTGGCCCTGGACCCGGGTTGTCTACCCACTCCCTGGCTACAGAACCTTGAGTTCTAGGCCTCTATATGCTCACTAGGAAATGATAGATAACTGTAGGTAGACACTTGGGGTGGTACCTGGGGGAAGGAAATGCATCAGAGCATCAGCTGTTGTTAAGTAGTGGTAGTTCCCTGTATGAGCAGTCAGGCCCCTCTGTGCCTTCTCTTCCAGTAACTGTCCCATCCCCCTTGCTGCAATTTGTGTTCAGGGACTCCCCTTCATCATGCACAGGTACCCCCAGTCCCACCATCTGGCTCCAGCCGTGTTCCATTTTTTTCTACCTCTTTTCTCACCAGCCTCTCCACTTACCCACTCCTGCCCCTGATTAAGCCCCACCCTCCAACCAGCACACTGTGTGCTTGCTCTTGGCTGTCTGTGGACTCTGCCTCTTGGCCACCACTCTGCCTCTTGGTCAGGAACTTTGTGGACAGCCTTTGGGCAATGCCGCTCTTGGATCATGCAGCCTGGAGCCTCCCACCTGAATGTGCCTCTTCCTTTCCATTTGGTCAGGCCAGCATTGCCCTGCCGAGGGAATGTGAATCTGGAGAGCTTACTGGGCCAATTTTGAGGGTGCACTTGCCTGTGAGAAGTCACAAAGATGCCATTTTTCTGGAGGATAATTTGACAATGTATATTGAAATCCATCAGATGTGTGTACTCCTTGACCAGACTTCTGGGTCTGAATCCTTAAAAAAAAAAAAAAAACCCTAAACAGGAAAAGGTCTCATAATCAAAATACTCACCATACATAGTTAGTTGAACATTTTAATTGTCCAATAATTGAATTAAATAAATTATAGCACAAAGAATAATTTCAGAACGACTGGAAGTAGATAAAGATCATGAAGATCCTAACAACCAAGTGAAAACAACAATAACAAGAACAATAAATCAGGAAAGACGGTTAGGTTGTGTGTCAATTAGTATGAAAACCATGCTAAGTGGCCCCTGCAAAGATGGAACCTGTGAATGTTACCTTGTATGGTAAAAGGGACTTTGCAAATGCTCTTCGGTTAAGGATGTTAAGATTATTCTGAATTATCCAGGTAGGTCCAATGCCATCACAAGGGTCTTTTTAAAAGAGAGGCAAGAAAGGCAAAGAGGAGGTAGGGTGCGGGAAGCAGAGGTTGGACTGACGCACTTTGGCAGTGGAGGAAGGGACCAAGAGCCAACGATTACAGGTGACCTCTAGGAGCTGGAAAGGCAAGGAGCTGAACGCTGCCCTAAACTTGTACCTGGAGGCCCCACCACCAACACCTTGATCTTCACCCTGGAAAACTCATGAAGACTGACCACAACCAGCTGTTACATTGTTTTAAGGCACTAGGTTTGAGGCAGTGTCTTATAGTAGTGATAGTGAACTGATGCATTAAGAGTTTGAAGTTTTTTTTTTTTTAAGAGAGAGAGAGAGAGAGAGAGGGAGAGAGAGAGAATTTTTTAATATTTATTTTTTAGTTTTCAGTGGACACAACATCTTTATTTTTATGTGGTGCTGAGGATCGAACCCAGCGCCCCGCGCATGCCAGGCCAGCACGCTACCGCTTGAGCCACATCCCCAGCCCAAGTTTGAAGTTTTTTAATGGTTGTAGGATTTTTCAGATTATCTATTTCATCTTGGTTGAGTTTTGTCATTTGTGGTTTTAGGCAAATTGGTCCATTTCTTCCAAGTTGTCAAATTGTTCATGATATTCCTTTATTATTTGTTCAACGGCTATAGGAGCTGCGCTCATAGCTTGGCTTCATTCCTTATATAGAGATTTTGTTTCTTCTCTCTTAATTTTTGTAAGAGCTTTGTTCATTTTAGTGCTTTTTTTTTTTTTTTTTTTTTTTTAACAAACAGCTTTTTGTTTCATTGCCTGCCTGCTTGCTTTTTTTTTTTCTTTTTGCAGTACTGAGATTGAACCCAGAGGTGTTCCACCATTGAGCTACATCCCCAGACCTTTTTATTTTTATTTTTTTGTTTTGAGACATTGTCCCACTAAATTGCTGAGGCTGGCCTCGAACTTGCAATCCTCCTGCCTCAGCCTCCTGAGTCACTAGAATTTCAGGTGTACACCATTGCACCTGGCTCATTGCTTTTCTTTATTGTTTTATTGTTTTTATTCAATTTTTAAAATTTCTACTTTATTATTTTCCTTCTATGCTTGCTATGGATTTATTTCACTTCCCTTTTTCTAGTTTCTTGAGTAAGGACTTAGATTGTTGATTTGACACCTTTTGTCTTTTCTAATGTAAGCATTCAGCGATACAAAATCTTTTCTCGGCACTGCTTTTACTGCATGCCACATGTTTTGATAGGTTCTATTTTTATTTTCACTCAGTTTTTTTTTTTTTTTCCTGTGAGATATCTTCTTTCACCCATGGATTATTTATAAGTGTATTGTTTAATTTTCACATGATTGGAGATTTTGTTTTCTTCCTGTTATGAATTTATAGTTTATTCCACTGCGGTCAGAGAATATACTCTGCAAGATTTGTATACTATACTTTTAAATTTGTTGAGATTTGTTTTATGGCCCAGGATAATGTCTATCTTGGAGGATGTTTCATAGATGCTTGGAAAAAATGTGCAGTTTGGTCTTGTTGGGTGGAGTGATCCTGTTGGTTGATTTTGTGCTCAGATTTTCTATTTCTTGCTGATTTGCTAATAGTTTTTAATGTATCAGTTGCTGAGGGTAGGATTTTCAAGTCCACAGGTATAATTGAGGGCTTGTTTATGTTTCCTATTAGCTATCCTTGGTTCTTTTTTTTCTCTATTGAGTTAAAAATAACTGTATTTACCATTTTAATCATTTAAAGTACAGAATTTAGTGGCATTAGGAACATTCACAATGTTTTTTTTTTTAATCTCACTACCATTTTTATACCTTTATTTTATTTATTCAATTTTATGTGGTGCTGAGAATCAAACCCAGTGCCTCACACATGCTAGGCAAGGGCTCTACCACTGAGCCACAGCCCCAGCCCTACATTCACAATGTTGTGCAGCTATTGCAATTGTCTGTTTCTTTTTCTTCATCTAAAACAGAACCCTGTACACATTAAGCATTAGCCTCTCCATCCCTGCTCTCCCCAGCCCTTAGTAACCACTATTCCACTTTGTCTTGATTTAATTTGCTTATTCCAGATATACCATAGTCCTCTAATAATTTTATAGAAAATGCCTTAAATTTAGGTCTTTTATTCATTTGGCTTAATTTTTATAAGGTAAAAGTCCAATTTCACTCTTTGTCATATGGATATCTAGTTTTCCCAGCGCCATCTATTGAAGATTGAATGGTTTTGATACCTTTTAATCAATGTGAGTGTTTACTACTGGGCTTTCCATTTTAGTCTATTGATCTATATTTTTATACCTTTGACAGCACATTATTTTTGATTCCTATAGTTTTTTAGTAAGTTTCAAAATCAGGATGTAATGGTTTTCCAACTTTTTTTCCCCAAGATTGTTTTTCTATTTAGGGTCCTTTGAAATTCCAGATGAATTTTAGGATGGATTTTTTCTAATTCTACAAAAATGAGATATTGATAGGGGTTACATTACAGATTTCTTTGGGCAGTATTGCCATCTTAATGAGATGAAAATTTCCATGCACATGGGTTGGATTTCCATTCATTTAGGTTCTATTTTCTTTTAGCAATATTTCATAGTTTTTTATGTGTAAGCTTTCTGCCTTCTTGGTTAAATATATTCCTAGTGGTTTTATTCCTTGGTACTATAAAAATGAAATTGTTTTCTTACTTTCTTTCTCTCATTGTTCATTGTTAGTGTGAAGAAATATAACTGATTAATCACTATTGATTTTATATCCCGTAACTTTGCTGGTTTTGTTGAATATTTCTCTCTCTCTCTCTCTCTCCGTAATTCTAGGGTTTTCTACATATAGGATCACATCAACTCTGAACAGAGATCTTCTGCTTCTTCCTTTCCAGTTTGCACAGTTTTATTTCTTTTTCTTTTCTAGTTGCATTAGCTAGTAGAACTTGAAGAACTATGTTGAATAAGGGTAGTAAAAACAGAATTTGATTTCTTAATCCTGATGGTAGGGTGAGGGTTTTCAGTATTTTCATATGTGGACTTATTATGTTGAGAAAGTTCTCTTCTGGTCCTAATTTGTTGAATATTTTTATTTCAAAAGGAAATTGGATTACTTAAAATGCCGTTTTTTTTTCATTCTGATCATGTGTTTGTGTTTTTCTTCATTCTGTTAATATGGAGAATTACACTGGAGATCGACTTTTGCTTCTGGGGATATATTCCACTTGATCATAGTGTATCTCTTACTCCCTTTTCCTTTGCCTTTATAGAATACCTGAGACTGGATTTATAAAGAATAAAGGATTATTTTGGCTCACAGTTCTCAAGACAGAGAAATCCAAGAACATGACACCAAAATTTGCTCAGCTAATTCAACTTATGGCAGAAAGCGGAAGGGCAAGCAGGATGTGCCAAAGGGGGCAAAATTCCTGTAATACCTCTGTCTTTGTGATCCAAATTTACTTCCTACTAGGTCCTACCTCACAATACTGCCACATTGGCAATCATATTTCTTTCTTTCTTTTTTTTAGTTGTAGATGGACACAATATCTTTATTTATTTATTTATTAGTTTTAGGTGGACAGAATATCTTTATTTTACATTTATGTGGTGCTGAGGATCGAACCCAGGGTCTCGTGCATGCTAGGCAAGCACTCTATCACTGAGCCACAATCCCCTGTCCTATTTATTTATTTTTTAAAAAATATTTTTTAGTTGTAGATGGACACAATACTTTGTTTATTTATTTTATGTGGTGCTGAGGATTGAACCCAGGGCTGGCCTCACACATACCAGGCAAGTGCCTTCTATTACTGACTGAGCTACAATCCCAGCCCCACAATATCTTTGTTTTTATTTAATTATTTTTATGTGGTGCTTGAGACTGAACCCAGGACTTCACGCATGGAAGGTAAAATCTCTACCACTGAGCTACAACTCAGCCCAGGCAATCATATTTCAACCAGAGTTTTAGAGGAAACAAACTGTATTATTCTAACTGTAGCAGTGTATCATTTTTTGAATGTGATACTGGATTATTGGCTACTATTTTGTTGAGGATTTTACATCAATGTTCAAAAGGGACATTGATCTATATTTCATTTCATGTGGTGTCTTTGTCTGAGTTTGGTATCAGAACAACACTGGTCTCATAAAACAAGTTAGTAAATATTCCCTCTTCTTGATATTTTGGGAAGATTTTGAGAAAGATTTTGTGTTAACGTCCATTTAAATATTTGGTATAATTCATCAGTGAAGCTATTTACTCCTGGGCTTTTCTTTGTTGGGAGTTTAAAAATAATATTTATGTATTTTAAATTTTTTTAGCCTTTCAACCTTTTTACTGTTCATGGGGTGACACTGGTTTTCTAATTCCTCTTGCATTGGTTTTGTGCATGTCTAGGAATTTATCCATTTTCTGTAAGTTATCCAGTTTGTGATCATGTAGGTCTTTATTTATCACATTCTCTAATAATTCTCTCCATTTCTGTACACTTTCTGATTTTAGTACTTAGAATCTGCTTTCTTTTCCTTAGTGATATAGCTAAGGATTTATCAATTTTGTTGACCTTTTCAAAAAACCAAAATTTGGTTTCGTTTATTTTGTTTTATTTATCTCTTATCTGTGTTATTTCTTTCCTTGTGTTTGTGTTTAACTTGCATTTCTTTTTTTTAGTTCCTTAAAATATATAATTAGATTATTCATTTATTATCTTTTTTCTTTTTTAATGTAGACATTTACAGCCATACATTTTCTTCTTAGCTCCACTTTTATTACATTTTGTATGTTTTAGTATGAGTGTTTTCCTTTTCATTAGTATCAGCATTCTAATTTCTGGAAGGAGTTTTTCCTTGACTTATTAGTTGTTTAAGGATGTATTGTTTAATTTCCATATATTTGTGAAATTTTCAATTTTCCTTCTCTAATTGATTTTAGTTTGATTCCACTATAATCAGTTGTAAGGTACTTTGTTTGATTTCAGTATTTTAAAACTAATTGTCTATTTTTCTGTTCTGTTCTGCACCTGAGAAAAATGTGTATTCTGTTATTGTTGGTGGAGTGTTCTAATTGTGTTGCTCAAATCCTGTATTTCTATATTGATCTTCTGTCTGATTGTTCCTTCCATTACTTAAAGTGCCGTAGCGAACTCTCCAACTATTATTGTAGAACTATCCTTTCAATAATGTGTGTTTGGGGTTCCCACAATTTGAGGCTCTGTTGTTAGGTGTTTATAATTGTTATATATTTTTGGTGAATTGAAACTTTAGTCAATGTATAATGACTTTTTCTCTAGTAAATTCTTTGACTTAAAAAAAATCTATTTTGCCTAATGACAATATAGCAACCTAGCTCTTTCTGTTGGTTTGTTTTGTTTTCTTTTAAAACTTATCTTTAAATTTTATGCACTTTTAATTTATTTTTAAAATTGGTACATTATAGTGGTATAGAAAAGTGGAATTCGTTGTGGTATGTTCGTCCATGCACATGACACAGCTTGGTTTATTTCATTCTGTTCTTCCTCCCCTTCCCCATCCCACCTCCCTTACTATGTTGACTTCCTCTACTCCACTGTTCTCCCTTTTACTTTCATGAGATTCCCCCTTTTAAAATTACCTATTTCTTTCTAGATCCACTTATAAGAAAAAGCATTCAGCCCTTGACTTTCTGTGTCTGGATTATTTCACTTAGCTTGGTGTTCTCCAGTTCCATTTATTTACCAGCAAATGGCATAATTTCATTCTTCCTTTTGGCTAAGTAAAAGTCCATTGTGTATGTATGTCACATTTTCTTTATCCAATCATATATTGAGGGACACCTAGGCTGGTTGCCTAACTTGGCTATTGTGAATTGTGCTGCCATAAACATTGGAATGCATATATCACTGTATTATTATTATTATTTTGTGGTACCGGGAGTTGTCTCTAGTAACACTTTACCACTGAGTTATATCCCCAGCCCCCCCCCCCCCCCTTTTAAATTTTTTTATTAGTTGCTCAAAACAATACAATGATCTCGACATATCATACATTTGATTCAAATGGGGTATGAATTCTTATTTTTCCACATGTACAGATTGCAGGATCACATTGGTTATACAGCCACGTTTATACATACAGCCACACTGGTGTCTGTTGTATACTGCTACCTTTTCTATCCCCCTCTCCTCTCCCCTCCCCTCCCATCACCTCTCTCTACCCAATCTACTGTGACACATTTCTCTCTCTCTCTCTCTTTTTTCTTCCCCCTCACACCATCTTATATGTAATTTTGCGTAACAATGAGAGTCTCCTTCCATCTTCCGTGCAATTCCCCTTCTCTCTCCCATTCCCACGCACCTCTCGTCCCTATTTAATGGTAATCTTCTTCTCATGCTCTTCCTCCCTGCTCTGTTTTGAGTCGCTCCCCTTATATCAAAGAAGACATTCGGCATTTGTTCTTTAGGGATTGGCTAACTTCACTTAGCATAATCTGCTCTAATGCCATCCATTTCCCTGCAAATACCATGATTTTGTTATTTTTTTAGTGCTGAGAAATATTCCATTGTGTATAAATGCCACATTTTTTTTATCCATTCATCTATTGAAGGGCATCTGGGTTGGTTCCACAGTCTAGCTATTTTGAATTGTGCTGCTATGAACATTGATGTAGCTGTGTCCCTGTATTGTGCTCTTTTAAGGTCTTTTGGGTATAGTCCGAGAAGGGGAATAGCTGGGTCAAATGGTGGTTCCATTCCCAGCTTTCTAAGGAATCTCCATACTGCTTTCCAAATTGGCTGCACCAATTTGCAGTCCCACCAACAATGTACAAGTGTACCCTTTTCCCCACATCCTCACCAGCACTTGTTATTGTTTGACTTCATAATGGCTGCCATTCTTACTGGAGTGAGATGGTATCTTAGAGTGGTTTTAATTTCCATTTCTCTGATAGCTAGAGATGGTGAGCATTTTTTCGTGTATTTGTGATTGATTTATATCCTCCTCTGAGAAGTATCTGTTTAGATCCTTGGCCCATTTGTTGATTGGGTTATTTGTTTTCTTGTTGTTTAATTTTTTGAGTTCTTTGTATACTCTGGAGATTAGAGCTCTGTCTGAAGTGTGAGGGGTAAATATTTGTTCCCAGGATATAGGCTCCCTATTTACCTCTCTTATTGTTTCTCTTGCTGAGAAAAAACTTTTTAGTTTGAATATGTCCCATTTGTTGATTCTTGATTTTAACTCTTGTGCTATAGGTGTTGTATTAAGGAATTTGGAGCCCGACCTCACAAGATGGAGATTAGGGCCAACTTTTTCTTCTATTAGATGCAGAGTTTCTGGTTTGATTCCTAGCTCTTTGATCCATTTTGAGTTAACTTTTGTGCAAGGTGAGAGAAAGGGATTCAATTTCATTTTGTTGCATATGGATTTCCAGTTCTCCCAGCACCATTTGTTGAAGATGCTATCCTTCCTCCATTGCATGTTTTTAGCACCTTTATCTAATTTTAAGTAGTTGTAATTTTGTGGATTTGTCTCTGTGTCCTTTATTCTGTACCATTGGTCTACCCACTGGTTTTGGTACCAGTACCATGCTGTTTTTGTTACTATTGCTCTGTAGTATAGTTTAAAATCTGGTATCGCTATACCGCCAGTTTCACTCTTCCTGCTTAGAATTGCTTTTGCTATTCTAGGTCTTTTATTTTTCCAGATGAATTTCATGATTGCTTTTTCTATTTCTACAAGAAATGCCGTTGGGATTTTGATTGGCATTGCATTAAACCTATAGAGTACTTTTGGTAATATGGCCATTTTAATGATATTAGTTCTGCCTATCCATGAACAAGGTATATCTTTCCATCTTCTAAGGTCTTCTTCTATTTCTCTCTTTAGTGTTCTGTAGTTTTTGTTGCATAGTTCTTTCACCTCTTTTGTTAGGTTGACTTTTTTTTAAAAACATTTTATTTAGATATAGGATCTTGCTGAGTTGCATAGGGTCTTGCTAAGGTGCTGAGGCTGGCTTTGAACTCTCTCCATCCTCCCGCCTCAGCCTCCAGAGCCACTGGAAATACAGGTGTACACCACCATACCTAATTTTTGTCTTCTAATAGGAGAATTTAATATCCTTACATTTATAATAATTACCAATAAGAAAAAATTAACTTCTGTTTAGTCATTTGTTTTCTGTTTGTTTAACATATGTTTTTTTGTTCTTCAGTTTCTCCATTGTTGTCTTTTTATATTGATTTTTTAAATTTATTTTTTGTAGTGTATTATGGTTATTATTATTTTTTCAGATAGGATCTCACTATATTGCTGTGGCTGGCCTAGAACTTGCAGTTCTCCTGCATCAGCTCCTCTAGTTGCTGCCACACGTGACTAGTATATTCTTAGTGATTACCTTGAAGATTGCAGTTAACCTATTAAGTTTTGTTCTGGTTTATATATGGAATGTTTCCCCAAACCTCAAGTGTGCCCATGCAGGACTTTCTTTTGAGATTTATAGTGTGTCCCTAGTGAGCAGAGCTCTCTCTCTGCTTCCTGATTGCCATGTCCTGAGCTGCTTCCCTCCACCGGGCCCTTCTGCCATGATGTTCCACCTCACCTAGGGTCTGGAGCTGTGGAGTCGGCCCTTTTTATTTGTTTATTTTGAGACAGGGTCTCACTAAGTTGCTAAGGCTGACCTTGAACTTGTGATTTACTCCTGTCTCAGCCTCTAGAGTTATTGGATTACAGGAGGTAGGAAGTGACATGCCTGGTGAGATCATTTTTTAAAATTCCTTATTTCTCTCTAGCTTCTGCATATTAGAGAAAACTTTTGACCTTTGAGTTTCTGAGTGTGGCTTTTTTCACTTAGCATGATGTTCTTCAGTTACAACCATTTACCAGTAAATGACATAATTTCATTCTTCTTTATAACTGAGTAAAACTCCATTATGAATATACCCCACATTTTCTTCATCCATTTGTCTATTGATGGGCTCCTAGGTTTTTCCATAATCTAGTTATTGTGAATTGCACTGTTTAAACATTGGATTGCAGGCTTTACTATCGTATGCTGATTTGAGTTGGATAAATCCCAATTAGTGGGGTATCTGGGTCTTATGATGGTTTCATTTCTATCTTCTGAGAAATCTCTGTACTGTTTTACAAAGTGGAAGTACTAATTTACAGTTCTACCAACAATATATGAGTCTACCTTTTCCCTCCATATCTTCCCCAGCATTTATTATTTGTATTCTTGATGATTGCCATTCTAACTGGAGTAAGATGAAATCTCAGTGTAGTTAGCGTTGCGTTTCCTGTTGTTGCCTTCTAGTTTTATACATTATGGTCATAGAATATATATGATGTGATTTTAGTCTTCTCAAATTTGTTAACACTTGTTCTTGGCTTAACATGTGATTGTATTCTGTACTTACCAGATAGAATGTGCTATTAAGAGTGAAGTTAAATCTGATAGGTCTTTGTTGATTGCCTGCCTGGATTATCTATTACTGAAACTCTTTTACTTTTAGATCCATTGACATTTATTTTATATATTTAAGTGGTCTGATGTTTGTTCTCTAAATATTTACAATTGTTATATTCTGTTGCTGAGTTGGCCTTTTTATTAGTATAAAATGACCTTTTTTGTCTCTTTTTATGGTTTTTGATTCAAAGTCTGTTTTATCTAATATGAGGCTAGCTATTTCTGCTCTCTTTTGGTTTCCATTTGGAGGCAATATCTTTTCCATCCCTTCATTTTTATTATATGTGTACTTATAGGTGAAAAAAAGTCTCTTGTAGTAAGCATATATTTGTATCTTTAAAAAAAATCCATTTAGCCATTCTATCTCTTTTAATTAAGGAATTTAATCCATTTATATTCAAGGATAGTATTGACAGGTAAACTTACTATTGCTGTTTTATTAACTGTTTTCTTGTTGTTTGGTAAATCTTTTCTTCCTTTTCCCCCTCTTTTATTGTCTTTCTTTGTGGTTAAATACTTTTCCCTAATGGTATATTTTGATATTGGGTTTTTTTCAGTGTACATTTTGTAAGTATTTGCTTTGTGATTACCATGAGACTTAAGAAATCTTAGAGCCATAAGATATTAACAATTATAACAATTTCACTTTGATTGCAAGAAAACCAGACTATACATATTTAAATTTTTTGGTGCTGCTGGGAATTGAACCCAGAGCCTCATGCATCCCAGGCAAGCACCCTACCACTGAGCTACATCCCCAGTCCACACGCTATCTCTTTTAACTCCACCCCCAATCTGAATTTTTGATGTCACAGTTTACATAATTTTATATTGCATGTTCCTCAACAGATTATTGTAGTTATTATCATTTTTATTAGTTTGTCTTTAACCTTCATACTAAGCTATAAGTGCTTTACATGTCACAATTACATTATAAAGTTATTCTGAATTTGTACTTAATTTTACTAGCAAACTTTAAGCTTTCAGATGTTTTTATATTGGTTTAGTATCCTAACTCCCTTTAGAATTTCTTTTTAAAATTTTTTTTAAAAAAATGTTTATTTTTTATCTGTAGTTGGACACAATACCTTTATTTATTTATTTTTATGTGGTGCTGAGAATTGAACCCAGGGCCTCGCACATGCTAGGTGAGCACTCTACCACTGAGCCAAAACCCCAGCCCCTTTAAACATTTCTTATGATGCTGATTTCGTTCAGCATTTCTTTTAAGATAGGTCTGGTGATGATGAACTCCCTCAGCTTTTGTTTGATTGAGAAAGTGTTTATCTGTCCTTCACTTCTGAAGGACAGCTTTGCTGAGTACAGTATTCTTGGTTGACAATTTTTTTTTTCCCTTCAACACTTTGTATTTATCATCTCAGTATCTCCTGGCCTATAAGATTTCCCTTGAGAGTTCTGCTGCTAGGCATATTGAAACTCCCTTATAGGTGATTTGTTTATTTTCTCTTACTACTTTCAGGATCCTCTCTGTTGGACAGTTTGATTATAAAATGTTATGGGCTATTCTTATTTATATTACATGTGATTGGAGACCTTTGGCCTTCCTCTTCAGGTTGGAAAAGTTTTATGCTATTACTTCTTTAATGTGTCTACCCCTTTATTACTACTGCTCCCTCCTGAAAGTCAATGACTTATACATTGTCTCTTCTGTTGTTGTCCCATAAATACCATAAGCTTTCTTTATTCTTTTCCATTCCTTTTTTTTAACCTCTATGTATTTTCAAATAGTCTGTCTTCAAGTTCACAAATTCTTCTGCTTGATCAATTCTGATGTTGGTGCTTTCTCTTGTATTTTTATTATGTTAGTTGTATTTTTTAGTTGCAGAATTTCTTTCTTTTTTCTTTTTGTTTCCAGGGACTGAACTCAGGAGCATTTAACAACTGAGCTATATCCCCATCCCTTGTATTTTTTATTTTGAGTCAGGGTCTCCCTATGTTCCATAGGATCTCACTAAATTGCTGAGGCTGACTTTGAATTTGTGATCCTCCTGTCTCAGTCTCCTGAGTTGCTGGGATTACAGGTATGCACTACCAGGCCCAACTTAGATGAAGGATTCTGTTGTTGTTGTTTTTTTTTTTTAAATTACTTTAATCTCTCAAATTTCTATGCTATATTTTTGAACTGTTTCTCTGCATTTTATTGGAGATTGATAGTTTTCCTAGCTTCCCAAAACAGTTTTTTTAAAAATTTTAGTTGTAGATGGACACAATGTGTTTATTTTTTATTTATTTTGATGTGGTGCTGAGGCTTAAAACCAGTGCCTCACACATGCCAGGCAAGTACTCTACCACTGAGCCACAATCTCAGCCCCTAAAACAGTTATTTTGAGTTCTTTTCATACAGTTCGTACATCTCCATTTCTTTGGAGTCAGTCTCACAGCACATTATTTTGTCTCTTAGGTTAAATTATATTTCTCTGATTATTCTTGATTCTTGCAGTCACTCATTGTTGTCTGAAAATTGAAGAAGTAGATGGTTATTCCTGACTGTGATGTCTGTCTTTATCTAGGAATGGCCTTCAACTGTAAGCCTGCCTAGAAATTCCAGGCACGTTTTCTGTTGTGATACCTAAACTCATGACTGCTACAGCCACTGCAGTGCTAGGGGGCCTCCTAAGTTTAGAACCATTGCAGCAGATATTGCATGAGGATGAACTCTTTTACCTACCAGAGCTGGTGCCAAGCTAGACTGATACACATGCTGAGTCTGTCTGCCACTGTGGGTTATTCTATAGCCCTAGTCAGCTGACATTGATGTAGACCAGAATTTGTCTTTCTTGCCTTTACTGTGGATTCCTCTCTGGCTCCATGGTAGGTTAGGTTCTCTCTCTCTCCTCTCTCTCTCTCTCTCTCTCTCTCTCTCTCTCTCATGCACTCAGCCATGATGCCATGCATCAAGGGGACGCTCCCCAGAGGTCATATTGAGGGGCTACCTAGTCTTGCACTATAGAACTATGAGCTAAATAAATCCTTTTTTTCTTCACAAATTATCCAACCTCAGGTATTTTGTTACAACAATGGAAAACAGACTAATACAGTGGGTTATCCTCATTAACCTACCTAAAGCCACCTTTACTCAAGTCACCAGATGCTTTCTCTGAAGGACATAAAACAATTCCTTGAGCTGAACTTAGTTCAATGTTAATTGCTAAACGTCAACCTTCTATTTTGGAGGGTGCCTGGTCACATAGACAGAGCTACTGGCTGCCTGCACTTACATCTTCCCAGAAAACTCTCTTGTTCTCTTCCAGTCCCATTTCCTATCTTCCCAGGCTCAGCCTTCTCTCCCATGCGGAGAATGCCTGTTTTTCTTTTACCTGGGCTTCTGAATTTATGGCCTCTCAAAATGGGCCAGATGAAAAACGATGGATGCCCTCATTGGTGATGCAATTAGAGACCATCACCCCATGTGCTGGCTGGGGGAGCACATAAAGGGATGGAGAGGAGCTTCAGGGAAATGAAATTATCTACTGGAAAACAGATAAATTAACCAATGTTTACGCTTGTGCTCATTTAAGTTCCAAAGAAGACTTGCTTAAAAAGCAGCCACATAAATTGTGGATGAGGAAGAGGCAAGATTAATTGAAATATTAAATCAACTTTATGAGCGTGCAGGAGAATGCATTTCAAGTGCATTTGTCACCAGCTCACTGAAGCGGCATCGTTTAGGATGCTGATTTACAAATAGGAAGGGAGATGACTGGGGCATCAGAATGCCTCAATGTGGTACCAAATTAGAGGATTCACAGGAGAAAGAGTCATTCTTTGGCGTTTGTCTGGAGAATAAGTCAGGTCTTGCTTTTCCCGGTTCTTTTTGTCTGAAGCTAGGAAGGACTGTGTTCTGGACAGTTGCACATAGGTAAGTCCGTAGAGAGACCTGGTGGATTAATTTCCTCATCTGTACCCCTTCCTGTATCAGTTATCCCTTCCTTTATTTCCCCTGCTATGAACTTATGATGATCTAGCATGCTAAATCTGTTAATTAGGTTACAAGCTACATGAGGACTAAGGTTTTTGTCTATATCATTCCCTACTGGTAGACCTAACCTAGAATAGGCTTGGCCTGTTATAAATGCCCCATATATGTTTGTTGACTGAAAGACTGAGCCCTAGTTCTGGCTGGTGAGGATCTGCCCTCTCCATCACTGTGCCTGGCTGAGCATGCTCTGCTCACACTGCAAGGCCAGGGTGCTGTTGTGTCCTGCTGTAGGGAGCCCCACTCTGTGACTTCCTTCCTTAAGGGCTTAAGTAGACATGTTGGCACAAGCTGGTCTGGGTTTGGGGTATTGTATGTTTATAGTAGCTGCCTGGGAACACCAGCTGACCTGCCCCTAGAGTCTCCTGGTCTGAAAGGAAGTTGAGCTTGGCTCATCCCCTTCCACTGAGATTAGGGGTACCTAGTCACATCTAGCTTTTTGTCCAAGTAACCTGGAAAGAGCCCTCTCAAGATAAAGACTTTAGGAAAATCATGTTTGTGGCACCATATTTTATGTTGAGGGAAATAATGCACAGAGACTTGGATATTTGTCCAAGATTATGTGGCTTTCAGTAGCCCATATAAAGCCAGGTTTGATTCCCAAAACAAGTCCTGTCCTACTGAGCCATCCTATCTAGACTCCTCTAGATCTTGTTGTGTTGGCCACAAAGGTGAATCACTGAATACCACACCTGTGCTCCTCCAGAGGTGTCCAGGCTATGCAAGGTCTATGGCCTGAACTCACAGGTGGTCAGTGTGTCTGAGTCTGCTCTGTGATGGGGACTCTTTCTAGGCCCTCTTACTTAGTCTGACTGTCTTTTCAGGAGAGGATCCAATAAGAGGCCATTTGCCTAGGTTCATACATTGAGAGTTGGCAGCCTAGGGTTTGATCTTAGGCCACTGTTGTGAGTGGCCTCTGTTCAGGATCGGCTATTTTGTGGTGACCAGGGAGACCATAGAATCTGCAGTTCTCATATTACTCAATCTCTCATGCTGGTGCCTGTGACTCATGCTGGTGCCTGTGCCTATGACTTTGCACTCTGAGGCTGTATGTGGCTCACCAAGGGCCACCTGGGGAAGGTTAAGTGGCTTCACGGGGCCATCTTCCTCTCTGTCTTCCACCCTGCAGACAGTGTCCAGGTGAGGCTGTCGTATGTGCCCTTCTGTGACTGGACTTTGGTAGTTTGGCACCATTGTTTCAGCCAGCTTTGACACACTACTAGGATGTGGGGGTCAAATGTTAATAAAAGGAGGCAGAAAACCTCTCAGCAGGAGGAGAGAACCCATAAAAATGTACAAGACACATTCATGAATTTGTGTGTACATGTGTCAACCCAGAGACACATATATGCCCCTGCAATCAAACACTTGCTCAGATTTTGAGCACAGCACCAAACACACAGAGAAAGGAGTTATAGTAGCTAGTTTTGCATTACTACAGGATACCCAAGGCAGCTAACTCAATAAAAAGAAAAGATTTATTTAACTCAAAATTTTTGAAACTGGAAGTCCAAATGACATAGTATAGGTTCCATGACCAGCCCTTGGCTACATCCCCTCCTCATGAGGATGCGCTGTTGTGTGAGGGAGCAAGCAGATGATTTCATCTGAAGCCAGAGGTAGAGACAAAGAGAGAGGGTGAGAAAGAGAGAAAGATTGAGGTCCTACAGTTCTCTTTGAGGAATGCTCCCAGTGACATAAGGACCTCCCACCTCCTAAACATTCCTCCACATCCAGATAGTGTCACTCTCGGGAAAACGCCTTCAATACAAATGACCCTTGAAGGTCACTCAAGCCACACCTGAATTCTAACAGGGGCATTGTTTGGAAATGACCACTTTAAAGATCATTTCTTATTGGTGTAATTACAATTACACATAATAGTGAACTTTGTTGTTACATATTCATATATTCCCATAATACAATTTGGTCATTTTAATTTCCCAGTACCTCGCCTTTCTCTCCTCTTCTTCCCGTTTGGTCCTCTTCCTTGACTCTTCTGGACTCCCTTCTATTTTCATGAGATCCCTCCCATCTTTCTTTCCCTTTTTCTTTCCTAGCTTCCACATATGAGAAAAAAATACAATCCTTTTTGAGGTTGACTTATTTTGCTTAACATAATGCTCTCAAGTTCCATCCATTTTTCTACAAATGACATCAGTTTCTTCTTTATTTTTTGGTACTGGGGATTGAACTCAGGGGCACTTGACCATTGAGCCACATCCCCAGCCCTATTTTGTATTTTATTTAGACACAGGGTCTCACTGAGTTGCTTAGTGCCTCGCCATTGCTGAGGCTGGCTTTGAGCTCTCTATCCTCCTGGTTCAGCCACTGGGATTATAGGCATGTGCCACTGCGCCCAGCTATAATTCTGTTCTTTATGGATAAGTATAACTCCATTGTTTATATATACCACATTTTTCTTTGTTTAGAATTATTTTTAAAAAATTTATTCTTTTTATTACATATGACAGTAGAGTACATCACATTTTCTTTATCTATTCATTGATTGATGGATGCCTAGGCTGGTTTCATAACTTGGCTACTGTGAATTGTGCTGCTATAAACACGGCTTATGCACGTATCCCTCTAGTATGCTGACTTTAATTCTTTTGTAAAAATAGTGAAGAATGGCATAGCTGGGTCATATGGTGGGTCCATGCTTAGTCTTTTGAGAATCTCTACACTGATTTTCATAGTAGTTGTATTAATTTATAATCTTGCCAACAGTGTATAAGTATTCATTTTTACCCACATCTTCACCAGCAATTATTATTGTGTTTTTGATGGTATGGAAATAGTCTTATTTGGATCCTGTATCTGCTTTTGATTCTTTCCTGTGGAAATCAATCTGATTTTATTTAAGGACTGATTGAGTCAAACTTGGCTGAGCTCTGGGCAAGGAGGTGGGGGTGTCCTTACCCTGGAGAGATTCCAAGGCCCTCTTGCCATGCAGTGTAGGGCCTCTGGCTCCTGCACTGAGCCCCCCCCCCCCCCCAAGCCTCTGCCCACATTCCACTACTGAGCCTTCCCATCTTCTCACCTGGCACAGCCTTTTGTGTTGCTCCTTTAGTCACCTCTGTATGTCCCATGCTCTGTGTACCACTCCGGGTTCTGGTGCCAGGCTGCATACTCTTGGGGATGGTGAACTCTTCTCCATGATGTTGTCCCTCTTCCAAGGTAGACAGGCCTGGCCAGGGTGGGGCTACTGAGCTGCCCTGTGGGTCATCCTGTTGCTCTTTCTCAACTGAACTTACTGTAATAAGGAGTTAATGACTCTACACTGTTGAGAAAAATGAACTGGAATAATCATGTGGAGAATCATAAATAGATGGTAGTCTCTAGGTCTTGTTAAGGGGTTCTCTTGGTTGGGATGCTGCATGTTTTTGTCTTCCCCTTTCATGCCTTGCTCAGGGTCTGGAGGGGACCCTCTGCACACCAGCTCTTGGACTCCCTTATCTGATGGCTTCCAGGTAGGTTGACAGGAGCCACCAGCAGGAGGTGAGGGTGGGAGGACAGAGTGTGGGATATTGATTCCTTATTTTCTCTTATATATTTCTGCCTGCTTCTTTGCCTCCTCATTCAGCCCCAAGAATGGTAAGGGTCCCACTGTGGCCAGTCCTCCAGGGACCACACATGTTAGGAGTTTGGTCCTTCAATTGAGCTAACTGGGAAATTCTGTTTCCTGTGGGGCTGGCTGGTGAACACTGAATGTGCCCAGAGAGGGGAAGTCTAGTAGGTGGCAGGCAGGCTTGGATCTTAGAGGGATCGGGATGTCCATGTCGGACATCTGTTGAAGAAAGATGTTATAATTTGGATCTTTGATATTTCTCGCAAATCTCATGTGTTAGGCAATGCAGAAATATACGTGATTAGATTATGGACTGCAACCTCATCAGTGGATTAATCCATTGGATGGATAATTTGAAGGTACTAACTGGGTGGTAACTGTGGGCAGGCAAGATGTGGCTGGAAGAAGCAAATCACTGGAGACATGTCCCTGGGGACTGTATCTTGTTCCTTTCTTACTTTTTGTTTTTGGGGGGTCATGAACTGTGCGGCTTTTTCCCACCATGCCCTTCTGTCATGATGTTTCTGCCTCATCTCAGGCTCAGAGCAATGATCCGCCAACCGTGGATTGGAGCTATGAAACCCTGAGCCCCAAATAAACTTTTCCTCTTCTTAGTTGTTCTTGTCAGGTATTTTGGTCCCAGTGATGAAAAGCTGACTAGCACAGAAGAGCTGGCTGCTGGCTGGGGACTGTGACTCACAGTGAAGTGTGGACAGGCCACATCCCAACTGGGCATTCTTGGCCATCTCACCTACAGAGGGAGGTCAAATCCCACTTCAGGAGAACCATCTGCTCAAACACTTTCACAGGGACTCCACTGCTGCCTGGGATGCTGGCCCATTTCCTTCAGGATTCCCATATGGCCTTCCTTGTTTGGGCTAGTCCTGGCCCGTCCCTTTCCTCCTAGCTACCCTTCAAAACTTTCTTAGGCCAGAGCTGCAGTGACCCCCCTCACCCAGTGTAGTCAAAGAGAATTTCCAAGTTTCCATCTAAGGCCCCTCAGTACACATGTGGGCATGTCCCCAGATAGCAGCTGTGACAGGATCGGGGCACCAGCCAGAGTTCTCTTCTCTTCCCACTGTGAACTTCCACCCCTTGCTTAGCCACAAGGTTTGGATCACTTAATGCAACAGAAATATTCAAGCTCCTTACACAGAAGTGCTTCTAACCCCACAGAATGTGATACACAGACAAAATATGGGCAAAAAGAGTGCAAGATACACCTAGCGTGGGCAGTGGGGGATCCACCCACACACAAACCTCACTTGTAGGTCCTGCCCTTTGGAGCTGGAGCTTCCTTCTAGCCAAAGGAAAGAGTAAAAATGTGGGATAGGATTCACTGGTGTCTGAGGAGTTGTTTCAGTGGGGTGTCTGGGTGAATGTCCTAAGTGAGTGACCCTGCAGGGCCAGGCCTCTGACAACTGATGCTTTCACATTCCCTCATCTGAGGCATATGCACATACTCCTGGCCAGGCCGTGGGCTCCGGCTTCTGCTCAATTCTCTTTCTCCTACATCTTTGGAAGAGGTTAGTTTTCACCTGTCTGTCTGCCACCACTGAAATCAGGCCAAGTAGGGAGCACCCCAGAGCTCAGGTGAAGTCTGTGGTGGTGAGTGGTGCCTGCTGAGCCTTCCTTGCTCCATGACAGCCCTACTTCTATTGTCCCCTTGGCCAACTGTCCCTGTTTGTCATGGGGAGGGTTGTCATAATGAGGGGTGGGAGACAGAAAGCAAAAAAGCTAAATTTTGGAGATTATGGAATACTGTAAGAGGAAGATCGCATTTCTGTCTTTAAAAATTTTTCGGCCAAACATGCCTCTTTGGGTAAGTCAGGGGACCCCCAGTCTGTCCCATGGTGCTGGTAAGATAGAGGCCCAGTGGGCTTGGTGGACCTGAGCTGAGCAGATGTTTGGCCCCTGGGGGTCCAAGGGCCTTGTGGGTCTTGATGTCAACCAGTGTCCAAGGAGTAAAATTTGATCACTTGGTCTATGGGTCCCCTGGTAAGGCTACCCCAACACACTGTAAGAGAGATGAACCTGCTTTCTGGGATGGGCCTTAGGCTGAAGGATCCACAGAGCCCCAAACAACAACAACACATTCCAGCTCAGCAGCGCTTTGCTGACAGTGGGCTTGGGCTCCAGAGTGAGAAGGTCTCCTTTGCAGAACAAGCAGTTTCTGTCTGAGAGGTCCCCACACTGGCAGGTTGGAATGGGGAAAGTGGTCAGGGCTGGGCCCTGCCTCACTCCTTGACTTCATTCAGACTTGTGCCACGATTACTTCTTTTAAGCAAGGTGCTTCCTTTTAAGATTTCATTTGGAAAGTCAAAAGTACCCAGGAGCACTGTGGACTTCACTGAAGCCTGGACGTGGCATGAATTATTTGTCCTAGCCAACTCTTACCTGCCCTGAAGGTAAGAGCCTGCAGTGCAGGATGTCACGATTCTGGGTTGGTCCAAGCCCGAGTCCCTGTCCTCTCTTTTGTCTTCCCTTTCCCTTTCCTTTCCTGCTGCTCTACCTGGGGTGGGTTGCCTGGAACAAAGAGGGACAGTCCATGGGTGGAATTTGAACATCATAGAGAATCTTTTATTGGAGGACCTTTGAGACCCCATCTGTGGATAAATGTGGAAAAAGTTGTTTAATGAGTTTAATAATCATGTCAGGATCATTTTTCTATGCAGCCCAAACTGTCTGCATCCAGAGCTTACTGTAAAATATAGGTATCAGGAGGCAGGCCCCTTTATATTTGTGAATATTTCTGTATCACCTTGTGACAACCTCATAAATATTGTTGAAGGATGGAGGCTTGCCTCTGAAAACTTCTTTCCACCATGGCAAACGGCTCCCACAGACAACTGTGGACGTGAGGGATGGAGTGTCGCCCAGGTAGGTGAGGTGCAGGGACTTAGTTTGAGGGAGGGGCTCACTGCAGCTGGCAGAGAGGAAGATCCTTGGGTGGGGTTGCAGAGCTGTGGGGAGAAGAGGGTCAGGTGGTGTCAATGCCCAGTTGTGGCAGGTGGCTGTCCCCTGGTGTGCTCTGCAGTTGGGGTTGCTAAAGGGTTGAAGGAAGCCGTCATGCCTCCTAGACAATGATGGCCAGCAGGGTGCGCTGTCCCCCCACCTCCCCCGCCCAGCCCCAGTTGCTGATGCTGTTGGTGGGTGGACCCTGCTGTGATTTCTTCCTCACAGTGTCCTCACATCCTCACAGGCTGCCTCCAGGGTCTCACTCACTGAGCCCAGTCCCGCCTCTGGGCTACATGGGGTGAGGCTTGTGGTGAATGGGCTGGGGACTGGAGCGTTACATATGTCATTGCACCTAATTTTCTACACAAACCTTTGATGTGTCCTCACTTTGCACACAAATAAACTAAGGATCTGAGAGATTAAGGATCTGAGAGATTAAGGATCTTCCCTAGAATCACAGAATCGGAATGCATGTCGTTTCTCTCCTCCATGATGTATTATTATTGCATTATATTGTAGTGCTGTGTTGCACTATATTGCATTGTATTGTATTGTGCAACTGTGTGCTGTATACTATATTTCATTGTATTGTGCCATAGTTATGGTTTGGATGTGAGGTGTCCCCCTAAAGCTCATATGTGAAACAATGCAAGAAGGTTTAGAGGAGAAATGATTGTGTTATGAAAACCTTAACCCAGCCATTGAATCAATCCCATGATGGGATTAACTGAATAGAGATTTAAGGTGTGTAGGATGTGGCTGGTGGAGGTGGGTCACTGGGGCCATGGCTTTGGGTTTACCTTTTGTATATGGAGAACGGAATCTCTCTCTCTCTCTCTCTCTCTCTCTTTCTCTCTCCTTCATAATCATCATGTGAGCTGCTTCCCTCTGCCACACTCTCCTGTCATGATGTTCAGCCTTACTTTGAGCCCCTAGGAGCTGTCTGTGGATTGAAACCTCTGAAATCATGAGCCCGTAATTAGAGTCTTTCTCCTCTATAGTTGTTCTGGTTGGGTTTTTAGTCACAGCAGTGAAAAAACTGACTAAAACAATGATATTACACTGTATTATTCTATATTGTACTGGATTGTATTTTTCTATATTGTACTATATTGTATGTATTGTATCATGCTGTACCATACCATACTCTTTTGTACTGTACTGTATTGTTCTATACTGTATTACATTGTACTGTACCCTATTATGTTATATTGTGCTGTGTATTGTACCGTATCATAATTGATTATACTGTGCTATCCTGTTTTATAGTGTACTGTGCTGTGTACTGTATTGTGTTGTTCTGAATTATACCGTATTGTATTTCATGGTACTCTATAGATGCTCCTTCACTTGCAATGGGTTATATCCTGATCAAACCATTGCAAGCTGAAAATCGAGCGTACCTGATCTACTGAACGTCTACTTTAGCACCGCAGCACACTTTCGAGTTTTGGTGGTTTCTCCTTGTGATCCTAGGGTTGACTGGGAAGGTGACTTGTTGCCACTGTCCAGAATCTTCAGAAAGGATTGTTCTGGTATAGTTATCCCAGGAAGAGATCAAAATTCAAAATTTGAAGTACAATTTCTCCTGAATGACATAGGGTTTCTCATTTTTGCAGTTTTGTAAAGTTAACAAACTGTAAGTTGGACCATGATAGTCAGGGATGGGCTGTACTGTGCTATACTATACTGCATTATATTGTGCTATTCTATATTGTATTATGCTATATTGTATTGTGTTGTATGCACATAGTAGGAGTTTTAGGACCTTTTTGAGTTGATGTGGCTGGAGGTCACAGTACAATGTATATCAAAGTCATATGCCAGTGACTCCCTGGCCTGTTAGGTGTGAAATGAAAGACAAGCTCAGGACACATAATAAGTACACTGTACTATTTTGGATTTTTCCTTGGGTGATAGAGACTAATTTGGGGGGTCTGCAAGGGGCCATCCCTCACTCACACTTTCCTGGAGAGAATGGGTCCTCATGACTAGGAGGAGGGTGATTATTGCTGATTATTAACCTAGTCACATCTTCCTTGGTGGCCTGCCTCTGTCCGGGATGTGGTGTGGGTTCATGATGTTGCACTTGAGAATACATACCCCATGCACATACCTCCCCCGCCACCACATGGGTCTATATTAACCTGGGGTTGTTGGAAGCATGCAGCAGTGGTGATGATTTGTGAGTACTTCCTACCAGCACCACTTTGGGCACACATGTGCTGGGGAAAACCAAGCATCCACTGCACCCTCCAGGGAGGCGTGGGCCCTAGTGCACCTGCACCAGGGATAAGAGGTAGTGCTCCTTTTTTGGCTCATCCTTTCTCAGGGGCCTCCCAGGAAAGTCCTCAGCCCTTTCACTCTTTCCTGCACAACCCTCTGCCTTCAAGCAGAGACCTTTGTCTTCAGGATGGATCTTGTTCCTCCCTTTCCCGCCATCACCCTGGTTCTGCTGTCATTCCCCTATGTCCTCAAAGCTGCCCAATAATCAGCCCTGTGGGAAAGCCCTTGCAATCAGACCCACCCTCTCAGGGTCTCCTCAAAGGCCCAAATGGATGTGATCCTTCTCATCTCCCAATGCCCCTGCCTTTTTTTTTTTTCATTGAAACGGGGGGTACTTTGCCAGTGAGCCACATCTCCAGCCCTTTTTATTTATTTTGAGACAGGGTCTTGCTTAGTTGCTTAGGGCTTTGCTAAGTTGCTGAGGCTGGCTTTGAGCTTGTAATCCTCTTGCCTCAGCCTCCTGAGTTTCTGGGATTACAGATGTGTGCCCTTTTTGCTGCTTCAGCCATTCTGGTCTCCTCTTTGTCTCTCATGTTTGTGGGCACACACCCCCTGTCCTCTGGCGCCTTTGCTATTTCTTCGTTTCTGCAGACAGTCACATTCTTTTATACCTTCTCACACTGTTTTCTGCCAATGTCACCTTGCCAAGGAGGCCCCATCTATAGACAGACACCTTTGTCTCTCTCCACCCCAGACATGAGATGATATGATTCTTTGTATACCATCCATCTTTCCAGCCAGCCTGCCCTTCCTGATGGACTCTGCCCATCATTGCATCCCTGGTGCCTGGGCCAGGCTGGTGCTTGGAGGAGACACAGACAGTAGGATAGAGACCTAGAACTCAGGAAGGGCACATTTTAGGGCAGGATTTTGGTTCTGGAACCCTGCAGGAGCTTCCAACTGGGCAGACAAATGGATGAATGAGAAGTGAGGAAGTCTCAGTAACCTGGGTAATTCCTACTGTTTCCTGTGGGTCCCCTCTGGGTCAGCCCTTGGTGGCCCCTGGACACGTGTGGTGTCTCAAGGGGTCTGGATGATGCTGCCCAAGCTCATTCCCTATACCACCTGCTCCTTGGGCAGACCTGGGGAGGGAAGTGCAGTGTGGCAAAGCCCTGCAATCCCAGGCTCACTTCTGGCTCCCTGGGGCCTCTTGGTGAAACACTAGCATCTTGTTTATTTATTCACTAAATGTCCATTGGCAACCTGGGGGTGGGGCAGCAGCTGGAAACATAAATGTGAAAAAGACCCAGCATTTTCAGGAAGGGTGAGCAAGAATTGACTTATGTGGGACGCACTGCCTCGCAGGTGGGTAAGCCAGAAGAGCATGGCTCAAAGGCAGACTCAGTGCACATCTTACCTGCAGAAAAACTCCTGGGGAGGCAGGTTCTGGGGATAAAGTTTGGATTGTGTTCTGGTTAGCTGTGCCTGCAAAATAACCCCCCTCCCCAAATGTAGTACCTTAAAATGACAGCAATCAGCTTATTATTATTTCTGTTGATTCTGAAGCTTGATGGGCTCAGCTTGATGGTCCCCACTCAGGGTCTCTATGTGGTTTCAGTCAGACTGAGTTGTGACTGTTAATTTATGTGTCATCTCAGCTAAGCTCTGATGCCCAGCCGAGGTGGTCAAATACCAGTCTAGATGTTGCTGTGGAAGGATATTTTTTAAAGATGTGATTAATATCTAAACCAGAAGACTTTGGGTAAATCAGATCACTGTTCATAATGCAGGGGGAACTTATCTAATTACCTGAAGGCCTTAAGGAGAAAAAGACAGGTTTTCCAAAGAGGAAGTGATGCTGCTTCCAGATTACCCTCTGTGTTAGACAGCTTTTTGTCACTGTGACCAGAATATCTGACAACAACAACTTAGAGGAGGAAAGGTTTATTTTGGGTTCATAGTTTCAGAGATTTAGTCCACGTTGGGCCAACTCCATAGCTCTGGACCCAAGGTGAGGCAGAAAATCATGACAGAATGCTGTATCAGTGGAGCACTGTACCATTCCCGATGGCCAGGAAGCAGACAGATAAAGGAGAAGAGACTGCAAGGAAGCTAAACCCTTCCAGTAACCTGCCTCTTTCAGCCATGTCCACTTGGATAGTTACTATCCAGTTAGTCCCTTCAATCTACAATGGTCTGACAAGGTCACAGACCTCACAATCCAATCATTTCACCTTTGAATATTCCTGCATTAACATAGGAGCTTTTGGGGGACGCATCATATACGAATCATAACACCTTCAGACTTCACTTGAGTTTCCCCTTGGTCTCTAGCTTGCCAAACTGCTGTGAAGATTTTGGAATTTCCAGTCTCCCAATCTTAAGAGCCAATTCCTTATGACAAATCTCTCTTTTTATTATATATATAATCCTGGTGGTTCTGTTTCTCTGGAGAACCTTGCTAATACATGGTGTTTCTGCAGGACTCATTTTAAAGGTTTCCTCCTTTATGCTTGTTGGGGTGGGATGTTGAATGAAGCCTCTGCTGGGGCTGGGGTCTTCCTCACAACATGGCTGAAACCTCTGCCTGCCTTGCTGTGAGGAGGTGGAGTTATATAGAATTTCTCTGAGGAGCATAGTGATGCTTAAGCCTCCCTTTCACAGATGACATTGGGAAGGGGTGGAAGTTACTAGAATGAAAAGACAAAAGTGGGTCAGTATATTGAAGTTTAATGCAATCACTGGAATATTGACTCTGCAGAAACCAGTCACAGACCAAAAGCAGCTGCTAGATCCAGCCTCTGTTTCTGTGGACAACTGTCTAAATGACGCCTAAATATCAATAGAGAGCAGGGGGGAATAGATGTGAAATATGGGCGTGGAGAAAGGTCGTTGAGAAGCTCGAGAATCCTCAGAACCGGGGAGGTTCAGAATCTGACAAAGGCGATGCAGTGTGTGTGTGGGGTCTGCACTGAGGTTTGCCAAGTATGGGGTAGTACAGGGGTGTTGTGGAGGTAAGTCACAGCTTGTTGGAGGGCTGTTCTTCACTTCCCACAGAATCTGGTTGTAGCTCCCTCCAGTGTGGTCCAGAAGTGCCTTGGACACAGTCTTTTTTTTTGTGGGGGGGAGGTGGAAAGTGAACCCAGGTGTGCTGTCCATTGAGGCACATCCCTAGGGGGTTCCTCCCCACACTTACAAAAAATTGATACAGGGTCTCACTAAGTTGCCCAGGCTAGCTTTGAACTTGCAATCCTCCTGCCTCAGCTTCCTGAGTTTCTGGGATTATAAGTGTGAGCCACCACATCCAGCCTCCATCTGTTGACACACAGGGGCCAGAGTGAAAATTTGGTAGCATGTTTTAGCAACGTACCTGTAATAGTTAGAGTGGCGTTAGTAACAAGTAGACTTAGTACATCAGAAGTTTCCATGTCTCTCCTGGGCTGATGAACAGATCAACAGGGGGACTCTTTTGCATGAGAGATCTAGGTTGATAGAAGTGGTTTAAACATGGGGTTTCCAAGTAACATGTGTGAGACATTTTGAGGACCAGCCGTCTCACCTCCAGAGAAGTTGGCGATACAGCGTGTGTGCCCACGCTGACAAGGAAGCGACAAGGAAGAGCCACTCTCTGCTCCACTGATCGGAGGACACTTTAGAGAGGTGGATCAAGATTCTCCACGATGCTGTTATTTATAATGGTGAAACTGGAAAGTAGCCCCATTCCCCAAGCAACAACAGCTTGGCAAAAACATTCATTCGGTGTAACATTTCATAGCTACCAGGGGCCATGCTTTGGGGACTATATAATGAAGAAGATGACAATATGAAGAATTGACTGAAAAAGCAAGATACAGGGCTGGGGTTGTAGTATAGCGGCAGAGCATTTGCCTGGCATGTGTAAGGCCCTGGGTTCGATCTTCAGCACCACATAAAAATAAAGACATAAAATAAAGGCATGGTGTCCATCTATAACTAAAAAACAAAGTATTGAAAAAAAAAAAAAGAAAGAAAAAGATACAAACCCCACAATATCCCACCTCTGGAAAAAAAAAATTGGTGCAGATGGACACACACGGAATTGTTCAACTGTGGTTTTCTCTGTGCAGGAAAATAATGGACATATTTTATTTCTTCTTCATCATTTCCCTTCTTTCCTAATTTTCTGCAATGGCTATAGATTTATAATTAGAAAAATGATATGAGGTTACATGCTGATTTACAGAGAGCAGGCATGAAAGTACCTCCCTCCGTATGTCTCGGTAATGGATCTGGTGTTTATTGATTTTTGTGTTGGCCCCGTTAGGGTACTCTGCTGCTGCCGCCTGGCAGAACTAAATCATCCTGGTGTGGTGGCCAGCGAGCAGCAGCAGACTTTGGGCCAGTCTCCTGATGTGCCTTGCTTTTCATTTCTCTGGAGAGTGTGGCTTTTCTGCTTTGATTCTCGAGGGAAGAAGAGGGTGAGCTCACACTGCACTCCTAGGCCTTTGAAGGAGGATGAGTGCAGGTCCACCTTGGCCTCCAAGGGCTCTGATGGCACTGGGAGGGCCAGAGACAGAGTGCACTCCTGATACTTTGACTGCAAGATGTTTACTCTGTAGATTGGCTCTGAAATAGTATTTACTCTTCGTTTATTCATTCAGCCAACAAGCGGGCTGAGTCAGAGGGAAAGCCTTAGCTGGGAAATGGCTGAACAGACACAAGATGTGCCTAGCTGTGAAGCCTGGGGGGAAAGTTGCTTTGCTCCCACTGGATTGTTGGAAACTCAAAGAGCTTTTTCCCTCCTCAGGAATAAGCTTGTGGAAGCCAATGCTGCCCTTGGTGTTCTGAACCTGTCCTGTTAGAAATCCCCATTTGGATTTTGAAGGGGGCTTATCTTTTGGTCAGCCTGATGTAGAAGGATGAGTACCCAGGTGTCCAGGAGCCTGGCCTAGAAGTCCAGCCTTCCAGGCAAAGGCTACAGCAGGCAATTGGAGGATGCTTGGTGAGTTGGAGCAACCATGGCCAGAGAGCCTGGGGCATCACTGTCTCAGGCTTGGCCCGAGCCAAGAGGAGAGAAGGAGGAGGAAAGTATCAGGTGCCAAACACCTGTGCGGTGCCTGGACCCATCACAGCACACGGATATGGCATTTCAGGTAAATCTCATCCTGAATCTGTGCAGAGGAGACTAACACTCTCTATTCTGCAATCAGAAGCTGAGGCTTAGAGGACTTGGGTGTCGTGTGGGGCCCAGGACACGGGCTGGTTAGGGAGAGGTAGACTTCATCCCAGTCTGCCTGGCTGTCAGGGACATGCTCCTCCTCATGGTTCTCAGTGTGAATCATGGCAGGGGACTTGCCTTCCACAGTAATGAGCAGCTAGGTTTCTAGAGACAGGCCTTGGCAGGCAGATCAGGCCCCAGGGCTAAGTTCCCAGTGATGGACTCAGGGAAAGGCAGGGTCTCCCTGAGCTGTGGACACATCATACATATCTGATGGACCCTACGGATGAGGGATGGGGACAGATCAAGTCCATCTTCAGAGATAGAAGGCCCCAGGCAGGGGCAGGGTCCCTCAGGCAGCCCCATGCACAAGCTGGTCATCAGATACACTCACCTTATCCTTCCGCAGGATTTCAGGAGCCCTGCTTTCTCTGTGCCTTTCTCTGTCTCAACCCAGTTAATGGTTCATGCACATAAGCTTTTGCTATACCCACTTCTGGCACAGGAGTAAGGCTATGAGTGGGGAAGGGCTGGGCTACCTAAGAACTGCCTTTGGCCCTTATTCTTATTAACTCAGATTACTTCTTCTGCTGGGCATTTATTGGTCACTATCTGGGGATTTCTATTTTCAACCTCCTGCTCAATAGACTATGGGAAATTTTGCTTGTTGGCAAAGAGATCCCAGACCTCAGCCAGCGCTACGTAGAGAAATAATTGAGGAACCAGGACAACAAAAATGATCTCTGACGGTGTCTTTTGGTAGTTGCAAATTGAAATGTAAATAAGGATCCTGAAACTATGACTTATGGTCTATTCATCATGAATCAGCAGTATTCCTGCATCGTCTTAGTTAGTACACTTTGAGTCCTCATTTTTCCCACTAGGAAATAGAACACTAGTGAGCCTAAGTGACAGACTGATCCTACAGTTAGGGCCATTTCCTGCTCATCAGCCCTACAGAGCCCTGGCCTGGCTCTCCCGCCTTCTGTGGTCCTTTTTACGTAAGCACAAAGCAGGCCTCAATGTTGGTCGTCTGCAGTATCCATGCTGGGCTGTACCTCCTCACACAGGTTCCAGGCCCTCCCCAGTCTCAGCCCCACCCTAAGGCTCCTTGTGCTTCAGGCTGACTTAGGTTCTAGCTTGCAAACCACTCAGGCCAAGGGGAACTATGGGCAACTTCCGGCTGTAGGCTGAAGGCTAGGGCTCTGGTTCAATGCCTTAGAGGAGAGCCACCTGAAGACAATGTCACATTCGGCAGCCCTGAAGCAGACCTCCACTGGAAGACCCTTACCATAAGTAAGCAGTAACCCTACCATATCTGGAACATATAAGTTCCTCTTCTTGTCAGAGAGCTTTATAACAGAATAAAATTTCAGTAAAAATTTCTACAAAAAAAAAAACTCAATGTGAGATAAGACTTCCTATTTCTTGTGAGGATTAAGTTACTCTGTCTTGCAAAAACTAACTTTGGCTGTAGACTTGATGTCACTCATGCTTTGGTGTTAAATTTCTGAATAATCTAAAAAATGGGACAAAAAGCACTTTCTGTAAACTCGAGAAAAATAAATAACGTAGACTCCTACAAAAATACAAACCTCAACCCCCCCCCCCCCCCCCGCCCCCAGGATATAAAGTTCCAAGAATTTCTAGACTTGAGGTTTAGAGAATTTTTTTTAGGTAATATCCCCATTTGGACCCTGTAACCTGAATTTTCTGCTTCCTGAAAATTCCTTGTGTGTCCAGCCTCTTCTGTCCTTTATTGGCCCCACAGCCAAGAACACACAGGGATGGGAGAGGGGGTGAGTGGAAGGCTTCACTTCAGCCAGCCCTGGGATCCTGGTGATGGGAGATCATCCAAGCCCTCACCTTTTACAATTAGCGGTATTTGTGGTTGGAGTCTGATGCAGCTCCCTGCTGAAATGGAAGGACAAGGAAGCTTCCAGGTCTCCATGGGGCGTTTCTTACTGGTTTAAGTTTATCCCACTCCTGATGGGATATGTAGTTTTCATTCCAGAATGCGGGCTCAGTCAGTCCATCAAATCCCTGTGTGGTTTTCCTACAATTCCACATTTAGGATCCCTCCTGCCATAGTTGTGTGTGGGGAACTGGACATTTTGGAGACCTCCTGTAAGTCACAGTTGGAGTTTAGAGTGGCAGAGACAATCAAGTCTCTGGGTGGTTCATTTTGTGCCCGTGTGAGTGGGCCCCTGGGTACCCAGATATTTGGTCAAACATGATTCTGGGTCTGTCTCTGAGGGCGTTTCTGGATGAGATGAACAACTGAATGGGTGGCCTGAGTAAAGCAGACTGTACTCCCTAATGTGAATGGGCCTCATCCAATCAGTTGTATGTCTGGATAGAACAAAAAGGTGGAAGAAGGAAGAATTCCCTCTTTCTGTCTGATAGTTTTCAAGCTGGGACTTTGTTTTTCGGTTCTCAAGAGTTAGAACTTATGCCACTAATCCTCTTGGGTCTCCAGCTTGCTGATGGCAGAATGTGGGACTTGTCAGCTTCCATATTTGTGTGTACCAATGATAGTATTTAAAAATTTGTCCTCCTTAGATATTTATGACTATGTAGAGTATATTTTGACATAATATACATACATGAAGTATAATTTCCCATTTTTGTGGTTGTACATAATGTGGAGTTACACGTGTAATGTATTCATATATGAACTTAGGAAATTTATGTCCATTTTTGTTCTACTGTCTTTCCCATTCCCATTCCCCTTCTCCTTACCCATTCCCCTTTGTCTAATCCAGTGAACTTCTATTCTTCCATCCCCTCCCCCTGTATTGTGGGTTAGCATCCCCATATCAGAAAGAATATTTGATCTTTGGTTTTTGGGGGTTGGCTTATCTCACTTACCATGATAGTCCCCAGTTCCATCCATTTACCAGCAAATTCCATAATTTCATTCCTTTTTATGGCTGAGTAATTAGTATTTCATTGTGTATATGTATCCCATTTTCTTTATCTAATCATCTGTTGAAGAGTACCTAAGTTGGTTCCATAGCTTAGCTATTGTGAATTGAGCTGCTATAAACATTGATGTGACCGCATCACTATAGCATGCTGATTTTAAGTCCTTTAGGTATTGCCAAGGAGTGGGATAACTGGGTCAAATGGTGGCTCCATTCCAAGTTTTCTGAGGAATCTCCATACTGCTTTCCAGAGTGGTTGCACCAATTTGCAGTCCCACCAGCAATGTATGAGTGTGCCTTTTTCTCCACATCCACTTATTATCTCCACTTATTATTGCTTGTATTCTTGATAACTGCCATTCTGACTGGAGTGAGATGAAGTTTCAGTATAGTTTTAATTTGCATTTCTCTAGTTGATAGAGATGTTGAACATTTTAAAATATATTTGTTGATCATTTGTATTTCTTCTTCTGTGGGGTGCATGTTCAGTTTCTTTGCCCATTTATCAATCGGGTTAATTGTTATTTTGTTAATTATTATTAAGTTCTTTGTATATCCTGGAGATTATTTGAGGTGCAAAGATTTTCTCCCATCCTTTGGCTCTGTGTTCATGTTCTTGATGATTTCCTTTGCTGTGAAGAGGCTTTTTAATTTGATACCATCCCATTTATTGATTCTTGATTTCACTTCTTGCGCTTTAGGAGTCTTTGTTGAAGAAGTCAGTTCCTAAGTTGACATGATGGAGTTGGGCCCAGTTTTTCTTTTAGTAAGCACAGAGTCTCTGTTCTAATGTCTAGGTCCTTGATTCACTTTAAGTTGAATTTTTTTGCAGGATAAGAACTAGGGATTAAATTTCATTCTACTATATTTGGATTTCCAGTTTTCCCAGCACCATTTGTTGAAGGAGGCCATCTTTTCTCCAATGTAAGTTTATGGCACCTTTGTCTAGTATGAGATAACTGTATACATGTGGGTTTGTCTCTGTGTCTTCTATTCTGTTCCATTGGTCTTCATATCTGTTATGGTGCCAATACCATGCATTTTTTGTTATTATAGCTCTGTAGTATAATTTAAGGTCTGGTATTGTGATGCCTCCTGCTTCACTAAGGATTGCTTTGGCTATTTTGGGCCTTTTATTTTTCCAAATGAATTTCATGACTGCTTTTTCTACTCCTTTTTGTTTTCTTTTGCGGTACTGGGGATTGAACTCAGAGTTTTGTGGATGGAAGGCAAGCACGCTACCTACTAAACTATATCCCCAGCCCTCCTTTTTCTATCTCTGTGAAGAACATTAGTGACAGTCTTTGTGCTGCATACCATTTTATTAACAATGGATGGAATATGCAATGATGGTTCCTTAAAATTATAATGCAGCTAAGAAATTCCTATTGCCCAGTGATGTCCCAGCCATTGTAAGGATATAGTGCAATTCATTACTTGTATGTTCGTAGTAATGGTGATGGAGACATCCCTATGGTGCAGCCAGTTGTATAAAAGTCTAAAAAGGCAATTATGTCCTTGATAAAGATAACAAAAGACTGAGTTACCAGGCTATATCTGTTCTATATACTGCACTTTTTTTCCCCTTCTTATTCAGAGTGTACTCATTTTATAAAAAACAGTTTATTATAAAACAGTATGCATGTGAGGGCATCTCATATAGTACCAGACTGAATGTGCACGCCATGCCCTGGGGTTCTCTATTATAAAACAGTATGCTGTTTTATAATAAAAAGTTTTAAAAATCACATATAATTTTTTTCTTTGTGGATATATTTTTTGGAGAACCCTAACCTAACTAAACCTAACCTAACCTAACCCCTTCCTAACTGAATGCTCTCACAACCAGATTTACTTTTTTCTGGAGAATGTTTTCACATGACATGCAATTTTCTTTCAGTCTGTGAATACTGTGTACCGTCTGATGATTCCAAAAGCCCAGTGACATTCTAAAAAATGAAATGATGTAATATGATCAATGTATGCTGTGTGCCCGTAAGGAAACATCACACCGAATCCCACACACTGATATGCACCATCAGTATGTGTTAAGAAGAATAAAATAAGTAAAATGAGGGTAAGGAAGAACACCCAATGATACGGTGAGGTGATAGTGAAGGTGACATTGGACGGGAGCTGATCAACGTGAAATTAAGTCCTTTGGGTCCCATATGCTCTGCCTGCAGTGACTTGCCACTCATAGTACAGAGAAATGACGTCAGCGGGGTTTCCAAGGATGAGCTGATTATTCTCAAGTGAAGATAGCAGCCAACCGAGAGTGTGGCCCGTTGTTACAGAGCTTCTCTGAAGCCTCATTTCTTTTCTTTCTATTGATCAATATCCTTTCTGAACATTGGTCTTTTGAAAAAGACATTTTCCCTTCAATTTCTGGCCATCCTGAAGTTGGGAATTTTGAGAATTCAGTCCTCTGAAATGAAATGTCTAATGAATGCCAAAAAGCACCTCTCCGTGGAACCAACCTGTGTTTGGATAGAGCCCTTCCTGTGGAAACTCGGCTGAGTCTCCGTGCAATTCCTCATTTCCTAAAGAGGATTCACTTATGTTGCCTCTGCTTTTGTGAAATACGTTTTCAAAGGCATTGAAACGAAGACACTTAGGCTGTTGACATCCTCTGTTCTTGCTCTCTGTTCTTTTTGCTGTGCTTGGAGTTGAACCCAGGGCTTTGAACGTGCCAGGTCTGTTTTCTTTTGAAGTCAACCTCTTGCCTTTGTTGTTGAAGATCCGATCTTTTTTTGGATCGTAAAACATCTCTTACGACGTTGTGCACCAAGGAGAGGTCATCTGAGGGTGACGGGAGGTTGGATGTATGTGGTCACAGTTACCCTGGGAGAGGGACTCTGTAGGCATGCTGTGGGATTTTCAGAAAATAACTTTTCTGAATGTGAAGAGGACAAGAGATCTGGAGAGCTGTTTGCAAGTTAGGGCATCTCATGTAGTATTAGGCTGACTGTACCTCATGCCTGGGGTTCTCATGAAGGTGCAGAGGCTGACTCTCTAGGTCTGGATGGAACCTGGGATTCTGGAGTGGAGAGAAAACCTTCACTGTTTCTTCTAACAGGCATGTGGTGACAGTGGTTTCTCTGTGTGGCTCTCTTGCTTTCTGAAATCCAAGGATTAGGAAGGAAAACAATTTCTTAAGGGCTTTGAAGGAAAAGACCTCTTATGTTGTCCCTGCCCTGCCACCTTGAGGGTGGTGACGGAGATGAGACCATGCCTGCACTCTGACTTGTGCCCATCTGGTGTGACACTGGGGGTACTCATGGCTCATCCTTACCCTGGGAAGTATACAGGAATCACAGTTGGCAGGAAAGTGCTGGGTGTGTCCAGCCTTTGGGATTGGTCCATAGAAGGGGTATTAGCCTTCCTGGCCAGTGGTCAATGTTCTGTCCTCTAGAGACCAGGGCCCACTTCCTATGGGAATGCTGTTAACTGGATTTTAATTATGCATCAACAGTGATGGATACCAATTACTTTCTGAGTCAGCTTCTCCAGCTCCCATTCCCAAGTTTCTTTAAAAGGTAATAAAACATGAAGTTTTGATAGATATTTGGAAGACAGGCATATGCAAACAAGTGCAATTTTACTTTCTTAATTATTAGTGCTTTTTAAAATTGATTACCAGCCAGGGCCCAGTTCAATTTCTCTCAAGAGGTTGAAACTTTTCAAGGAATTCAATAGTGGGACGCTTGCAACTTCTCTAGGTACTCAACAAGAGCAAGTTATCTCCATTTGGATCACCCTATCAAGTAATTTCAAACAAATATCTAAAAACCACATAGAAAAGAATTTGGAAAAGCTTCAGGTGCAAACTTTAAATTCTTTTTTTAAAAAAAATTTTATTTTACTTTTTAAAATTTTTTAAAAATTCTTTTTAGAATATGACTAATAAGAGGCTGAAAAAATAAGTCCATATGAATAAGTTGTTTGAACCAATTTTCAGATAGTGCCTCACCATCTAGAGAAAGTTAAATCACCTTCTCAATGAAGGAAATACAAGGTAATTTAGAGCCATTGAACAAGACCATTAGGAAATATTTGTCTCTTGCTTATCAGTTAAAACTACAAGTATGCACATACCCATATATCTATACACACATACTTACATAGGTATGTGTCTATATATAGTATATGTATTGTACATGTGACTATATATAAAAAATTTACTTCCCAAGCTTATCTTAAAAATAAACAATGTTGTCACATTTCTGAGAGCCAAAGCCTCCTGTCCGGAGGGTTTGGTTCCTTTCTGCAATATGGCTCTTTCCCTGTGCATTGCCAGGAAATGAGGTGTCCATGTGAATGCTACTTCATTCTGTGTGTGGCTTTACAAACTTGTGCTATTCTTGATGGAATTATTTCTAGCTAGCACTGCATACTTAATTACTTGCTTAACAAACAGTCTGACCATGATTTTACATTTCATACACGATTCCAATCATTGTTAATGTCCATTCAGCCTCTCCCAGCATTCATAGGAGGTAATAGCGCCAGGGTCTGGGTTGAATGGTGGGACTCTTGGAGAACCAGAGGTTGGGGCTGTCTGAGAACCTCTCTGGGGCATATCCCAAGGTCCCTGCAGTGACAGCAACCTTTTCTTTGGCAAGAAAAGATTTCCTGGAGTATGCAATATAAAGCTATACAGAGTTGAGCCCTGAGTAGCTGCTAACCAAGTGGTCCATGGTGCTAGGTGCTCTCAGAGCAGGGCTCAAAGAGCAGAGCTTCAGGTGGAGGAAGGAGTTACTTGGCTGCTGTATGAGTTCAGCCTGACATTACCACAGCCATCTTGAGTTGTAACTGCCACAATTGCTCCAGAGCAACCCTAGCTGATTTTTCTGCAAACTGTAAATAGATAAAATCATCAGAGTAGTGTGTGGAGCTTTATAACAGACCTGGTGCTAGGGATGTGATGACTGCTTGATATTAGCTTGAGATAAACTAGGTACATTATGGATGAAGTCATTTTGTCCTAATCCATATATACATCTAATCCCAAATCGTGGGGATCCCTCTGGTCCTGCTGACTCCCAGAGCCACACTTCTGACAGTAAGTCCCTAGTCAGTTCATTCTGAATCTGTCTGCCTCTTTCTTCAGTCTTACAGCTCCTTGGGGCCAGTTCTCACATGCTGGAACTGGGTTACTCTGGAACGGATGCACTTTGTGGTGTGCTCTGAGGAAAATGTCACCAAGCAGCTATTTTTCAGGACATCTCAGGGAGATGCTCCAGCCCTTGTGGATGCATTTCTGTGGACATGGGCTTGCTATTAGCCAGTGAAAGAATTCAAGACAGCTCATGGGAAAGAAATCTGCTTCATTTTGTGTAATACACAATTTATCAAACATATTTGATCACCATCCCTTCTTGTTGTTCTAGTATAACACAATTACATTTTGGAGAAACATTTTGCACATGGTGAGGAATGCCTTCGCCAACTTAACCAAAAGCCTTGTCTAGGGATGAGATTTTCTTCATCTGGTTGGTCAGGGCTGAGGCAATTGCCCCACTACCTCCTTAAGCCTCTGCCCAGCAGATGCCTGACTTGGCTTCATCTGTGGAGTGGGGAAGGGGAGTTTCTGCTCACATCTGATTGGTCAGAGTCTGTCATATGCTCTCACCGAGTTTGAAAAGAGGCAAGGATATCCCTCTCTGAGGTCATTTGCTATCCTCAGAACAAGGGATTTTGGATGCACAATACCCAGTGCTTTATTCTGGCTTTAGGGAATGAGACATATGATGGAGAGGTGAATCCTAGGAAGTAGGTAGAGGTGGATCAGCAAGGAGCTTGTAAGGAATATCATTTTTTTTTCTGTAGCTAACAGCTCTCAGGCTGGGTCTTACAGATAATGTCTATGTAGAGTTATCGCAGGAATGTTGCAAAAGCTTGATTTAAATTATTTTTTTCCTAAAAAAAGTATTTTAAATAATTTTGAAAGTTAAAAATATGTCTGTGTTTCATGTATGGGTCTTTGAGGAACGGACAACAATGAACAAAACTACTGCTGGTTGCCTAGGGCAGTGCTTTGAAAAGTTTTTCTTTTTAGGCAACAAAATTTCCCCTTTAAAGATAACATGGTGTTTCACTAGGTTAAATGGATAGAAGCCATATTTATTAGAGTACAATGATTTTATAATCCTTATTATAAAGTTGATAATTTAGAGATAGAAAGGGCTGAACTATAAGTAAGGAAGACAAGGCGGGTGAAGAGACAGGAGGTTCCAGTGGTGGTGAGAGGCGAGAGTGGTCTTAGACCGCAGTAAAGATCAAGTGGAAGACCCCTAGGGAGAGAGTTCTTGGTCCTTGCTGATGGATCAGATGTGGGGACATAGGGTGGGGGAGACAGAAACTGGATAATGCCTGAGATTTTTGGCCAGAGTAACTGGGTGCATACTGATATTGTTTGTTGAGAGGCAGTAATGGAAACGGAACTTACTCACTGGGGTTAGTTGAAGAATGTGTGATTAACCGTATGTGGTAGATTGATTTTCAGAGCATTTGTTGGTAAGAAATGATAAAGAACAGAACATCAGAGTAAGCTTGATAAGGAAACTACAAGAAAAAAATCAGGCTATCAAGTAAGCTCAATATAACTATCAATATAGGCAAAACGATCTCTGTTTATTAAGATGGATAATAACTGTGGCTTTCAGTCCCTATCAATAGAGTTGAAGAATCTACTATAACAATGTAGACACTTGCTGGTTACCTGAATGCATTAAGGTTTTAAAAAAATCATTTTTCTACACAATAAAGTTAGCTAATTCTATATGAACATATATATTCCTTTGCGTCTTGATTTCTTGTGGAACTTTTTATATATATTGTTGACCATTTCTATTTCTTCTGTGAAGTGCCTGTTCAGTTTCTTTACCCATTTATTGACTGGGTTATTTATTATTTTGGTGTTGAGTTCTTTGTATATCCTGGAGATTAACGCTCTATTTGAGGTGCAGATGGCAAAGATATTCTCTGATCCTATAGGCTCTGTGTTCATGTTCTTGATGGTTTCCTTTGCTGTGAAGAAGCTTTTTAGTTTGATACCACCCCATTTATTGATTCTTGATTTTACTTCTTGTGCTTTAGGAGTCTTTGTTGAAGAAGTCAGTTCCTTAGCTGACATGATGGAAAGTTGGGCTCAGTTTTTCTTTTAGTAAGCACAGGGTCTCTGTTCTAATGACTAGGTTCTTGATTCGTTTTGGGTTGAGTTTTGTTGATGGTGAAAGATAGGCTTGAATTCATTTTGCTACATGTGGATTTCCAGTTTTCCCAGCACCATTTGTTGAAGAGGCTATCTTTTCTTCAATTTAAGTTTATGGCACCTTTGTCTAGTATGAGAAAACATACTAACTTTGTCTAGTATGTTTTCTATTCTGTTCCATTGGTCTTCACGTCTGTTTTTGTGCCAATACATGCTGTTTTGGTTATTATAGCTCTGTAGTATAATTTAAGGTCTGGTATTGCAATGCCCCTTCTTCATTTTTCTTTCTAAGAATTGCTTTGACTGTTTTGGGCCTTTTATTTTTCCAAGTGAATTTTGTAACTCCTTTTCTATTTCTATGAAGAGTGTCATCAGAATCTTAATAGGAATTGCATAAAATCTGTATAGCACTTTTGGTAGCATAGCTATTTTGAGAATATTAATTTTGTCTATCCAAGCACATGGGGGATATTTTTTTTTCTTTTTTTTAATATATATGTTTTTATATTTATATGTGGTGCTGAGTATCAAACCCAGCCTCACACATGCTAGGCAAGTGCTCTAATGAGGACTTCTTTCTTTTATTTATTTATTTAAAATTCTAATTTGTTACATATGACAGCAGAATGCATTACAATTCATATTATACATATAGAGCACAATTTTTCATATCTCTGGTTGTACACAGAGTAGTACATCATGTCTCATCTAGAGTCTGTCTAATCCTACTAATGGAAGATATTTCTTTTTATTTTAATATTTATTTTTTAGGTGTAGATGGACACAACAAAATGCCTTTATTTTTACGTGGTGCTGAGGACCGAACCTGGGTCCTGCCCGTGCCAGGCGAGCGCTGTACCGCTGAGCCACAATCCCAGCCCTATATTTCCATCTTTTAAATTCTTCTTCAATTTCTTTCTTTAGTGTTCTGTAGTTTTCATTGTAGATGCCTTTCACCTCTATAGTTAGCTTGATTCCCAAGTATTTTATTTTATTTTGAGGCTATTGTAAATTGGATAGTTTCCTAATTTCTCCTTCAGCTGATTCATTATTGGTGTATAGGAACACAATTGATTGGTGAGTATAAATTTTATACTCTGCTACTTTGCTTGAATTCATTTATGAGTTCTAGAAGATTTCTGGTGGAGTTTTTGAGGGCTCCTAAATATAGAATCTTGTTATTGATGAATAGGGATAGTTTGAGTTCTTCTTTTCCTATTTGTATCCCTTGAATTTCTTTCTTTTGTTTAATTGCTCTGGCTGGGGTTTCAAGGACAATGTTGAGTAGAAGTGGTGAAAGATTGTATCCCTTTCTTCTTCCAGTTTTTATTTATTAAAAAAAAATTTAGCTGTAGATGGACATGATAACTTTATTTTATTTATTTATTTTTTTATGTGGTGCTGAGGGTAAAACTTCACACATGCTAGACTACTGCTCTACCACTGAGCTACAACCCTAGCCCTTGTTCCAGTTTTTAGGGGGAATGGTTTTTATTTTATTTCATTTAGGATGATGTTGGCCTTGGGTTTAGCATAGATGGCTTTTATAATATTGAGGTATGTTCCTATTACCCCTAGTTTTTATAGTGTTTTGACATGAATGTTTTTTCTGTATCTATTGAGATAATTATATGATTCTTGTCTTTAAGTCTATTGATGTGCTGAATTATGTTCATTATTTATTTCTGTATGTTGAACCAACCTTGCATCCCTGGGATGAACCCTGCTTGATCATGGTGCACTATCATTTAAATATGTTTTTATATCCAATTTGCCAATATTTTATTAAGAATTTTTGCATGTATTTTCATCAGGGACATTGGTCTGAAGATTTCTTTCCTTGATGTGTCTTTGTTTGGTTTTGGTGTCAGGGTGGTATTAGCTTCATAGAATGAGTTTGGAAGGCTTTCCTCCTTTGCTATTTCGTGGAATAATTTGAGGAGTATTGGGCTTAAATTCTTTTTTTGACTGTATGGTAGAATGTGCCCAGGCATTTTTATCTTTTATTTTGAGACAGCGTCTTGTCAAGTTGCTTAAGGCCTCACCAAATTTTTGAGGCATCCTCTGATTTGTGATCCTCCCAATTCACTGGGATTATAGGTGTGCCACCATGTTTGGTCCCTTGATTTCTTTTTTGCTCCAGAAATTTGTGAGTAAGCCTCTCACTAAGGTGAATTGTTGGATGATTTGTGACCACCATTGATGAGGTAAGAGGCCCCATTTGTTTAAAAGTCTTTGTTTAATACTGGATTCAATTCCATTATGGTAGCTCACAACAAAGAAGAATCATTGTCATGTGTAAAACTAAGTTCTCTTCAGCTCAAATACTAGAGAACAAGAAAAGCAGAATAAAGAAAGGTCTTGTAATGCTCTCTATTATCCGTAAAAAAGAAAGAAAATTTGACAAGGAAGTTTAACTTGCTCATAGATTTGTAGAGGAGCTGAGAGAAACAAATGTTTATGATTCATCTACTACTTGTAATTCCCAACCCTGTCCTGTGTGAGCTAAATATTTTTTGAAATAGCCTTATGTGGGGGCTGAGGTTGTGGCTCAGCGGTAGAGCACTTGCCTAGCATGTGTGAGGCCCTGGGTTCGATCCTCAGCACCACATAAAAATAAATAAAATAAAGGTATTGTGTCCAATTACAACTAAAAAATAAATATTTTAAAAAATAGGCTCATGTTAGTTTTCTTTTATATACCATTAGTAGAGGTTAGTATCTCTTCGTGTTGACCTACAAAGGCTTCAATATATGT